>NC_083225.1:5996622-6315485 GCF_032191835.1 Heteronotia binoei | reverse complement strand
TATGAAGCTTCCTTATACTGAATCAGACCTTGGGTTGCAAGGTCCAACTCAAGAACTATCTCAGAACTTTGGGGGTGAAGCCAGGAGACTTTAGGGGTGGAGCCAGGAGCAAGGGTGTGACAAGCATGATCAAACTCCAAAAGGAGATGTGGCCATCACATTTAGAAGAAGAAAAAGACGACATTGGATTTATATTCTGCCCTCCACTCAAGAGTCTCAGAGCGGTTCACAATCTCCTTTATCTCCCTCCCCCACAACAGACAGCCTGTGAGGTGGGTAGGGCTGAGAGGACTCTCACAGCAGCTGCCCTTTCAAGGACAACCTCTGCCAGAGCTATGGCTGACCCAAGGCCATTCCAGCAGGTGCAAGTGGAGGAGTGGGGAATCAAACCCGGTTCTCCCAGATAAGAGAGCTATCGCTGACCCAAGACCATTCCAGCAGGTACAAGTGGAGGAGTGGGGAATCAAACCCGGTTCCCCCAGATAAGAGAGCTCTGGCTGACCCAAGGCCATTCCAGCAGGTGCAAGTGGAGGAGTGGGGAATCAAACCTGGTTCTCCCAGATAAGAGTCCGCACACTTAACCACTACACCAAACTGGCTCTCATTTAGAGGAACCACACATCTTCTAAATGCCTTCCCTCCATTTGGAAATAATGAAGGATAGGGACACCTTTTTTTGGGGGGGGGGGTGGCTTATAGAATTGGACCCCTGGTCCAATCTTTTTGAAACTTGGGGGAAGTTTGGATACTGTGCTGAAAATTTGTTACAGCGGCTCTCCAGGGTCTCAAGCTGAGGTTTTTCATGCCTATTTGCCTGGACCCTTTTTTTTTTTTTTTGGAGATGCCAGGGATTGAACTTGGGACCTTCTGCTTCCTAAGCAGATGCTCTACCACTGAGCCACCGTCCCTCCCCATAATTGAACTCCAAAGGGAGTTCTGGCCATTGGTCCATCCACGTCAGTATTGTCTACTCAGAAAGGCAGCGGCTCTCCAGGGTCTCAGGCAGAGGTCTTTCCTTATCACCTGCTGCTAGATTTTGGTTGCCAAGCCCAATTCAAGAAATATCTGGGGACTTTGGGGGTGGAGCCAGGAGACTTTGGGGGTGGAGCCAGGGGCAAGGGTGTGGCAAGCATAATTGAACTCCAAGGGAATTCTGGCCATCACATTTAAAGGGACAGCACACCTTTTCAATGCCTTTCTTCCATAGGAAATAGTGAAGGATAGGGGCACCTTCTTTTGGGGTTCATAGAATTGGACTCCCTGGTCCAATCGTTTTGAAACGTGGTGGGTATTTTGGGGAGAGGCACTAGATGCTATACAGAAAATTTGGTTACCTCAAAAGACAGCCCCCCCCCCAGAGTCCCCGATACCCGCAGATCTATACCCCATTATTCCCTATGGGAAGCGTTCTCCATAGGGAATAATTGCCCAGTAGACATTTCCCTCCCCCCTGCCACTTTCTGATGACCCTAAAGTGGAAGGAGGGCCTCCAAACCTGGAGATTGGCAACCCTCTCGCTCTCTCTCACACATGCACTTACTGCGTCTGGTTCCTCCACAACGACATCTGAAAAGAACAGGGGCTAGGCTGCTCCCTCTCTCTCTCTCCCCCTCTCTCTCTCTCACACACACACACTTAGCTGCTCTGAAACGAAAGCAAAACAAAGCGAGGGACTGTGTTGCTGACCCTTCCCATGAAGTACTTCCTGCTCAACTTTAAAGGCACACACACACACATTTTGAAACGGACCTGTTTGCAGGTTTCTAAACCTGCTCAAGATCTAGAGCTGCATGGTGGCTATGGGGGCGGGGCTTCCCCTGCCGGCCAGCTGGCGGGGGGCGGGGGAAAGCCTGTAAAACCAGGGGATCCCCTGCTGGGACCTGGGGATTGGGAAGCCTATGCCAGATCCTTTAACTTGAGATTCTGGTGATCAAACCTGGGGCCTTCTGCATGCCAAGGAGATGCCCTCCCACTGAGCCACGTCCCCTCCCACTCCCACTTTCCCGTTTGAAATGTCAAGTCAATATTCCTTGTTGACGCATTTAAAATCTCCAATGTACTGAAAATGCAGATAAATCTAATTTTACATGCACCAGCTTCAAAGGGCAAACAACTTGTTTCACTAGTAGATGCTTTGCTATCTGGAGTCTTGCTTGCCTATTGGAATACAAAATGCATATTCATGCAAATGTGATTTTCCCCTCAGTCAAATTGCTGCAGAGAAGTCTGAAGTTTTTTTTTTTAAAGGAATATGAAATGAAAGAAATGGCTTGCGTTAGAACGTCATGCGTGGCTGCCAAAGGTCACAGCGTAACTTGAAAAGCAAAATCGGTCCAGTGGGGTACTATTACCTTCCTGATGAATATGATTTAGGGTGACCTTGTTTGACCATTCTTTCAAGATAACTTGATTAATATATGAACAAAGCAGGAGTCAAGTCACACCTTTAAGACCAACCAAGTTTTATTCAGAACGTAAGCTTTCGTGTGCTCTCTAAGCACACTTCATCAGATGAGGGGATCAGGTATCGTGGGCTGAAATACATGCAGTTTGTTGATTAAGAGGGCAAGCTGGCTGTGATCTTCTGGGGAAACAGTGTGGCTTGGCCATTGGTCTGGATAGCTGTAAAAGGTAATAAAGTTTCCTGCCAGTTGGTGTTTCTGCAAATCTAGGTAAATCACAAAAGGATTAACCTAGATTTGCAGAAACACCAACTGGCAGGAAACTTTATTACCTTTTATGGCTATCCAGACCAAATGGCCAAGCCACACTGTTTTATGTGACCATGCGATCAGTTAGTTTGCCCTCTTAATCAACAAACTGCATGTATTCCAGCCACAATACCTGATCCCTTCATCTGATGAAGAGTGCTTAGAGAGCACACAAACGTTTATGTTCTGAATAAAACTTGGTTGGTCATAAAGGTGCACTTTACTCCTGCTTTGATCAACTGCTTCAGACCAACACGGCTGCCCGCTTGGATCTATCTACATGGTTAATATATCTCCTTTTCCTTTCTGCCTGTGTGCCCCCCCCCCCAACTCTCCCAGACAAGTACTAGAAGTCCAGCTGTACCCTGTTCGGTTTACCATCTGTTGAACATTTGGATTCATTTGCCAAACCTGGCATCTCTTATCTGCTGGGAATTTTCCATGCCAAAATGTCCATATTTCCCCCCACACACTTCATCTTAAAGGTTAACTTCCTATGTGGGCAGTTGATCTATCGGAGCCCCTTTGTGTTATTTACTTTCCTCCAGGAAACAATGCTTGAGACGAAGAGCCATAAACTCAAGATTTATTAAGGCTTCCCATGCAGATAAGTGCATGTCAAAACTAATGCTATTGAAAAAGATTGTTCCCTGTCTCCTTTCATATAAATCAGAATTGCAGAAGCCTCGCTGGAACAATATTAATACGATTTGCCACTCGTGGGGAGGGGGGAACCAGAGTATGTGAGAAACATCTGGTTTTAAAGACTTGTTTACATGAACTGACAGACACTTTTATTCGCCGTCTCAGAAATCTGCCCCCATTTCTACCCCCTGTACTTCATCAGTACATATTTCCCCATTCCCCAAGGCCGGCCCTTCCACTAGGCAAATTAGAGAGGCAAACGAGAAAGCCAGTTTGGTGTAGTGGTTAAGTGCATGGACTCTTATCCAGGTTTGATCCCCCACTCCCGCACTTGCAGCTGCTGGAATGGCCTTGGGTCGCCATAGCTCTGGCAGAGGTTGTCCTTGAAAGGGCAGCTGCTGTGAGAACCCTCTCAGCCCCACCAATCTCACAGGGTGTCTGTTGTGGGGGAGGAAGGTAAAGGAGATTGTGAGCTCTGAGACTCTGATTCAGGGAGAAGGGCGGGGTATAAATCTGCAATTGTTGGGAGGGGGGATGACATTGGTCCCAAAAACTGCGGTGAGTTCTCCTTTCCACTAAATAAGGTGGAATTCAACTTGACTTATGCTTGGGCATAACTAAGCTGAGCATTGCCCTGTTGTTGTTGTTTTCCTTCTCTGTAACTCTGACTGGAAGATGAGGAAGAATATTAAATGTAATGTCATGAGAATCTGAGGTAAATTTAAATACACGGTAACACTGAGGAGAGGGGAAAACTCTACATGAGGCTGAAATTTTGTGGTAACGCAAGTTTTACTGTTGAAATGTTCCTCTGGTCTGATTATAGCGAGAGAGCTAAGTAAGTGATGTACCATGCCCCCTCTTCACTACATCCTACCAATTACATTGAATCCCTGGATAAGTGTTCCTTACCATGGGTCCCACCTAGGGTGCACAGTGCCTCAGGCAGAGTTGCCACACCATGCCCCCTCCATGCACCACGCCCCCTCCCTTCTTTGCGGCACTGCAACATGGCGCCATGCTCCAGTCCCCCTCCCCCGTGCTCAGCCTCCCCCTTACCGGCTGCTTCAACTCGGGCATTTCCATCAAGTGTTCTCTTAAGAGAGCACATGACGTCACAAGGCTTCACTTCCCTCCCTTTTGGAAGGGAGGGGGGAGTGAAACCTCATTGCATCGTGTGCTCTCTTAAGAGAACACTTGATGGGGAAGCTGGCATGGCTCCCCTGAGCGTGCCGGGGGTGGGGGAATTAGACATTTGTCTGAGGTACCAGGAGGAGGGGAACCCAATTTGCCACCCTCCTTTTCAGTGCCCCAGGCAAATGCCTAATTTGCTTAGTGGGCGAGACAGCCCTGGACTCCTCCACTTGCAACTGCTGGAATGGCCTTGGGTCAGCCATAGCTATTGGAGAAGTTGTCCTTGAAAGGGCAGCTGCTGTGAGAGCCCTCTCAGCCCCACCCACCTCACAGGGTTTCTGTTGTGGGGGGAGAAGATAAACGAGATTGTAAGCCGCTCTAAGTCTCTGATTCAGAGAGAAGGGCGGGGTATAAATCTGCAATTGTTCTTCTTCTGGATCCCACCTATGTGTTCCTCAGCCCTTGCATACAGGCTAGAGTTGCTGAGTCTGAAATGGGAAATTTCTGGAGATTTGGGGATGGAACCAGTTCCCCTAGAGGAGGTGGATGCTTTGGAGTGAGGATTGTACAGTGTTGTACCCCACCTTTAAATCAGGGTGGGGGTGGCAGGCTGCCATGATTGAAGGGAATCTATAACTTTCAGAAATGCACATACACAATTTCATATGGCCAAATATTTTCTTCCAAACTCTATAAGTGAATCAATACTCGCATGCACGGTGTATTATTAATCAATCCAAACGTCAGTCTCTGCCACGCAATTAGGTCACAACAACTCTAACTGGAAGTCTCGCAGTCTCTGACCATAGAGTGGATGTGCTTGAAATCTAGGTACCAGGAAAATCCGCACTGGCTTGTGTGAAGGCGTGACGACATGCAACCTACGGACATGCACCCTACATTATTACATAGCATGTTTCAAGATGTATCTTCTTCCGGGTCACCTTATTCTAATCAGAACTATAAGAGCATAATAGTTGTAACTAATACCTCACAATCACACAAGCACCGTACTCTAAAACCTATTCATACATCACTTACCCGCTGCTTAAAAATTTCAAATGCATAAGTCACAACTTGATGTTAGGCAGTATGGCTCTGAGCATAGCTAACGTGCACACTCAACCTAAACAGTTACAATGCAAACACCTCTGGTGGCAGAACTGTTACAACTTAAAGTTACGAGGCATGGCTATAGAGAAGTAATGAACCAACACAAAATACAACGTCAAAAATTACAGAACAATGAAACTGCCCAAATGCCTCCCCGATAGCTTCAGCCTTCCCTAGTGTGCCCACTACAGTGGGTGTGCTGGGGAAGGCACTGGGGTGTGGCCCAATATGTAAATGAGCTCCTGCTGGACTTTTTCTATGTAAAAAAGCCCTGATTAAATTAGACACTTGGTCCTTCAGTATTGTCTATAGGCCTGTAAACAGGAATTTTCCATGCCCCCGATGTGGTGATGTCGCTTGTTGGGATGTTGTCACTGAGCAGCCAATGGACAGGCACAGAGGTGAAGAAGATTTTGGATTTATGCTCCACCTTCCATTCTGAATCTCAGAGTCTCAAAGCAGCTTACAATCTCTTTTGCCTTCCTCTTCCACAACACACACCCTGTGAGGTAGGTGGGGCTGAAAGAGCTCTCTTAGAAGCTGCCCTTTCAAGGACAGCTCAGCAAGAGCTATGGCTGACCCAAGACCATTCCAGCAGCTGCAAGTGGAGGAGTGGGGAATCAAACCCATTTCTCCCAGATAAAAGTCCACACATTTAATCACTACACCAGGGGTGGGGAACAGTGGCTCTCCAAATGTTTTTTGCCTACAACTCCCATCAGCCCAAGCCATTGGCCATGCTGGCTGGGGTTGATGGGAGTTGTAGGCAAAAAAACATCTGGTGGCATCTTCTTCAACAACCTCCAGCCACTGTTCCCCACCCCTGCACTACACCAATCAAATCAAATTAAACATAAACACCACACCGACCTTCTTCATGCAAAGCAGTGGCTCTTCCACTGAGCCAAGTAACTGATGGTGTCACTAATTATGCAATCCATAATGAAAGAGTTGGATTCCTTCTGAATGTAAGATGTGTTTCCAATGCATGGAAGGGCTGCTTCACACGTCACACTATGATGCCCGGTAAGAAAAGTGGAACTAATATTTGCTCTTTGATTGCTTCTTCAGCTGAAAGCATATGAATTCTGATACAACTTGTTGGTTCTAGTATGCCACGGACTCTTGCACAACACTAGGGACTATTCCTCAACTCTTGATCTATTCCAGGGGTGGCCAAACTTGCTTAACCTAAGAGCCACATAGAATAAACGTCAGATGCCAGATGTTTGAGGGCCACAAGACATGAACATCAGATGTTTGAGAGCCTCAGGGAGAGACGGAGGAAGGAAGGAAGGAAGGAAGGAAGGAAGGAAGGAAGGAAGGAAGGAAGGAAGGAAGGAAGGAAGGAAGGAAGGAAGGAAGGAAGGAAGGAAAATAGATGGGGAGGGAGGCGGGTGAGATGAAAAGAAAGCAACTTTAACTTCAAATGCATTTTCTAAGCTTCCTACTGGCTTGGCTTGGATAAGTGATTTAAATAGACAAATTCCTTCTCCAAGCAGGCACAATATGTGAGAGCCACACAATCTATGTGAAAGAGCCACACGTAGCTCCTGAGTCACAGTTTGGTCACCCCTGATCTATCCCAATATTGTTCTAATTGACGGGGCTTTTTTGGGGGGGGGGGTAAAATTAGACTTGGAAATGCCGCTGAATGAAATTGCTCGGCTGATCGACATCTCGAGCATCGGTTACTTCGCAAAGGCAGTGAGTAATGTATAGCCTCCATAAAAAGCCCCCAAATAAATGGTGCCATGTGTTGGCTATGAATACGATGATGTATCCTCTAATACAACAAAGCAACCGGGCTTTCGAGAGCCAATTTGCAAAAGAATTAATGCTTTCCAGCTCGTTTCATACCGCTATGGCAGGCGGAAACAATAACTCCAACTATTTTTTTAATTAGGGAAATGGCTGCTCTTACCCAAACGGTGTGCGTTGTGTTTCCTTTCGCTGAGGTGACCCGGGAGGCTTAAGGAAGCAGGAAGGGAAAACACAGCACCCTCCAAACAACAGTGAACAGTTTTCCACTGAACTGAAATACCTGGAACTGTGTTAATGGTTTTGGAGGAGGAAGATAAAAAATACATTGTACAATAAAAAAAGAGAGAGATGAATTATGTTCAGGTTTAGCTCTCAGCTAACAAACCTAGAATTACTCACACTGATGAGGCTTTACCTTGAAATGAACCCATGGAAACAGCACGTCTAAAGGCATCCTGGAAACTTCGGCTATAAATTATCAAGAAGTACAAAGCACTTCAATGCAGCTTTGAGGCTCAAATAGGCCATTTGGAACCGGAATGGAAGGCACAGTATGCTCCATTTAACAAAGTGGACTTGTAGATTTGGAAGGACAGACACCACTCTCAGGTGGTGACGGATTTCATGAGGGAGTGAAAGGTGCGTTTGACAACTGAACAGCGGGCATGTGTGAGGAGGAGGGGAAATATTTGGCTCCACACCCAAAGTCCCCAGATATTTCTTAAATTGGACTTGGCAACCCTACCTGTAACCACCCCAATCCCATCAGAACACTTGCCACCATAACCAGACAAAGCACCTTTAAGAACTAGTAGCAGGAGTGGAATTCTAGCAGGAGCTCCTTTGCATATTAGGCCATACCCCCCTGATGTAACCAGTCCTGCAAGAGCTTACAAAAAAGGGCCTTATAAGCTCTTGGATGGGGAAGGCAATGGCAAACCACTCCATAAAAAGTCTGCCATGAAAATGTTGTGAAAGCAATGTCACCCCAGAGCCGGAAACAACTGCTGCTTGCACAGGGGACCTTTTCTTTTCCAAGCTCTTGAAGGATTGGCTTCATCAAGAAGGTGTGGCCTAATATGCAAAGGAGCTCCTGCTAGAATTCCATCCCTGACTAGTAACATGTCCTGGAGGGGCAAGGCTTGCAGCTCCACCCCCTTTCAAAAGTATATAAGGCCTCAGTTCACACTCTGCGTTTCCTGCAGTGACACCTGTGATTAGGTCCTGTTCTGCCGCTTTGTGAATGGGAAAGTGGGAAGTCAGCATAGGCAGTGTTCCTGATCGGGGTAGCCATCCATCTTTTGATGTGTCCTCAACAGATGAATTCAGCCAAGCGTTTCCTTTGTTGTGCGTGTGTTTCCACCTTATTCAGACAGATCCCAGCCTAGTAAAGATGAGGTGGAAGAATGTTGTTGTTCAATTGCACAGTTGAGTCTGACTTTTTGCAACCCCATGCACCAAGTCACGCCAGGCCCTCCTGTCTTCCACCATCCTCCGGAGTCTGCTCAAATTCATGTTAGGGAGGGACGGTGGCTCAGTGGTAGAGCATCTGCTTGGTAAGCAGAAGGTCCCAGGTTCAATCCCTGGCATCTCCAACTAAAAAGGGGTCCAGGCAAATAGGTGTGAAAAATCTCAGAGTCACTTCCAGTCTGAGTAGACAACACTGACTTTAATGGACCGAGGGTCTGATTCAGTATAAGGCAGCTTCATATGTTCATATGTAGTCACATCAGTAATGCTGTCCAGTCATCTCCTCTTTTGCCGTCCCCTTCTTCTTTTGCCTTCTGTCTTTCCCAGCATCAAGGTCTTCTCCAGTGAACGCCCCCCTGTGGGTAACTATCGTCTGTGCCTCCGCCGTTTTGGCGTCCACCGGGAGCTGCTGGTAGGCTTGTGCCAGGTCCAACTTCCCGAAAATCTTAGACCCCGCCAGGGCTGCCAGCACGTGGCTGACCACTGGCACCGGGTATGGGTTGTCTTGGAGCGCTTTGTTAATTGTGCACTTGTAATCTGCACATATCCGCACGTCTCCATTTGGTTTGACCGGAGTCACTATGGGGGTCTCCCACATAGCGTAATCGACCGGCTCCAGGACCCCTTGGGCTACTAGGCGGTCCAACTCTGCCTCGATCTTGGGCTTCAAGGCAAAGGGGGCCCTCCTTGCCTTGAGCCGGATCGGTCTGACCGTCGGGTCGAGCGGTAGGGAGATGGCCGGGCCCTTGTAACTACCCAGCGACCCATCAAATACGTCGGGGAACTCTCCGCACACCTCCCCGAACCCTCCTGCTGTGGCTGTGCGCGCCACCTCTATTCGGATTCCCAAGGGGCCAAACCATGCAAGACCCAACAGGGTGGTAAGCGGCCGCTTGGCCACCAGGATGTCTAGGGGGCCTTTGAAGGACCCCCGCTCCACCAGCACCCGTGCCCACCCCGCTATTTGGACCGGGTTTTGCTGGAAGTCCCGCAATATGAAATTTGCTGGTCGCAGCTGCAGCCCTTGGCCGGGGCGTAGCCTTCTCAGGGTCTCCTCCGCTATTATGGAGATGGAGGAGCCTGAGTCCACTTCCATGGTGCAGGGGGCCCCGTCTATGAGGACCGCCATCGTTATCTTGTTGGGGGTGGTCAGGGGCAAATTCAGTACCTGAAGTGAGGTGGAGGCTGTGGAGTGGGACTCTGCGGCCTCGTGGTGTGCGGTCGGTCGCGGGCGGTTGGGCTTGGCTCGGAAAGCCCACGCTATGTGGCCGGTCTTCCCGCAGCTTCTACAGTCCCAGGTCCGGTACTGGCAGTCCCGCCGATCGTGGGGGTCGCCGCAGCTGGCGCATTTCGCCCTTTCGCTGGTGCGCTGACTCGGCCGTTCGTGGGCTCGGGGGCGCTGTGGAGCTCGGGCGGCGGGTCCTGCGTCGCGTCGCGTCTGGAAGGCTTCTCCCTCGTCCTGGTGCTCGGGGTCCAACTCCTCGTGGTGGGCGGTCTCGGTCTTGGCCCGGGGGAACGTCCTGGCAGTCCTCTGCCACGCTACCGCCTCGCTGAAGGCGCCCTGGAGGGTGAGCTCTTCTTTGGCGAAGAGCTTCTGCTGGAGCCTTTCGTCGCGGAGGCCCCACGTGAATCGGTCGGCCAGGGTTTCCTCCAGCTGGGGAAAGTTGCAGTTCCCGGCGAGTTTGCGGAGGGCTGCCAAGTAGTCCGCGGCTGACTCTCCTGCGGTCTGGTCCCTTTTGTGGAACATGAATCTGCGAGCCACCCGTGAGGGCTGCGGCAAGAAGTGGCCCGTGAGGAGCCTGATGATCTCCTCGTAGGATTTCTCCACCAGGCGGGCGGGCGCCGAGAGACCCTTGGCGATCTCGAACGTGGCTGGCCCGCAGACGCTCAGGAGAACATCCCTCTTTGCTCCGGCGTCGGTGATCTTGTTGGCCCGGAGGTAGAACTCGACCCGTTCCGAGTAGGACTCCCAGCCCTCTGGATTTGCAGGGTCGAAGGGCTCGAGGTAGCCGGTGATTCCGCCCTGGTTGGCCATGGTGGCGGCGGCGGTCGTGTCCGGTCGTTCGTTGCCCAAGGTCTCCGTCGTAGCCGATGAGGCTAAGATCCCATCCTCATCGCCACTGTAAAGTACCAGACTTGGAGACGAGCATAGGGCAACGTAGTTTATTCCATGGTACAATACAAGATGGAGAGAGCGAGCACGCGGGCCGGATCCCGTATATATACAGTTGCCGGACTATTCTCCCTGCTGGCCGGTCCAATGCCGACCAGCCGTATTTCCCGCCACAAGCTGTGATTGGCGGATCGTTGCGCCCAGCGCGGAGGCACCTGGATGTTTCTCAGTTACCTCCGCGGCTGGAGTGGACTGATGTCATTCTGCTGTTGTGGCCATTATGAACTGGTTGCGCTCTGCGAACGCCATACACTACAGAGTGCTCCCTTCTCATTTGGTGACCAAAGTATTTGAACTTCAGCTTCAGCATCTGGCCTTCCAGGGAACGATTAGGGTTGATTTCCCTTAGGGCTGACTGATTTGAATACTGCTTGCCAATCCTTTTGCTTACGGTTCATGTGCAACAGGGAGTGGGGGGAACATTAATTGTTTAAGGATGCCATTGAGGTTAGGAGAAAGATACTGCAGGGCATCATTTGCAAACTCAAAGATCTGCTATTGGATACAGTCAGGATTTATTTCTAAAGGGGGCATTTATTATGGTTAATTTTATAACCATAGAAACAAGTGTCCTCTACCAGAGTAACCAAGTGGGTCAAAAGAATGAAGGAGACAGATCTGCTCACTAAATGGTTTTCCTTGATCAGGCTTATGGTTCACATACTAAGGCACTCCCAGAAGAGATGCCTTTCCTCGGGAGCAGAATTCAGCCTAATGACTTATAAGAACCAGAATGGATTTATTATTATGTCTGAACAAAATCGGATAAACATACGGGGACTGGATAAACATGGAGCAGAGATCCATCAATGGCTATTAACCACAGCGTATTGTTGGAACTCTCTAGGGCAGTGAATGCTCTGTATTCTTGGTGCTTGGGAGGGGCAACAGTGGGAGGGCTTCTAGTGTCCTAGCCCCACAGATGGACCTCCTGATGGCACCTGGGCTTTTTGGCCACTGTGCGATACAGAGTGTTGGACTGGATGGGCCATTGGCCTGATCCAACATGGCTTCTCTTATGTTCTTAACCGCAGGCAATCATCTTATAACACAGCATACACAATCAAAAACAACTTGATGTGTTGAGTTCCTCAGCACCAACAATGACTGGTCAATATTCATTGAATGCACTAATTAATTTAAATAAAGCTTGAAGCCTGTAATATAATCCATGCTGTGCCCTTGGGATTCGGGGAGAAGAAAATTGAATAAATAGTAGGTAATAACTTTCAGAGGAAAAGGCAATTAATCACAATGCTAAGGGTTTCTATTTGCCATCTGAATTCTACATATTAGAAACATTCGGCTTTCCTGGAGAACAGTGAAACAGTGCTTGTGTTTGCACAGTGCAGCTGTAATAGAGGATTTTACTTTCAAAATAAACTCCTTTGCAGCTAGTTGAATTGCTACTCTTGGAAAGCACTCTCCTTACTCAGAGGGAAAGATCACTGTTGATGTATAAATTCTAAAAGTGATAGCAAAGTTTGATCAGCTCACTGGTTGATTGTAACTAGCATGGCCAATCTAGCATGGCCAATAAATCACACTCTCTGAGGAATTTGCTTAAAACCACCTTCAAATGGATTCTGTCTACCACTATTGCTGTGGGTGTTTGTAAGCACAGTCAAATCGCTTCTGACTTATGCAATTCTATGAATTAATGATTTCTGAAATGTCATATCATCAAAGCTTTTTATTTTGTAGAAAAAGTCAGCATGAACTCATTTGCATATTGGGCCACACCCCCTGATGCCACCATGGTTTCACACAAGGCTTTTTTGTAGGGGAAAAAGCCCAAGAGGAACTCATTTGCATATTAGGCCACACTCACTGATGCCAAGCCAGTCAGAACTGTGTTCCTGTGATTTCCTGCTAAAAAAAAAAATCCCTACATATCATTAACAGCCTTGCTTAGGCCTTACAAACGGAGGGGCATGGACTTTGGATCATCATACGGAGCAGAGGTCCATCAGCGACTATTAGCCACAGCATATTGTTGGAACTCTCTGTCTGGGGCAGTGATGCTCTGTCTTCTTGGTGCTTGGGAGGGGCAACAGTGTGAGGACTTCTAGGGTGATTCTGCATTAGCCTTTGCTCCGGCTCCGACGCTTTGTTTCTCCCGGGGCAAATGTTGATTTCCACACATTTTGACCCGGGGCGGCAGTTTGACCCACCTCCGAAGCGGTGCTGCCCTGGATTAAGGAGATCGGCAAAATACCAGATTTTTTTTTGCTGCGGTTCCGAAGCTCAGAATTTTATGTGCGGAACTTGAGCCAGTACGCTGTCAAACTTCTTGCATCAGTACAACACACCCACATAACTCCACGCCCATGATTCCACCCAGTTATTTCGTCATACTTTCGCAATTTTACTCCCTTTGAAAATTATGCAATGTTTTCCTGAAATGGATTAATTTTTTTAAAAAAACAACTCATTTTGCGTTACAACGCAAAAACAATATAATGATGTAACGCTATTTTCTTTTTCCGAATGCATCACTTACTTGCAACCGCCCTCTTCTTTACTATATTCCATGTGAATTTGATAATGTGCCATTGCATTGTGATTGTGTTCTTCCCCCCTCTGAAAAAAAATCAATCCTGACTGCTATATTTTTTTTCCAAATAAGATCATTGCAACACAACTAAATAAAAAGCAGTGTTGCACAAACTACTTTAAACATGCGTGATTGCTACCTTTATCGATCCCCCCCCCCCATGACCTCAAACGGGAGTGGAAATTTGATTATGTTTACAGCTTTATATTTTTGATAGGTTGGGGAAACTTTCTCCCTTAACCCCTCTGCATATTTCTCCCCCCCCCCTCCTTCATGCATCTCTTTGTAATTTGTTATAGGTTTTAACGGAAAACTGTGTGCTTAACATTCGGCGTGTGTGGATAAAAACGGTGGATCGCTGACTCAGATTTCATGGTCCTTAACCTGCCAATGGCAGGGCGAAAGGAAAACATGTGACTTTGCCAGTATTATGCCTCTGGCATTACATTGTAATGCAAACAAAGACGTTACGTTGTAACGCAAACACGCATGCGTGTAAAAAAAGAAAAAGGGAAACGTATGAGGGAGGGGGAAATCTGGGAGCAGCGGTAATGCGGAATCAGAAAACATGAAACAGATTGGGAATTCAATCCGGAGGAAATCCTCTAATGCGGAATCGGGAAATCTGGCCTGCATGGAACAACCCCGGAGCAAAAGGGGGGCAAACACCAAATGCGGAATCAGCCCTAGTGTCCTGACCCCACTGATGGACCTCCTGATGGCACCTGGCTTTTTTGGCCACTGTGTGACACAGAGTGTTGGACTGGATGGGCCATTGGCTTCTCTTACATTCTTTGATAGAGTTAATCCATCTCATGAAGAGCCTCTTTTCCAGCTGCCTTCAACTCTTCCTAGCATTATTGTCTTCTCCAGTGACTCTTCCCTTCTTGTAATGTGACCAAAGTACAATAGCCTCAGTTTGGTTATTTGAGCTTCTGGGGAGAGTTGCAGCTTGGTTTGATCTAGAACCCACTTATTTGTCTTTTTGGTGGTCCCCAGTTCCCATAAAACTCTTGCCTAACACCACATTTCAGATTTATTAACTTCTTTGCTGTCATCTTTCTTCATTGTCCAACTTTTGAACCCATTCACACTAATGGGGAATGCCATGTCATGAATCATCTTGAGGTTGGTCACCAGCAACACATCCCTACACTTCGCCGTCTTTTCTAGCTCCTTCATGTCTGTCTTTCCTGGCCTCAATCAACTTCTGATTTCTTGGTTGCAGTCTCCCTTCTGGTTGATAATGGAGCCAAGGAATAGAAAATATTTTTAAAAAATTCAGCTTCTTTATCAACTGTAAAGTTGTATAATTCCCCAGTAGTCACTATTATTGTCTTCTTGATGTTCAGCTATATTCCTGCTTTGGAGCTTTCTGCTTTAGCCTTCAGCAGGAGTTGTTCTTCACTGTTTTCACAGTCTCACGGTCTTCACTGTTCTCTACCAGTAATGTTGTCTTATTTGCATATCTCAAATTATTAATGTTCCTTCCAGGGCTTGGTGTCAGGGGTTGTGGCCTAATATGTAAATGAGATCCTGCTGGGCTTTCTACAAAAAAGCCCTGTGCAAAACAATGGTGATGCCAGGGGGTGTGACCAGATATGCAAATGAGTTCCTGCTGGACTTTCTCTACAAAACAAGCCCTGGTTCCTTCCATCAGTTTTCATTCCTCAAGAGACAGTTTGGTGTAGCGGTTAAGTGCCCAGACTCTTATCTGGGAGAACCAGGTTTGATTCTCCACTCCTCCACATGCAACTGCTGGAGTGACTTTGGGTCAGTCATAACTCTCTCAGAGCTGTTCTGCTCCAGAGCAGTTCTTGGAGAGCTCTCTCAGCCTTGCCTACCTCACAGGTTGCTTGTTGTGGGGAGGGGAAGGGAAGGGAAAGGAGATTGCAAGTCACTCTGAGACTCCTTCAAGTAGTGAGGGTCAGGTATAAATCCAGTCTTCCCCTCCTCCTCCTCATCTAAATTTAATCAAGATTTCCTTATGATATGTTCTGCATATGAATTGAACAGACGGAGATAAAATACATCCTTTGCCAACTGGAAACCATTCTGTCTCTCCATTTTCTGTCCTAATTGTAGACTCTTGTCCAGAGTACAGGGGTGCACACTAAAACAATCAGCTGTTGTGGCACAACCATTTCTTTTTAAACCAACCATAACTTTTCATGATCCACACAGTCAAAAGCCTTGCTGTAATCTAGCAAACACAAACTGATTTTCTACTGAAATTCTCTCATATGTTCCTGTAACCAATGTAAATGTGCAATATGTTCTCTAGTGCCTCTTCCTTTTGCTGAATCTGGCTTGAACATCTGTCATTTCTCATTTCATATGTCTTTGTTGTAAGCTTTTGAGCATTACTTTACTCATGTGATTAATAAGTAAGCACAGGGTGGAATTCTAGCAGGAGCTCCTTTGCATATCAGGCCACCCACCCCTGATGTAGTCAATCCTCCAAGAGCTTACAAGGCTCTTTTTTGTAAGCTTTTGAGGATTGGCTATATCAGGGGTGGGTGGCTTGATATATAAAGGAGCTCCTGCTGGAATTCCACCCCTGAGTAAGCACAATTGCTCAGAATGTAAACGATTAATGCAATGGTCCAATAGATGCTGCAATCTTTACATTTCAGTTCTTTATTGGAACTGAAATGTAAACTGAGAATTTCATGACTGTGGCCTATTGTTTTGTTTTCCAAATTTACCACATTCTTGTTATGATTTTGATGGTCCTGTAGCTGGAAATAGCTCTATTGTTATTCTGTCTACTCCTGTTAAACAAACGTTTAATTTTGGATAAAAGCTTTCTTGTGCATGCACACTTCTTCAGATACATTGCAACAAGACTTCCTCAACCATTACATATAGGTAGAAAGGATGAAAGAAAGTTGCCAGTAAAGGTTAATTATACTTGTTTCCCAGTGTGGAATTCTAGCAGGGGCTCCTTTGCATATTAGGCCACACACCCCTGATGTAAGATGGCGGCGAACAAGGAGCTCCGATGTTGAAGCTCCTGGGGCAACACCAAATTTTTAACTATAATATCGAACTACACCCTCTGTAACTACCTATGCAGTTTAACTAGCAGCTGAAGAACGCTAGCGCGATTCTAGAGCTTCGCCTGTCTCTTCATTCAAAGAGGAAAGTGACGAGAAAGTGCTTACCGGCGGGGCCGGCGCCGCGGTGGTGAAGGACGGCGCAGCCTGGGAGTGCGAGCCGCTCGGGGGCTGTGTGCTAGACGCTGAGGCGGTCGGGGCCGGAGTGCGGCAGACAAGACCAGGCGAGCGCTGGAAGTTGGGCATGGACTGTGCATTGTGGAGTGAACTGTGAATTGTGGAGTGGCCTGAGGCGGGAGTGTTCGAGGCTGGACCGTGAGCAAAGCCCGGAGGAGCTGAGCGGCAGCGTTTGGCAAAGCTGCGGGAGAGAGATGGGGCAAAGTACCGAGATAGCTGGGCTACCAGTGGGACGACGGCCCTTCCTCTCCTCTTCTCCGCTCCTCCCCCCCTCCCTCCCGGACATTATAGTTGGGGGTTGTGGATAAAGAACGGGGGGAGCTGGAACAGGCTGGGGAACATCAACGGTGGTGAGGTGACCAGAGGACGCCGGCGGAGACGGTGATATCAGCAGGCTACTGGGCAATTCTGGGTCCCTGGGGGTGTAACCGCGCAGCTGGAGGGACACAGGGAGGCTAGCACCTCCCTGGGCCCCCGGTGTTGTCTGGAGGGCTGCCTCAGGTTCCCAGATAGCACAATAGTACACTGTACCTCTGCACCTCTGAGTAAGACCTCGCCCCCCCTCCCCCCAATGAGAACACGCGCACTTACACGGACATTGCCCAAGAATAAGAACAAGTTCATCTGCACTCTATGGACACTGACGCACTTTAATAACAACTACAAGAAGAACATTGCACTTTACGGCTATCATCACTTTGGAAACAACAGCACTTCACCTAGTTTTTAAATCTCCTACCTTTTATTCCAACGGATTTTAACTGCCAAATTTTTAAAAAGAATTGGATAATTATTTATTGGTTATTTAAATGATATTTATTGATTAGCTAATTGGAGATTTATTTATGGCAAACTAATTAGAGATGGGTTATTGGTTGGGGAAGGTTTTAATTTATGGAGCCAACTGAAGTATTAATTTAATTATTGTTAGCTAATGAATTAGAGATTGATTGGGGGAGGGATTTAAATTAAATAACTATTAGTTACTGGTAGTTGGCAGTTTATTGGTTGGAGGTGGGAGAGTGAAGAGGGAATAGGTATAACTATTCTGCTAGTTGAGGGGCTGGTGGCCACCAGTAGGAAATGGCGGGCCTGGGGATTCCTGTACTCCTGGGGAGGGGAAGGTATGACGGTGGGAACAGGCAGAATTATAAGGGAAGGAGGCTGAGACATGACAGTGCTCGACCACCTTCCAGCCTGCGTCCCATTCTGACGGTGACAGGTAGTGGGGCCAGGCAAAATTACTCGCCTCCGTCACTGGTGTTATGTAATGCCAGGTCCATCAATAATAAGACCGCTACCCTTCGGGAATTCCTGCTAGAGCAGGACGTGGACCTGGCATGCGTGATCGAGACCTGGGTGTGCGATGGGGAGACTGTAGCTCTCACCCAGATGCCCCCCCCGGGATACTCGGTCTTTCACCAGTCGTGGACTAGCGGGCGGAGGGGAGGAGTGGCACTATTCATACAAGAGGCTTACTCCTTTCGGGCTCTCCCGGCCTCGGAGATCAAGGTCTGATGTGGGACGTTGGGGAGGGGTTGGCGATCTGACTGGTGTACTGTCCACCTAACGCACTGGCTGGCGCCTTACCATCCCTGATGGAGGCGGCGGCGAGCTGGGCGTTGGAGTGCCCAAGGCTTCTGGTCTTGGGTGACTTCAATGTTCATGCCGATGACGCGGCCTCCAATCGGGCGATGGACCTGGTGTCATCCATGGCAACACTGGGACTCTCCCAAATTGTTACAACGCCCACCCATCAGGCAGGGCACATGTTAGACTTGATCTTTGCGGTGGGAGTTTTAGTGAACGATATTACTGCTAAAGTAGTGCCATGGTCAGATCACTATGCCCTCAAGGCTCGTGTGGATGTGCCACCCCAAACCTGTTTAGGCGGAGAGCGTATTTTAGCTTGCCCGCGGAGCCTGATGGACCCGGAACGGTTCCTGAAAGCGCTACGGGATCCCTGGCGATTCCTTGGATGATCTGGTGGAGTCTTGGAATGATAGGCTCTCCAGAGCCATCGATGAGATTGCACCTAGGCATCCTCTGCGCCCGCGTTTAAAGCCGACACGTTGGTATAATCAAGAGTTGCGGCAATTAAAATAGGGACTCAGATGACTAGAGAGGCAATGGTGGCGTACTCAAGACGAAGCAACTCAAACATCTTATAGAGAGATTATGAAGTCCTATGAGATGGCAGTCAAAACCGCAAAGAAAACATACTTTGCGGCTAAGATTGCGTCCGCAATTTCGCGCCCAGCACAACTATTCAATATAATTCAGAATCTTACAATGCTGCCACAAGGCAGACCAAATTCTAACAAACTGGAGATTGGCTGTGAGGCTTTTGTGAATTTTTTTGCAGATAAGATCGTGTCGCTCCGCCGTGACCTCCCTGCCATATTAGAGACAGTTTGCGAACCCGAGGCCTTTCTTCGGATCATGTTCTGGATGGTTTCAGTGCTCTCAGCCTGGAGGAAGTTGACAGGATCCTCTTATCTGCATGCCCAACAACTTGCAATTTGGACCCATGCCCTTCCTGGCTGATTAAATCCTGCCAGAGGGAGCTTAGATATCCTGTACGGGATATCATAAATAGATCCCCGAGGGAGGGGCACTTTCCAACACCGCTTAAAGAGGCGATGGTCCGCCCCCTCTTGAAAAAAACAACATTAGACCCGGCCGAATTGGCACACTACCGGCCGGTCTCAAACTTGCCCTTGTTGGGCAAACTTATCGAGAGGGCAGTGGCAATGCAGCTACAGAGTTTCCTGGAGGATGCTTCCGTCCTTGATCCCCTTCAGTCCGGCTTTCGCCCAGGCCATGGGATGGAGACGGTGTTGGTTGCCCTGGTAGATGACCATCAACAGCATCTGGACCGGGGCGGTTCAGCGGTGCTGATGTTGTTGGACCTGTAGGCAGCGTTCGACACGGTCGACCATCAGCTACTGACCTGCCACCTTGCCGACACGGGGATTCAGGGGTTGGCCTTACAATGGCTTTCCTCTTTCCTTGAGGGTTGGGGACAAAGTGTCACGATTGGGGGTGAGCTGTCCCGGAGACACACACTTGATTGCGGAGTGCCTCAGGGAGCGGTTCTCTCCCCAATCTTATTTAACATCTATATGCGCCCCCTTGCCCAGATTGCCCGAAGGTATGGACTGGGTTGTCACCAGTACACTGATGACACCCAGCTCTATCTGCTTATGGATGGCCAGCCTGCGTCCCAGAAAACTTGGACCAGGCATTACAAGCCATGGCCAGGTGGCTCAGGCTGAATGAGCTGAAGCTAAATCTGATGAAGACAGAGGACCTTTGCTTGCTCGTCATGGTCCGGGAGGGGAAATCCCCCTGCCAGTTTTTGACAGTGGTGCACAAGGTCAGGAGTTTGGGGATACTATTGGAGCCTTCCTTAACGATGGAGGCTCAGATAGCAGCCACTGCTAAATCCGCATTTTTTCATCTTAGGCGGGCGAGGCAGCTGGCTCCTTTCCTGGAGCCCGATGACCTAGCAATGGTGATCCATGCAACGGTCACCTTGAGGTTGGACTACTGTAATGCCCTCTACATGGGGCTGCCCTTGTGCCGAACCTGGAAGTTGCAGTTAGTGCAGAATGCCACGGCTTGGTTGTTATTGGGGCTCCCAAGATGGGAGCACATTCGGCCAGGGCTCTGGACTCTGCACTGGCTGCCAATAATATACCAAGTTCAGTACAAGGTGCTGGTTATTACCTTTAAAGCCCTATATGACCTAGGAACTGCCTACCTTAGGGACCGTCTCTCCCCACATGTTCCCCAGAGAGTACTGAGATCGGGATCTCAAAATCTGCTTGTTATCCCTGGGCCAAAGGAGGCCCGCCTGCAATCCACCAGGGACAGGGCCTTCTCCATAACGGCTCCTTTCTGGTGGAACCAACTGCCGGAAGAGGTGAGGGCCCTGCGGGATCTTTGTCAGTTCCGCAGTGCCTGTAAGACAGCCCTCTTCCGGCTGGCTTATAATTAACTGGCATTGGAAGCTCAGTGTAGTTCTGATAGACCGCCGTTATATGTTTTATTATTCTACTGTTTTAACTGTGTAAGATGTTTTAAATTCAAATTATGTTAGATTTTTATGTGTTGTGAGCTGCCCTGAGCCACTTTGGTGGGAAGGCGGGATATAAATAAACTTGAACTTGAACTTGAACTGATGTAGCCAATCCTCCAAGAGCTTACAAAAAAAGCCTTGTAAGCTCTTGGAGGATTGGCTATATCAGGGGTGTGTGGTCTAACAGCAAAGGAGCTCCTGCTAGAATTCCACCCCTGCTTGTTTGTCTCAGTGCAACTTTCACTTCTCTTTCTAAAGCCATCGTGTTTTTTTTGAAGGAATCTGTCATCCTTTTATGTCTCCTTCAGTATATTGTCCCCATCTTGTCTTTATGTTGTCCTGTTCAGTTGATGTATTTCCATATCAATCTTTCAGAATGCCTAACCATGCCTTATCTGAGTTTCAACTGCCATCCTAAAATTCTGACTGTGCAAGGTTCAACTAGTTGTTATGAATTTGTAGAGTCAAGAGAAGGTCACTTCCTGCCAGTAATGTGCTTGGCAACTGGCTAAGTGTTTTTCATTTTCTCTACTTCATCTCCCCCTTATGCCCCCCCCCTTTGGGTATTTTAAATATAACAAATAGATGTACATACAGGGCTTTCTTCGAGATGGAATGCATAGGAACATAGTTCTGGTTGGCTTGGCATCAGGGGGTGTGGCCTAATATGCAAATTAGTTCATGCTGGGATTTTTCTACAAAAAAAGCCCTGTGTTCATAATTGTTTGACTTCGTAGCTATCATCTCGTGCAGGACCAAAACATGATGTCAAGTCTCCAAATTCAATAACGAGTCGTTGTTGGAACAAAGTAACTAGTTTATTGATAAGGACGTACTTGACTAGGTTCAAATTGAAAGACTAAAGATCATACAGTACAATGCCATCATATAAGGTACACTTCAAAGGGATTCTTAAGGGAGGGGCACTATGCAGGGCACATTCACACATTGATGTTACAACTTCGTTCTCAGGCCTGCTTTGGCCTTGAGCGTTTCTGGCTCCAACCTCCCCCGATGCCCAGCCTGAGAAGGCTCAGATAAAGTCTTCACATATTCCCATTTCAAAGCAAGACTACATAACAAAGGAAAAGGAGGGGGGGTAGGGAGAGGCCTAGCTAGCAGCATTGGAATACAGATAGGCTTTACCCAGAAGGCTCCCTGCTTGAGCCAAAGTTAAGTACAGGCTTGACCAGAGTTTTACAGAGACTTGACACATGAAGCCAGCTTTCATTCAGAACAGTTGCTATGGTCCTAATCTTGTGTTTCTAAATACATCACAAAAATGAAATGCATCACATTTTTTTTTAAAGCCTGCCTTCAATGTTTTTTTTTAAAAAAGGTTTTTCTCTATGATTATATATATATATATATATATATATATATATATATATATATATATATATAATACTTAGCCATAAATTATCTTTTCCCAAACAAATTAGAAAAGGTCAATCACCTCCCCCACACAACAAACAGATGAGAAATATTAATGATTTTAAAAAAAAAACAACAACCCTATTTTTAAGTTCAAAAGTTGTACATCAGCTGGTGGACTTTCAAAGTGCCTATTAACCTTTTTGCCTCTGCTGAAAAGCTTTTAAAGGAAGGGGGGGAGCCATTATAAGGTGGAAGTAGCATGTTAGCAACTGGCTAAAGAAAACAATGGCCCAAATAAAAGGGACAATTTTTAACCTGGCAAAGATTAGCAGACAATTCACCCCAGCTTTTGGTTTTGGTTTTGTAAAGAGTCGGAAAGGGTGGAGTAACACAACAATCCACAGACTGTATCTTCACACTACAGGCCTTGCTTTGGTTTTAATAAAACAAAGCTCGAGTCCAGTGGCACTTTAAGACCAAGAAATATTTAATTCTGAGTATAAGCTTTCATGTGTATGCACACTTCTTCAGATATCTTGAAACAAGACTTCCTCCACCATTACATATAGGTAGAGAGAGTGACAGAAATTCGCCAGCAAGGGTTAATTAGACTCATGATGCATTTTGTAGAGAAAGAGGTGCCAGAGCTCATTACCACAACGCATTTGCATAACTCATTTGCATATGCCACACACCCCTGACATCACTGGAAGGTGGACTCAATTATGTCAGCTCATCATTGATTGTAGAATGCATCTTGAATTATAATTGTCACAATAAAAACCCTACTCCCATCATACTTTTAAAATTATTTTTTCCTATGTGGCCACAGTGGCATTATGAAGATTCCCATCTCTCTGCTTTATATCTTTTGGTTATTTTCCCATTTTTTGTGGGGGGAAATATTAAAAAGCTTGTCAAATCTTAGAGTTCAGCAAAATTCTCACAGGGGGTTGAACAATAGAGTCTGTAATGGAGGGTAACAGAAGGGGAAGGCATGGAAGTAGTGACAGACTTCACATTTCTGGGATCCAAGATCACTGCAAAAGGCGACTGTAGCCATGAAATTAAAAGACGTTTGCTCCTTGGGAGGACAGCTATGGCAAACCTGGGCAGTATAATAAAAAGTGGAGACATCGCTCTGCCAACAAAAGTCCATATAGTCAAAGCTATGGTATTCCCAGTAGTAATGTATGGCTGTGAGAGTTGGACCATAAGGAAAGCCATGCGCAGAAGAATAGATGCTTTTGAGCTATGGTGCTGGAGAAGACTCTTGAGAGTCCCTTGGACTTCAAGAAGATCAAATCAATCAGTCCTAAGGGAAATCAACCCAGACTGTTCCCTGGAAGGTCAGATGCTGAAGCTGAAGCTCAAATCCTTTGGCCACCAAATGAGAAGGGAGCCCTCCCTGGAGAAGCCCCTGATGCTGGGAAAGACAGAAGGCAAAAGAAGAAGGGGAGGGCAAAAGAGGAGATGGCTGAACAGCAGTACTGATGTAACAAACACGAATTTGAGCAGACTTCAGAGGATGGTGGAAGGCAGGAGGGCCTGTCGTGACTTTGTCCATGGGGTCACAAAGAGTCGGACTCGACTGTGCGACTGAATAACAAGAACAGAGGGTCAAGCTGCCTATACCACAAGCCATAAAAGGTATATTATTTATTATAAAACATGCATAAAAAGAATTTTAAAACATATTGTCTGAATGCCAGACAGCATAAAATTGCCACCTCTATATAATTTCACATCTGCATTTAATGGCTTGCTAATTACTACAATGACAATACGTGTTTTTGGTCCCTAAGGGCCCTCCTCAGTGATCAATTTAAAATATACAAAGACCCACATCTAGGAATGAAATGGTAGAAAGCCAGGTGTTGCTTCTTATATGATGTGTCATGACTTAAAATTATATAAAGTAAATCATATCTGGATAGTCCTGAAGACTTCACCCACACATCAGAATATGTATCATATGGTTCTCTGATACAGAGTATCAAGTATCCCTGGATGTGAGGTAGTACCATCAAAAGTTGCTTAGTAATGGAATACTTTTGATGGTGTTATCTCACATCCAGGGATGTGTATGTTTTATAACGGCTACAAGCATAGAAAGCTTCAAGAGGCGAATGGATAAGCATATGGAGCAAAGGTTCATTAGTGGCTATTAGCCATAGCTTATCATTGAAACACTCTGTCTGGGACAGTGATGCTTTGTATTCCTATGCTTGGGGGGCACAGTGGAAGGACTTCTACTGATGGACCTCTTGATGGCACTTGGGGGTTTTGGCCACTGTGTGACACAGAGTGTTGGACTGGATGGGCCACTGGCCTGATCCAACATGGCTTCTCTTATGTTCTTATGTGACACAGAGTGTTGGACTGGATGGGCCACTGGCCTGATCCAACATGGCTTCTCTTCTGTTCTTATGTGACACAGAATGTTGGACTGGATGGGCCATTGGCCTGATCCAACATGGCTTCTGTTATGTTCTTATGTGACACAGAGTGTTGGACTGGATGGGCCACTGGCCTGATCCAACATGGCTTCTCTTCTGTTCTTGTGTGACACAGAGTGTTGGACTGGATGGGCCACTGGCCTGATCCAACATGGCTTCTCTTCTGTTCTTATGTGACACAGAGTGTTGGACTGGATGGGCCACTGGCCTGATCCAACATGGCCTCTCTTCTGTTCTTATGTGACACAGAATGTTGGACTGGATGGGCCACTGGCCTGATCCAACATGGCTTCTCTTCTGTTCTTATGTGACACAGAGTGTTGGACTGGATGGGCCATTGACCTGATCCAACATGGCTTCTCTTATGTTCTTGTGTGACACAGAGTGTTGGACTGGATGGGCCATTGGCCTGATCCAGCAGGGCTTCTCTTATGTTCTTATGTGACACAGAGTGTTGGACTGGATGGGCCACTGGCCTGATCCAGCAGGGCTTCTCTTATGTTCTTATGTGACACAGAGTGTTGGACTGGATGGGCCACTGGCCTGATCCAACATGGCCTCTCTTCTGTTCTTATGTGACACAGAATGTTGGACTGGATGGGCCACTGGCCTGATCCAACATGGCTTCTCTTCTGTTCTTATGTGACACAGAGTGTTGGACTGGATGGGCCATTGACCTGATCCAACATGGCTTCTCTTATGTTCTTGTGTGACACAGAGTGTTGGACTGGATGGGCCATTGGCCTGATCCAGCAGGGCTTCTCTTATGTTCTTATGTGACACAGAGTGTTGGACTGGATGGGCCACTGGCCTGATCCAACATGGCTTCTCTTATGTTCTTATGTGACACATAGTGTTGGACTGGATGGGCCACTGGCCTGATCCAACATGGCTTCTCTTATGTTCTTATGTGACACAGAGTGTTGGACTGGATGGGCCATTTGCCTGATCTAACATGGCTTCTCTTATGTTCTTATAATAAATGATATATATTTTATGACTTGTGGTAAAGGCAGCTTGACCCTCCATTACACAGTGTAAATTTGGGTTGAGTTTTTTCCCTTCCCCCTTTCTTTGTGGGTTGGAGCCCAGAAGTAAGTATTGGGGAGGGGTTAAGAAAGAAAGAGCACAATAAAATTTAGAGGTTCTGGAGCTCTGCTCCTGTGAGCTCCTGTCCAAAATGAGACCTGACTATACCTAAGATTGGATTTCGCAGTTGGTTAAACTGGTCAAGAGCAGCAAAGTAGGATACAGATAACAAGCAAGTTAACATATGTGAGAACTAAATTGGGGTCCGCTGTCATCCATACCTTTGCTCTCTGGTCCTCCTCATGAAAAGAGAATGTTTTCCTTATTGCGGTCAGCAGGGCTTTTTTTGTAGCAGGAACTCCTTTGCATATTAGGCCACACCTGCCTGATGTAGGCAATCATCCTGGAGCTTACAGTAGGCCGTGTACTAAGAGCCCTGTAATCTCTTGGCGGATTGGCTACATAAGGGTGTATGGCCTAATATGCAAATGAGTTCCTGCTACAAAGAAAGCCCTGATGCTCAGTTGGTGGATGAGAAGAGGGCTCCCAGCGTGGTATTTGTGACAACTCCATTTCTTGCTCCAGGCCGGTATTTTAGATTATCCTGATCCACCACATGCCAAACCACACAAGAACTTTCGGAGGACCACAAGGGGTACACAGAAAGTTCTGGAAGCAAGTTGCTGCCACATCCACTCTCTGCAAAGAAGAAGCCTCTTCGGTTTTGCTCTGAATCCCTTGAAATGACTGCCATTTCCTGATTCTCACTTCTAGATACCACAGCCAACTTTTTATTTCAAAGTTTCTGGCAGCTTAGAGAGTTTAGAGCATGGTTGCCCAGCTTGGAAGACACCAAACCGAATGAACCTCCCTGCCCCTCCCCCGAATTAATTACTTTTGCCACGGATAGCAAAACCCGGAGACTGTAAAACACCAGGTATTCAGGCCTGGGGGGGTGACATAATATGCAGGTTTGGTTTGTTAGGTGGAACCTGAGCAGGCTGGGGACAGAATCTGCAACATCCCAAGCAGACACAATTATTCAATGTCATGGACAGACAGGCACACAATTATTCAGTTCGGCATCTGACTGGCACTGTATCCACAGCTGAGTATGCTTACTCCCAAATTGCACCCTGTAAAACAGTGCTGGCCTTCTGGATATATTATACAAGACTATAGCTATCCAAGTACTGAAGAGCCATACTGTGCCTGTGAACATAAAAAACTGGGAGGAAATACGGACCTTTCTTTAAAATTCCAACAACGAAACCCCAACTATGTCAAAGGCAAAACGGCTGGTTGACAAAACTCTACATAGCATTTACAGGTTAGGCATATTTTAGTTCAGTGAAGAATATTTGAAGCCTGGCAGAACAGAAGAAGAAAAACCAGCAAAACCATAGGAGCCAGTTTGCTGTGATTCAGCTTAATTTTAACACTGGAACTTTCCAGAGGCTAAAATGACAACGGGTTCTTGTTAAACAGGCCTCAATAAACCTGAGTTTTCCTATTATAGGTTCTGCCATGTGGAACAAAATGGCTTTTATTTTCTCCCAGTGGAAAGTACTTAGAGGCAAAGGTAGTCCCCTGTGCAAACATTGAGTCGTTATGGACCCCTGGGGTGATGCCACAGCGTGATGTTTTCTTGGCAGACTTTTTTTTTACAAGGTGGTTTGCCCTTACCTTCCCCAGTCATCTACACTTTCCCCCCAGCCCTGCTTGGCAGTTGGAAAGAATAGCCACAAAGCAACAAAGCGTGTGACACTGTACAGAAGATGCTCGGTTTGTATAATTACCCCAAATGCAAATTGTATTTGGACTATGGCCATCCCACCCATGAGAGAAGTTCAATTACTGACTTCTTCTGCAGCCTGCAGCCCAACAAGGGAAGAAGACTCAATCAGTTAGTAGGTTGTTTTGTTTTGTCTGCTAGGATTGCCAGGCCAGGGTTGGAAAATACCTGGAGACTTTGGGGGAAGATCCAGGAGAGGGTATGGTTTGGGGAGGGATAGGGTCTTAGCATGACACAATGCCATAGAGTCTACCCTTCAAAGCAGCCATTTTCTCCAGGGGGAAGTAGTCAAAACTATGGACTGCGGTGTGGAGAATCCAAATAAAAAATTCTCTGCTTTCAAGCACAACAGCACAACAACTCCAAACGTGAAAATTATTAAGATTGTAAGCTCTCTGGAGTCCAGGTTAAAGATCCCATTTCAAAGACCTGATGAAGATTTGAATGGGTGCACTTTGGATCGACCCACCATTGTCCACATATGCAGGGCTTTTTTTGTAGCAGGAGCTCCTTTGCATATTAGGCCACACTCCACTGATGTAGCCAATTTTCCAAGAGCTTAAGAGGCTTTTTGTACAGGGCCTCCTGTAAGCTCCAGGAGGATTGGCTACATCAGGGGTGTGTGGCCTCATATGCAGAGGAGTTCCTGCTACAAACAAAGCCCTGCATATATATGTCAATATATTTGGAATTCATTTCTGGAATTTGCATATCCATATATTGGGGATGTATATTTGGAATTAGTGTTTTGTTGTGTATGACTGGCTATCACTAAAATACTTGCATTGTTGTGTTGTTGTGCCTGAAAGTAGTGTATTTTTATTTCAATTTTTTCCTGGGGAGCTGATCTTCGCCCACTGGAGATAAGTTGTAAAAGCAAAAGATCGCCAGGCCTAACTTGGAGACTAGAACAAACTGGAAAAACTGTGGAAGATTAACAAAGTCCCAAATACTAGAAGTTGCTACTATTAAAACTAGTTCCAAAACTCTCTTGAAAGTGAAACGGCCTGAAGAAAAAAAATATTATCTGAATATTACATATATTTCATTATCACAGTAATTTATAAAGTCAAACATAAATTATAACAACCAACGTTCCAGTCCATTCAGTCCCACTTAAGCATGTTGGTTTCAGACTTCAGTAACTTCCCCCCCCCCCCCCCCCCGGTCTGAATTCTGTCATGGATCTATCTTGTAGAAGAAGAAGAAGCATTGCAGATTTATACCTCACCCTTCTCTCTGAATCAGAGACTCAGAGCGGCTTACAATCTCCTATATCTTCTTCCCCCCACAACAGACACCCTGTGAGGTGCGTGGGGCTGAGAGGGCTCTCACAGCAGCTGCCCTTTTAAGGACAACGCCTGCCAGAGCTATGACTAACCCAAGGCCATTCCAGCAGGTGCAAGTGGAGGAGTGGGGAATCAAACCTGGTTCTCCCAGATAAGAGTCCACGCATTTAACCACTACACCAAACTGGCTCTTGTTATTTGTGAATTCTGTTATGAGATTCTTCTGTCTCTTGTGAATGTAATTTGGATGTATAGAAGTTTGCCCCATGTGTCTGTTAGGTGTTATTGGAGATATCACTTTAAGAAGTGCATGTTCATTGTGAATTCTGTTATGAGATTTTTCTGCCTCCTGTGAATGTAACTTGGATGTATAGAAGTTTGCCCCTTGTGTCTGCTGGGTTTTACTGGAAGTATCACAGGGTTTTAAGAAATGAAACAGCTGTTTCTGTTTTGAGCATTATAAAGGATTATGAGTGGGAAGATAGTTGAGAACTTTCTCTGTGTTTAGTGCTGTAGGAATGATCCATTTTTGAAGTGGCGAGTGAATGTTGACTGCGGTTAGGATGCGTAATTTGGGTATAATATGGACTTGTATGACTTACAATATGTGATTTTGTATGATTTTTGTGTATTTTAGATGAGTGGGGAATGCTTCTTCGAGGAAGGGTGAACCGGAAATGGTAACAAATGCTGACGTTACTGTCAGAGGCTTCCTTTGGACCCCCTTTTATGAATGCCAACTTGTTGATGTTCTGAAGTTGTTATAACTGCTGTTTGGAAATAGGAAAGAACTGATATAAAATCATAAGGCACTTTTCTACAATGGAACCAGCAGAAGCACTAGCGCTTTTACCTGCTCTGCTCTGCTAGAGCAGAGGGGCAAAATTACTGAAGTCTGAAATAAGCGACTGAAGTCTGAAACTGACATGCTTACATGGGACTGAATAGACTGGGACTTCGGTCGTTCAAATTTATGTTTGACTGCTTAGAATTTACTATGATAATGACATCTATGAAATATTGAGATTAAAAAAAAATATTCTTCAGGCTGTTTCACTTTCAAAAGAGTCTTGGAACTAGGTTTAATAGTAGCAACTTCTAGTATTTGGGGACTTTGTTTATCTCCCACAGTTTTTTTTTTCAGTTTGTCCTTGCTTCTTCCTGTGGTTCTTTAGGGTGACTCACCCGGAGACTGGCAACCTTAAATGAATCTTGCCAAAATGGCCTGATCTCTTCCGTCTTCACACATATGAACGATTTCATGTCTCTTCTCAAATCCCACGTGTTTGTTTCCTTAATTAAGATAGCCCTTTCTAAGGTGAATTTTTTGTTCTATTTTCAAAAGAAGCTCTTTGTGCGAGGTCATGACTTCTCCTTGCTGCTGTGTCAGGCCTTTCCGGAAAATGAACCTCCCGATTCAAGGGCTTTGCCCTTGGTTAAATAAACAAACCCTCACTGTTGTCCTAACATCATTACCAGAGTATGAGCCTGAAGGCCTGCGTGGGATTTATTAGGGCTATGCTGCTATTGCCAGTGCCTGCACTTTATTGCATTCACTTTGCTTCTGAAAAGCAGGGGTGATGCTCCCAGCCGTCATTGGGAGAAGGCTCTAGCCCTAGTCAAATGTAACTTCTTCATCCTGCCCCCCACCTCTCTCTGTCTCTCTCTCTGTCCATGTAGTTTTATGGAATCATGGAGTTGGAAGGGACCTCCAGAGTCATCTAGTCCAACCCCCTGCACAATTCAGGAAATTCACAAATACCATCCCCAAAATTCACAGGATCCTCATTGCTGTCAGACGGCCATCTAGCCTCTGTTTAAAAACCTCCATGGAAGGAGAGCCCACCACCTCCTGAGGAAGCCTGTTCCACTGAGGAACCTCTCTAACGGTCAGGAAGTTCTTCCTAATGTTGAGCTGGAAACTTTTCTGATTTCATTTCAACCCACTGGTTCTGGTCCTACCTTCTGGGGCCAAGAAAACAATTCCACCCCATCCTCTAGATGACAGCTCTTCAAGGACTTGAAGATGGTAATCATATCACCCCTCAGCTGCCTCCTCTCCAGGCAAAACTTGCCCAGCTCCTTCAATCTTTCTTCATAGGTCTTGATCGCCAGACCCCTCACTATCTTTGTCACCCTCCTCTGGACCCGTTCCAGGTTGTCTATATCCTTCTTAAAATGTGATGCCCTAAACTGAACACAATACTCCAGGTGAGGTCTTACCAGAGCACAGTAAAGCGATACCATCAATTTAGGATAGTCTGGTCTTCTGCTCATTGCAGTTGGAGAAAGTGGTAGGGCATCCAAACCCAGAAATGATGTTACTTCCAAGTGATGCTCTAGGAATTCCGCAGATCTCTGTGGTAAAGATCATAGTGATGTGGAGGGGATGCCTAGAGTGTCAGTCATCACTTTTGAGTTCAGATGCAATTCCCTACTCACTATTTTTTTTTTAAGATGACGCAATCAGCATTGGCAGGCAAGTCAGTCATGGACTAACTCAGGACATGCAGATGGCAACTCTAGTTGAAGTATAATAAGGGGTTTGATTTTTTTTTTCCCTACACAGCTTTAAGTTCACAAAGGGACCCACTCTTGTTGATAAAGTAGTCTATGACAACCAGGGGCCATTTTGTAGAAAAAAGATGTGCCAGAGCTCATTAGCATAGCTCATTTGCATATGCCACACACCCCTGACATCACCAGAAGGTGTACTGAATTATATCAGCTTAGCACATACCTTAAGAAGCCCCATGGCGCAGAGTGGTAAAGCTGCAGTACTGCAGTCGGAGCCCTCTGCTCATGATCTGAGTTCGATCCCAGTGGAAGCTGGTTCAGGTAGCCGGCTCCAGGTTGACTCAGCCTTCCATCCTCCTGAGGTCGGTCAAATGAGTGCCCAGCTTGCTGGGGAGAAAATGTAGATGACTGGGGAAGGCAATGGCAAACCACCCCGTAAAAAGTCTGCCGTGAAAGCAACGTCACCCCAGAGTCAAAAACAACTGTTGCTTGCACAGGGGGGCTACCTTTTTAGCACATACCTTTAAACACTTCTTGAATTAGAATTGTCATAATAAAGCCTTACTCCCATCATACTTTTTAAATTCCTTTCCTATGAGGCCACAGGGGCATGGTGAAGATTTCCATTTGTCTGCTTTATGTTTTGGTTATTTTCCCATTTATTGGGGGGCGGGTGGATATTGAAAAATGTGTCAGATCTTAGAATTCAGCAAAATTCCCACAAGGGGGTTGAACTATGGAACTCAGAAGCAAGTATGGGGGGTGAGAGGTAAGTAAGGAAGAGCACAATAAAACACAGAGGTTCTGGAGCTCTGCTCCTGTGAGCTCCTGCCTAAAATAAGGCCGGGTGACACTTATGCCTTTTGCACCAATATAGATGTGATCCCTCGTGGAGCTGAGACCTACTCAACCATTAATTGGCATTACATTTATCTGAATACAAAGATTTGCTAGATCTAGGCTATTAGAATTAACAACTGTTTCCTTAGAAACACGAGGAAGGGTGGATAGGAGACTTTGGGGGAAGAATTACAGCACATAAATCACATATAACAAAAGATTTCTGGCAGTAATAGCGTTTTCCTATATGCCCAATTTTAGACACAGTTTAGTATGTTTCTGTTTCCTATTCCCTAATGCTTATTTATTTCTTTTCAATATCCAAAACTAAAACATAATACAAAAACAAAACCCATTTATAATACAATACTCAGTTGGGTTTACAGGCACAATATTCAATATTTGTTTCCACAATCCCAATAATCATTCATTTAAAAAAAAATGTCCAATCAGAAAATAAATTTCAAATATGTAATTTCAATCAAAATTAAATTTTAAATCCAGTGATTCAAGTTCAGAGTTTACACAGGAATTCTAGATATAAAAAAGTAAAGGTGCAACCACCAGTCGTTTTCAACTCTGGGGTGACGATGCTTGCACTCTGTTTTCACGGCAGACTTTTTACAGGGTGGTTTGCCACTGCCTTCCCCAGTCATCTACAATTCCCCCCCCCAGCAAGCTGGGTCCTCATTTTACTGACCTCAGAAGGATGGAAGGCTGAGTCAACCTGGAGCTGGCTACCTGAACCAGCTTCCACTGGGATCGAACTCAGGTCGTGAGCAGAAGGCTCCAAACTGCAGTACTGCAGCTTTACCACTCTATGGCATGGGGCTCTCTAATTCTAGATATATCCTGTTCCAATTATATGTCTTCATCAGTGAACCAATAATTGTATCAATAGATCACCTAAGGTGATCCATTTTCTCTACTTTCGTTTTTTTTGTACCCGAAAGCTTAGTTTAAATTATTTACAGAGGCCTTGACAGTATCATTCTGAGTAGAACAAAGCATCCAACTATGTTCTAGTAGGGCCTGAAAATTAATATGCAGAAATGTCCCTTGCATTCCCTAGCTCCCCCAAACTGAATGATTTGGAGAAGTCAGTAGCTAACTGTAAATGTATTTTATCAATTCCTCTCTTAATACAGCCACATCTGGGGATATTTAAATCCAAAGATTGGAAACATGACTATACAGGACCGATCTTTTTGCAAACCTCAGGAAATCCTCAGGTTTGCAGAAAAGTTTGAAAATCTAAAAGGGGTTGAAATAGTGTATTTTGAAAAGGAAATTTTGCATTTGAATTAAGGCATCTGGAAGATTTCTGCTATCTCTCAGGATGGGTCTCTGAAAATTAGGACTGTTCCCCACTAAATTGGGGCAGGTAGAGGGGGAAGAGATGTCTGCTCTTTCCACGCCGATTTGTGTCACTATAATTAAAGATCTGCTGATTATATTAATCCTTCAATTTATGGAGCTTCCTGCCTGGGTGAAATCTTTTCCTTCCATCCTGAGGTAGTCACTTTTTTCAGGCTCTGCAAATACATCAAGGCAGCCTTCTAATATGCTGATTACAGTAATTCACCTTGTGGAGTGACAATTTGAATACGTTTTTGGGTTTCAGTGCTTTCCTTCACCTGTAGATCTCTAGTCAATCTGCTGTGAAACTACCTTAACACTATTTAGTGACCTGTGATATTTCTGTTGTATTTATTAATCACAGGTGACCGGGGCAGTCTCATTAGCATAGATTACTCCCCCCCACCACCAATTGCCATTGGCAATGAACACATTTTACATAATTGCCGGATAATTGAGGTTGGACTCTTTAAAAAAAAAAACAATTAGGAGACTAGAAGGCTGCAAGGCTGCTGAAGGGTGCGGTCAGGAGTCATACGTTATCTGAGAACTTTTAAAAATAACTTTTTGATTAAAAAAATGAATTGTTTTCCATTTTAGAGGTTATTTTTATAAACAGGAAAGGCAAAAATAGAACCACAAAGTAGTGTGATATAAAGCTTGACCGCCAGCTGCCATTTTGCAGAAAAAGAGGTGCTGGAGCTCATTAGCACAACTGATTTGCATAGCTCATTTGCATACGCCACACCCCCCGACATCACCGGAAGGGGGACTAAATTATATCAGCTCAGCATCTACCTTAAAATGCTTCTTGAATTATAATAAAACCTTACTCCCATCCAGTGTTCCCTCTAAGCTGAGTTAGTGTGAGCTGGCTCACAGTTGCTTAGCTTCTGGCTCAGACATTTTGTCTTGGCTCAGGAAAAATGGTCCCAGAGCAAATGAACTGATGCACTAGCTCACATCTTTAACACCAGTAGCTCATGAAGTGGAATTTTTGCTCACAAGACTCTGCAGCTTAGAAGGAGTATTGCTCCCATCATGCTTTTTAAAATTGCTTTCTCTATGTGTCAACAGTGACATGATGAAGATTTCCATCTGCCTGCTTTATATGTTTTGGTTATGTCCCCCCCCCCTTTTTTGTGGGGACAAATATTAGAAAGTTTGTCAAATCTTGGAGTTCAGCAAAATTCTCACTGGGGGGGGGGGGTTTGAACCATAGAGCACAGAAGCAAGTATTGGGGGGGGGGGGGCTGAGTAAGAAAGAAAGAGCACAATAAAATGTAGAGGTTCCTGAGCTCCATTCCTGTGAGCTCCCGCCTAAAATGAGGCCTGGATGTTAGGTAGCTACAGGAGAACCAGTGAGCTCTGGTAGTTAGAGTGTCAAGCTAAGATTTGAAAGGCCCTGGTTCAGAACCTGCTCTGCCCTGGAAATCTGGCTGGGTGAACTTGTGGCATGACTAGAATCAATGAAATGGCCACACCCAGGGGTAGAATTCTAGCAGGAGCTCCTTTGCATGTTAGGCCACACACCCCTAATGTAGCCAATCCTCCAAGAGCTTACAAGGCTGGTTTTTTGTAAGCTCTTGGAGGATTGGATACATCAGGGGGGTGTGGCCTTATGTGCAAAGGAGCTCCTGCTAGAATTCATCCACTGGCCACACCTAAGCTGGAATATGACCTTGAGAAGGAAGACTCAACAAAACCATAGGAGCCAGTTTGCTGTGATTCAGGACTCACAATAATAGGTTTATTATAGGTTAATAATGGCAAAAAGGTTCTGAAATTTTTAGGGGAAGGGTTATAGGAAGAATAGTTTAGCAGTGAAATAGGCTGCCTAGGGTGGTGATGAGCTCCCCCCAGGGCCAGCCAGAAAGTATGCGGCGCTGCATATAGACTTACTGCCTGTGCACCCCCAGGCTGAATCCCTCCCATTTTTTCTGTAGTGCCATGCCTACCCACTGCTACCTGCTCCCCCCCCCGCCCCCAGCACACTCACACCAGCCTCGTGCTTACCGGCTTTTTTTGGGGGGGGCATCAGAATAGCATGCTTAATACAGAGCAGAACGAGGCTTCGCTCCCCCCTCCCTCCCTGTTCCGGAAGGGAGGGGTGAGAGCAAAGCCTCTTCCTGCTTTATATTAAGAGACAGGTTTATTGCAATGCCGGCCAAATGGGTAAGCACGAGGCTGGCATCACTACTCTGAACACACCGACAGGGGGCAGCGAGTAGGTCACCTTCTGCTGTGCCCCCCTGGCTGATGTCTGAGTGCACTGGATGTGGAGGTGGCCTGTCCATGTGGGGGAAGGGAGGTGGCCTGCCTGCCACCTAACTGCCCCGGGGCAATTAGGCATTTGACTTGGGTGCCGGGGGGGGGGGGAGAACCCAATTTGGCGCCCCCTCGCCTGGTGCCCTAGGCTAATGCCTAATCTGCCTAGTGGATGAGCCGGCCCTGGCTTCCCCTCACTGACAGTCTTCAAGCAGCTGCTGGCCACTCACTTGTCAGTGCTGCTGTAGGCTGATCCTGCATTGAGCAGGGGGTTGGAGTAGGTAGCCCTTCCTAGGGTTTTTTTGTAGCAGGACTTCCTTTGCATATTAGGTCACACACCCCTGATGTAGCTAATCCTCCAAGGGTTTACAGTAGGCCCTGTAGGAAAAGCCCTGTAAGCTCTTGGAGGATTGGCTACATAAGACGGATGCGGCCTAATATGCAAAAGAGTTCTTGCTACAAAAAAGAAAGCCCTGGCCAGGCTTGCCAGTCTCCAGGTCCCAGCAGGAGTTAACTACCCGCAGATTGATTGGGTCAATATGTGTTCTGGTCGAGAGAAAGAGATTGAGTTTCTTGATGCTCTCAATGACTGTGCTATGGAGCAGATGGTCTCAGAACCTACCAGAGGTGGGGCGATCCTGGATCTGGTCCTAAGTAATGCCCAAGACTTAGTGAGAGACGTAAAAGTGATTGCGCCGCTTGGGAACAGTGACCATAATGTTATTGATTTCACCATTTGTATAAATAGGGAGTTGCCCAAAAAGACCGCCACAACCACATTTAACTTTAAAAGGGGTAAATTCTCTGAGATGAGGAGGCATGTGAGGAGGAAACTGAAAGGAAAGGTAAATACGGTCAAAACCCTTGGGGAAGCTTGGAGACTATTTAAAACTATAATCCTAGAAGCTCAGATAAAATACATACCACAAGTTAGGAAAGGCACAAACAGGTATAAGAAGAGGCCAGCATGGTTAACAAACAAAGTAATGGAAGCTGTAAAAGGTAAGAAGGACTCCTTTAAGCGGTGGAAAACCAGTCCAAGTGAGATTAATAAAAGGGAACACAGGCAGTGGCAAATCAAATGCAAGATTGTGATCAGGCAGGCAAAAAGGGACTATGAGGAGCATATTGCAAAAAACATAAAGACCAACAATAAAAATTTCTTCAAATATATTAGAAGTAGGAAACCAGCCAGGGAAGCAGTGGGGCCCTTGGATGACCATGGGGTAAAAGGATTACTGAAGGAGGATGGGGAAATGGCTGAGAAGCTGAATGCATTTTTTGCCTCCGTCTTCACCGTGGAAGATGAGAAGTGTTTGCCTGCCCCAGAACCACTAATATTGGAAGGGGTGTTGAAAGACCTGAGTCAGATTGAGGTGACAAAAGAGGAGGTCCTACAACTGATAGACAAATTAAAAACTAATAAGTCACCGGGTCCGGATGGCATACATCCGAGAGTTCTGAAAGAACTCAAAGTTGAACTTGTGGATCTTCTAACAAAAATCTGTAATCTTTCATTGAAATCTGCCTCTGTTCCTGAGGACTGGAAGGTAGCAAATGTCACCCCCATCTTTAAAAAGGGTTCCAGAGGAGATCCAGGAAATTACAGGCCAGTCAGTCTGACTTCAATACCGGGAAAGTTGGTAGAAACCATTATCAAGGACAGAATGAGTAGGCACATTGATGAACACAGTTAATTGAGGAAGACTCAGCATGGGTTCTGTAAGGGAAGATCTTGCCTCACTAACCTGTTACATTTCTTTGAGGGGGTAAACAAACTTGTGGACAAAGGAGACCCGATAGATGTTGTTTACCTTGACTTCCAGAAAGCTTTTGATAAAGTTCCTCATCAAAGGCTCCTTAGAAAGCTTGAGAGTCATGGAGTAAAAGGACAGTTCCTCTTGTGGATCAAAAACTGGCTGAGTAATAGGAAGCAGAGAGTGAGTATAAATGGGCAGTCTTCGCAGTGGAGGACGGTAAGCAGTGGGGTGCCGCAGGGCTCGGTACTGGGTCCCATGCTCTTTAACTTGTTCATAAATGATTTAGAGTTGGGAGTGAGCAGTGAAGTGGCCAAATTTGCGGATGACACTAAATTGTTCAGGGTGGTGAGAACCAGAGAGGATTGTGAGGAACTCCAAAGGGATCTGTTGAGGCTGGGTGAGTGGGCGTCAACGTGGCAGATGCGGTTCAATGTGGCCAAGTGCAAAGTAATGCACATTGGGGCCAAGAATCCCAGCTACAAATACAAGTTGATGGGGTGTGAACTGGCAGAGACTGACCAAGAGAGAGATCTTGGGGTCGTGGTAGATAATTCACTGAAAATGTCAAGGCAGTGTGCGTTTGCAATGAAAAAGGCCAACGCCATGCTGGGAATTATTAGGAAGGGAATTGAAAACAAATCAGCCAGTATCATAATGCCCCTGTATAAATCGATGGTGCGGTCTCATTTGGAGTACTGTGTGCAGTTCTGGTTGCCGCACCTCAAAAAGGATATTATAGCATTGGAGAAAGTTCAGAAAAGGGCAACTAGAATGATTAAAGGGCTGGAACACCTTCCCTATGAAGAAAGATTGAAACGCTTAGGGCTCTTTAGCTTGGAGAAACGTCGACTGAGGGGTGACATGATAGAGGTTTACAAGATAATGCATGGGATGGAGAAAGTAGAGAAAGAAGTACTTTTCTCCCTTTCTCACAATACGAGAACTCGTGGGCATTCGATGAAATTGCTGAGCAGACAGGTTAAAACGGATAAAAGGAAGTACTTCTTCACCCAAAGGGTGATTAACATGTGGAATTCACTGCCACAGGAGGTGGTGGCGGCCACAAGCATGGCCACCTTCAAGAGGGGGTTAGATAAAAATATGGAGCAGAGGTCCATCAGTGGCTATTAGCCACAGTGTGTATGTGTGTGTGTATATATATATATATATATTTGGCCGCTGTGTGACACAGAATGTTGGACTGGATGGGCCATTGGCCTGATCTAACATGGCTTCTCTTATGTTCTTATGTTCTCCCACTTTCCTAGGCTCCTTCCCGCTCCCAGTCAGCTGACCAGCAGGGGAAGCCCCGCCCCCACAGCCCCCATGTATCTTTCCACCTCTGGAGGCTTTCAGACTCCACTGGAAAATGGAGTTGGGTTGGTGCATCTGTGTCTTTAAGGCTAAAGGGGGATGGGGGAGTAGGCAGAATAACATGACTGTGAAAGCAGCCCAGACTTTCCGTTGGTTGCACAATCTTTGCAGAAGTTGTTTGCAGCCCAGACCCTTCCTTGGTCGCATCATCTTTTCAGAGGTCGGTTCCTCTGTGTTACTTTGAAGAAGTTGGAAGTTCAGCAACTCCTAAGTAGAGATGTCAATCCCCAGGTGGGGGCAGGCCCTCCCCCACTTTAGAGTCATCAGAAACGGGGATGGGGGGGAGGGAAATGTCCGCTCGGCATTATTCCCTATGGAGATCGATACCCATAGGGAATAATGGAGAATTGATCTGGGGGTATCTGGGGCTCTGGAAGGACTGTTTTTTGAAGTAGAGGCACCAAATTTTCAGCATAGCATCCAATGGCTCTTTTCAAAATGTGCTCCAAGTTTCAAATAGAGTGGACCAGGGGGTCCAATTCTATGAGCCCCAAAAGAAGGCACCCCTATCCTTATTTCTAATGTAGGGAAGGCATTTAAAAGGTGTGCGGTTCCTTTAAATGTGATGGCCAGAACTCCCTTTGGAGTTCAGTTGTGCTTGTCACAACTTGGCTTATGGCTCCACCCTAATGTCTTCTGGCTCCACCCTCAAAGTCGCCAGATATTTCTTGAATTGGACTTGGCAACCCTTCCAACTCTATATTACTAAGATTGGAAGTAACACATTTGTGATAACAAAGCATGCAGAACAATTTAGTGGATTTGTCTGAGAATGTGTGGGTACAGATGGTCTTGTCAGATCCTCACAGTTTATAGGAAAATCCGTTAGTCAAAACTGTGGGACACCTAGGTGATGTTAAAGATGACTAATACAAGGTAGCTTCTTGGAAAAAGTATAAATGTGTCAAGTTCTGTAATTAAAAATCACTTTCCTCTACACAAAAGGTTTTTGCCTTCCTTCATGCGCAAATAAATGTTAATAAGGAGAAAATGGATGTAGGCTGTTTAGTATTATTGGTGTTGTGCTGTACCTGAGAACAATTTCAGATCCCTGCAATGGTGTGCCTTTTGCCAAAGGAGTAATCAGTTGTTGTGCAGTTAAATGACTTCTTAAGTTCAAATGCTTTTCTAGATCCTTTTGACAAAGGGCAATCAGTAACAAGGTGAAGATTTGAATTTTTCAGTCCCCCCCCCCCAAATTTCTGTAAATTGATAATTTCCTGTAATCAGGGGAAATGATCACAGCATGCAGAAAGGTGTGATATAATCTTCCACCCAATATGCTAGGGGTTTTTTTTGTTTGTTTGTTTCATTTTGTTTTAATTTCAGGTAGTCTTTGCCTGAGGAGATGTTATTATCCTTCTGCTAAGGTTGGCCAGGCCTCAGATGCTAGGTAAAGTCATCACGAGTGCTTTCACACATGCTAAATAACAGGGCTGTTTTTGTAGAAGGAGCTCCTTTGCATATTAGGCTACATATTCCTGATGTAGCCAATCCTCCAAGAGCTTAGTGGCTGTTAGTACAGGGCTTACTGTAAACTCCAGGAGGATTGGCTACATCAGCTCCCAAACCTTTCTGAGGGTTCCCCCTCCTCCTCCCCACCTACTTTGTCCATTGAATAGTAGGTGCAGCTGCATAACAATCTTTGGATTAGGATAGCGGGCAGCCAACCAGCCACCAGGGGCTTTGCTACGCCCACATCAGCCCTCATTAACCCCTTGAGTAGCCAGGGCCACTCTTTCTCCACTTCTTATGTGATTTTGGATGGCAGGGGGCTTGCTGGCCTTTTGACTGTGGGGGGGGGCAGTGGCGAAAGAGAGTCCCAAGTGAGCGAGGCCTGCTTGGGCTGGCAGGATATCTAGCCAGCCCAAGCAGGCCTCACTCTCCCAGGGCTCTCCTTTCTTGCATCAGGTAGCTTTTGGCTGGAGGGGAGTGGCATATGCTAATGAGTTATGCTAATGAGCTCCACTGTCTATTTTTCTACAAAACGTCCCCTGATCAGGGATGTGTGACCTTACATGCAAAGAAGTTCCTGCTACAAAAAAAGTCCTGCTAAATAATATCATTTCAATCCAGTGACTGTTTGCAAGTGGATTTTGCCATCTCACACACACAAGCAACCATTGCAAAATGCATTGAAGGTGGATCAAAAGTGCATTATTTAATGTGTATGAAAGCACCACAGGTTTAGGGGGTTTTTAGCATCTAAATGAAGGCAGTACTTATTTGCCTGAACAAATGAAGCTGTCTATCAAGGTCATTGGTGTCTACTGACAGTGTGTCTCCAGGGTCTCAGAATTCTTTCATATCACCTCCTGCCTGGTCCTTTCAACTGGAGATGCCAAGGATTGAACCTGGTATCTTCTGCATGCCGAGCAGATGGTCTGCCATCAAGACACAGCCCCATCCCGATGAAATACTCAACTTGCAGGCAGTCACATCAAAATTAAGTGCAACTACTAGTTGGGAAGGAAAAGTGAATTCTGGATAGAGTGCAAACCCATAACAAAGGGTATTATAGCAATTAATTGTGCTTATTATGGCCAGTTTGGTCGGGAGAGTGGAGTTGGTGTAGTAGTTAAGTGTGCAAAATCTTATCTGAGAGAACTGGGTTTGGTTCCCCACTCCTCCGCTTGCAGCTGCTGGAATGACCTTGGGTCAGCCATAGCTCTCAGATCTGTCCTTGAAAGGGCAGATTCTGTAAGAGCTCTCTCAGCCCCATCTACCTCACAGGGTGTCTTGTCGGGGAGAAAGGGAAAGGAGATTATAAACCGCTCTGGGACTCTGAGATTCAGAGTGAAGGGCTGGGTATAAACCTAATTTTTCTTCTTCTTCTTCTTCTTCTTCTTCTTCTTCTTCTTCTTCTTCTTCTTCTTCTTCTTCTTCTTCTTCTTCTTCTTCTTCTTCTTCTTCTTCTTCTTCTTCTTCTTCTTCTTCTTCTTCTTCTTCTTCTTCTTCTTCTTCTTCTGGATAGGGAATTAGCAAGTCTTAAGCAGTCAAATAATACCAGAAACTCAATACCCAGCAGGAGATTCCCAGTAAAGATTCCTACCAACCTTGGCTCAGAGTTTTGTTTGTTTGTTTATATCTTGCCTTTTTTCCCCAGGGCCTTTTTTGTAGCAAGAACTCCTTTGCATATTCGGCCACATACCCCTGATGTAGCCAATCCTCCAACAGCTTACAAAAAAGAACCTTGCAAACTCTTGGAGGATTGGCTACATTAAGGGGTGTGGCCTAATATGCAAAGGAGCTCCTGCTAGAATTCCACCCCTGCTAGTCATACATACTTTGAGCTAGCATGGCTTTGCAGGGAGATTGTTTAACACACGCATTGTTAAGACTGAAACAGACACTTCACAAGAGAGGTGCCACATTCCTTTTCTCTTTGACCTTGAATGTCAGGCGCTTATCAGGACTGCTGGAGAGACCATTCTAACTTTCGATTTCAGGGGAAAGATACCTTGCAGCTGGGGAAAAGGGACTTACGAGAATATGTTTAAAATGCTTTTGCTGCAGTACTGCAGTTGGAGCCCTTTGCTCACGACCTGAGTTCGATCCCAGCAGAAGCTGGTTCAGATAGCCCTGTACTAAGAGCCCTGTAAGCTCTTGGAGGATTGGCAGCATCAGGGGTGTGTGGCCTTATATGCAAAGGAGTTCCTGCTATAAAAAAAGCCCTGTTTCTTCCCAATGGGGACCCAAAGAAGCTTGCCTCATTCTCCCCTCCATTTTATCCTCAAAACAACCCTGGGAGGTATAGAATCATAGGATTAGAAGGGACCTCCAGGGTCATCTAGTCCAACCCCCTGCACAATGCAGAAAACTCACAAATACCTCCCCCTACATTCACTGAATTTTCATCACTGTCAGATGGCCATCTAGCCTCTGTTGAAAAACCTCCAAGGCAGGAGAGCCCGCCACCTCCCGAGGAAGCCTGTTCCACTGAGGAACCGCTCTAACAGTTAGGAAGTTCTTCCTAATGTTGAGCCGGAAACTGTTTTGACTTAATTTCAACCTGTTGGTCCTGGTCCTACCTTCTGGGGCCACAGAAAACAATTCCACACCCTCCTCTAGATGACAGCCCTTCAAGTCCTTGAAGATGGTGATCCTATCACCTCTCAGCCGCCTCCTCTCCAGGCTAAACAAGCCCAGCTCCTTCAACCTTTCCTCACAGGACTTGGTCTTCAGACCCCTCACCATCTTTGTCACCCTCCTCTGGACCCAATCCAGCTTGTCTATATTCTTCTTAAAATGTGGTGCCCAAAATTGAACACAAGACTCCAGGTAGGTTAGAGTGAGAACGTGTGACTGGCCCAAAGTCACCCAATGAGCTTCCACGGCAGAGCAGGGATTCAAACCTGCATTTCCCAGATCCTCTTCCGACACTTTTAACCACTATACCAAGCTGGCTCTCACCAGTTATATTATGTTGATGGTTCTGCTTTATTGATGTTTAATCTGGATTGTTTTATTGCTTGTTCATAGCCACCTGGGAGACCTTTTATCAGGAAAAAAGAAGTCCTTCCCAGGGCTATTTTTTATAGGAAAAGCCCAGCACAAACTCATTTGCATATTAGGCCATGCCCCCTGACAGCACTGTTGTTTTGTACAGGGCTCTTTGTAGAAAAAGCCCAATAGGAACACATTTGCATATTAGGCCACACCCCTTGGCACCAAGCCAGCCGGAATTGCATTCCAGTGAGTTGCTGTTCAAAAAAACCCCTGGTCCTTCCAATAAATATCAATAGATCAATGTATATGCATCGTAGATAACTGATATAGCCATTTCTTGTTCTTGCAACCCCGCCCCCAACTTTATTTTTACCCACGAAGTCAGTGATTCAAAGGCTCCTTGAACACGGGCTATTTGCTCACCCAAGGTTTTTCAAATGAAGTAATTTTTTTTATATTCATATCGCCATAATACTGATCAGCAACGGTCCATTTACTGTCCTATAATTGCCAAGAATGTTTATTCATTCTTGCCCCCATATTTTATTCAATCTTCTGTAATGTTCCAGGTCATTGCATGGATAGAGCTGGGATTCTGGGATATTAACTTAATTGGGCAAACTGGGGCTGCTTTAGAAAACAGGACTGTTTAAAGGACAAAAAGTATATAAGTCTAAAACGTAAAACTTCAAGGGGAAAATTAAGTATTACAGGTAATACTGACAAATTCTTTCAAATATTATCAGGAAAATATTCTTTTTCTATTGAGCTGGGTTCTTTGATTTGTTTGAATCAGGCATATATTTCACCCAAAAATACGCACCTTCAAAAACTCAAAACATGAAGTATGTGAGAACCATTGAGCCTACATAGAACAGAAGTTTGTTGTAAATAAGAGAAAAAGCAGGGTCTTTTCAGTGGCAGCACCTTCATTGCAAAGCACCTTAAGTTGCCAGGTCTTTGGCTCTTGCTGGCAGGGGGTGGTGGTGACATCACCATGCATGATGTTCCTGATGTAATGATGTCATGTGGAAGTGACATCATCTCACCAGGGACATCACACAGCAATGCTCTGATACTTTGGGTGCAACTCTATGGTTACCATAGATTTTTGACCCAAAATACAAGAGTGTCAACACATGATGTTCCCAGCATGATGACATCACTTCCACATGATGGCATCATGTTGAGGATGTCATGCTGGGTTGTGGCTGTTGGGGGTTGGGGCTTCTCCCCACCAGCCAGCTGGCCAGCAGTGAGGAGAAGCCTGAGAAATCCAGGGATCCTGCCCCCATCCCCTGGGGCTGGCAAAATGCCCATCCAATCAGCATTCTTCTGAAGATGCTAATACAGTGCGCGGAAAGGTCTTAAACAGAAATCAAGTTATATAACGTAGAAATATAGAAAGCTTCAAGTGGGGAATCCGCAACAACTTGAGAGGAACATCTCATTTCCTTTCCCACATTGTTTCCTCTGGCGCTTCCCTGAAAGCCCTCACATCCTCTTCTCTTTTCCTGCTTCCTTCTCTTCTTCCCACCCATCAGCCAACTTACCTTTATCTGCTCCTCTGGCTTTAGCATTCCCTCCAACAGCCTCTACCTAGGAAATATATGACCAGGTTGTGCACCGTTGGCTTTCAGGCAGGGCTCAGTTTCATATTGCCAACAGCTGTGCTCAGTGGGGAACCTTAAGGACTTGCAAGGGCACCTCACTTTCTCCTGTATCCCCTCTCCACACTATTTTTTCCTTCCGTCCTTCTGGCAATCCTCATATCCTGAATTTCACTGTTTGCTTCCTACCCAGCAACCAGCCTAACTTTTTTTTAAGAAGAAGGAGAAGAAGAAGAAGACGATGATATTGGATTTATATCCCGCCCTATACCCTGAATCTCAGAGTGGCTTACAATTTCCCATATCTTCTCCCCCCTGTGAGATGGGTGGGGCTGAGAGAGCTCTTGCAGCAGTTGCCCTTTCAAGGACAACTCCTACAAGAGCTATGGCTGACCCATTGAAAGGATTGGACAGTAGGGTGACGTAAAAGACCTCTTCCTAAGACCCTGGAGAGTCACTGCCTTTTTGAGTACACAATATTGACCATGATAGACCGGTGGTCTGATTCAAAAAAAGGCAGCTTCATGGGATTCAGCATCAAGCCGCTTCAAGTTCAACACAACTCAAAATTAATAGCGTCCATGTGACCAGGTACACAACCTTGCGAGGTGTGTCTCCCACTCTGGTGTTCTATCAGCTGTGCTCTGGCTGGAACTTTAATTATGGACATTTTTGTAGCAACTCTCTCTCTCTCTCTTTTATCTCAAGGTTGGCTGTGTTGCAATCAGCTCTGTGAGTGGCAAGACCGTTGACTGGTGGCTGTCAAGCTGAGAGGGCTTTTAATTACACAGAGTTCAATTAGACTTTCTCATTTTCATGGAGAGAGGGGGAAAAAACCTCTGAGGAGGAGAGTCTGGCGTAGGTTGAGATTCAGTGCTCAATGTTTAAAAGCATTTTTTCATCCTGAATAAGTGTTTCATTTCAGCACTTAGGCTTGGAAAAGTGTCTGTCTGTCTGTCTGTCTGCCTGCCTGCCTGCCTGCCTGTCTGTCTGTCTGTCTGTCTGTCTGTCTGTCTGTCTGTCTGTCTGTCTGTCTGTCTGTCTGTCTGTCTGTCTGTCTATCTATCTATCTATCTATCTATCTATCTATCTATCTATCTATCTATCTATCTATCTATCTATCTATCTATCTATCTATCTATCTATCTATCTATCTATCTATCTATCTATCTCTGTCTCTCTGTCTGTCTTCACCACCACCACCACCACCACCAATTACCCATCTATGTATCATTGTTTGTCTGTCCATTCATCAGTCTGTCTGCCTAATTTAACCAGACCAAAATGGTGAAAGTAAATCTGTTCTCTGTGATTGCTAAACTTACAGAGAGCACTATTTTGTCCTCATTCTTTGTAAAGCTATTTCTGCGAACGGTCCTGGCGCTTATTTGTGACCTGATCTTATGCACATCTAGTCCATGAAGTCATTGGCACTCCCTTCTAAATGAATATGTGTCGAACCAGGCTGTCAGCTTGAAACCCTGTGTAGCTGAATCTGAATTGCAGGTTATAAACGCTGTACTGTGAATGCGCTTGAAATGGTTTGTCTCTTGCTTTGAAAACCCTGTGGGCTTGCAATAAGTCAGCTGCAATCTGACAGAACTTTCTGCCACCACCAATGGAAACATTAACTTTAGGTGTGACTGATAACAAAAAGTGTACTTTCCCCTAGCAACATCAGCCAGTACTAGTCATTGTTTTCAACATTTGCAGTATAGTTTGTGTTCACTGTGTGGCTGTAAATCTTCCATAATGCAATTCACTCTTCACATTCAGCACTGAGAGGTCAGTCAGTAATTGCAGAAAGAGACCACTAAGCCTTCATTTTGCAAAAAGAAAAGAAAAGAAAAGTGTTCTGTTTTAGGAATGTGCACTTGGATATTTCTGGTCCAAATATGCATTTAAAAATTTTAAAAAAGATCCTTACCGGTATTTATTAAGCATATTTGTTTATCTGAATGATATTTGAGATTTTTTGGGGGGAGAGACTGGTAAATAACTAAAAATATTGATGAATACTAGGAATATTCTGAGTGCCATTTCAAGAGCCCCAGGGGTGGAATTTTAGCAGGAGTTGCTTTGCATATTAGGCCACACACCCCTGATGTAGCCAATCCTCCAAGAGCTTACAAGGCTCTTTTTTGTAAGCTCTTGGAGGATTGGCTGCATCAGGGTGTGTGGCCTAATATGCAAATGAACTCCTGCTAGAATTTCACCCCTGAAGGCTCCCATGCCAGACTTACTTATGTTTTTCTTTAGTTCAGCAGGACTCCAGGGCAACAGGTGGGAAGTAGTTTTTCTTTAGTTTAGCAGGCAGCTTTTCTGGGCAATAAGGCCAGACTCTGATCTAGAGAAATGGGTTTGATACCCCACTCCTCCACATGATGCTAGCTGGGTGACCTTGGTTCTCTCAGACCTGTTCTATCAAGAGCAGTTTTTTTTTTTTTTCAGAGCTGTCTCTGACCCAACTATCTCACAGGGTGTTTGTTGTGGAGAGAGGAAACTGTAAGCCACTCTGAGACTACGTGGGAAGGGCAGGGTATGAATTCTCCCCCTCCTCCTTTACCTTCTTCTTCCAGTTTGATGTTGTGGTTAAACGTGGCAGACTCTAATCTGGACGCCAGGTTGAATTCCCCAGTCATCCACATGCAATCAGCTTGGGCCAGTCACAGTTCTCTCAGAGCTGTTTTCTCAACAGTTGTTCTTTCAGTGCTCTCTCACCCCCACCTATCTCACAAGGTGTCTGTTGTGGGGAAAAGAAGGGAGGGAGATTTTAGTTCGCTCTGAGACTCTGAGTGAAGGGCGGGGTATAAATCCAATTTCTTCTTCTTTCTTCTTCTTCTTTCTTCTCCCTAGTTGGGTTATGTTTGGTAGGGGGAAAGGGAGTTCCCCCCCCCCCTTTCTGTTTCTTTAAAAATAGCTCCCTTGGTTTGGTTTCATCATGTTTTTTGAAGGGATGGGTTCTCTTCATCTGAAACTTGAAAGGTCTTTTTTACTGGATGGGCAGGACTATGTTGTCTGCAATTTAAGTGTCATTTGCTTGAAAAATACCACTTCAGCCCCCTAGAAATAACCCCCCGTGAGGAATAATGGACCTGAAAATGTTCAGAATTCCAAAACAAACAAGCAAACAAGTCAGACAAAAAAAGCCTGGGCGGCCCAAATGCCAAAACAGTATCGAGGAACCCCAAATAACCCCAAAACGCAGGTATTTGAGTATTTCCCGCAACCCAAATCTGACTGTCACAGGGCCCGGGGTCTCCTGACTCACGGGTAGCACCAGGGCTCTTTTTGAGCAGGAACACACAGGAATGCAGTTCTGACTGCCTTGGCTTCAGGGGGTGTGGTCTAATATGCAAATGAGTTCCTGTGACATAAAAGCCCTGCCCTCACCTCATAGCACAGCTGAGGCTAATATCAACCCCCCCCCCCCCCAAGCCTACAGAATGCATGCCTGGACACTCTCAGCGCACGGGGAGATCCTGCTCCCACCTTCCCAGGGCCTGTCTTGCCCTCAGTTCCATGTGTCAGCTGCCTTCCACTCTGTAAACCTTGGGGGCATCTGGAGCCACTGGCCCAGGGCCAGCCCTTCCACTAGGCAAACTAGGCAATTGTCTAGGGTGCCAGCCTTCTGGGGGGACCAAACTGAGTGCTCCCATGAGACTCGGTGACATTATCAGTGTGGGGGAAGGGGCGCCAGAAGTTTGAAGAAGATATTGGATTTATATCCTGCCCTCCACTCTTAATCTCAGAGTGGTTTACAATCTCCTTTCTCTTTCTCCCCCACAACAGACACCCTGTGAGGTGGGTTGAGCTGAGAGAGCTCTCCCAGAAGCTGCCCTTTCAAGGACAGCTCTGCGAGAGCTATAGCTAACCCAAGGCCATTCCAGCAGCTGCAAATGGAGGAATGGGGACTCCAACATGGAATTCTATCAGGAGCTCCTTTGCATATTAGGCCACTTCCCCTCATGTAGCCAATCCTCCAAGAGCTTACAAGCCTCTTTTTTTGTAAACTCTTGGAGGATTGGCTACATCAGGGGTGTGTGGTCTAATATGCAAAGGAGCTCTTGCTAGAATTCCACCCTTGGGGGAATCATACCCGGTTCTCTCAGATAAGAATCTGCACACTTAACCACTACACAAAACTGGCTCTTGCCAGACAGTCTAAGGGCAGCCCTGGCTATCCCCCTCCAGGTTCTTCACCTTACCGACAAAATGCCAGGGTTTTTTTTTTTTCCCCAGGTGCATATCCCCATTCTCTTTACCTTACTTGGTAATCATTGCAAGACATTATCTTCATTTCTCCAAAATATTTCTCAGGGGAGTTATAAGGCAGATCTCGGTTTTATTTTTTATTTTTTAGATAGCAGTGGAAAAAAAAGAAATTGCTTTAAGTACGAGCTAATCAGTAGTGGGGGAATGCAGCTTATTCTAATGGGCACAGTGTGCTAAATTGTCCACGTTAATGATATTACTGTTGCTGAGGTCTATTATCTGCCTGGTGAAGCCAGTGGCAATGGTAGTCTGAACCAAAGCGATAGGGTTTGCTTAATGCTTTTTTTAAAAAAAATCAGATATTGGACGCAGCCACTGAATCTGTTTAAAGACTTTTGTATTCGCAACGGAGCCTAACAGTGAACACTTGGAGCATGCTTCTGAGTGCATAGGGATTTTTTTTTTTAATGAGCTACAAGCAGGGTCGTCAGACCATGTGGCTTGGGGCCAAATCAGCCCCCCTAGCAACTGGCTGTTGTCTGCTTCCTTCTCCCTCCCTCTTGCTTCCGTCTGCATCACAGCTTGCTTTGCCAGGCTTGCTCAATCATACAGGAGCTTTAGAGCAAAGCCTTTATTTTCTCTTTTGGCAGAGGCTCCTCCTTGGGGAAGAAGGGGGGGAGTGATAGGTTGTTTTGCCAGCTCTCTCAACCACACAGCAGAGCTACTGAGCCAAGTCTTTCTTCCTTCTATTGGCTGGGGCTTCTCCCCCTCCTGGTCCCCTGGGGAAAAAAGGAAAGAGCCATTGCTCCCTTTGCCTAGTTCCCTGGATCTCACAAGAGAGATACAAAGAAAGCGCCTTTAAGACCGATGAGGGTTGATGTTTTAATCATGTCTTATTTTTAAGTTTTTAAAACATCTTTAATTGTGTTTGCCTGTGGCTTTTCTAAAGTTTATATCTCTGCTACTTGGCATTACATTTTATGACACACACGGCCCAGCCTGAGAAGGTCTCATTTATGTGAGATTTGACCCTTGGTCTTGAGTCTGCTGTTCAGGTGTTGTTCATGGTCAATGCTTTGAACCTGACCAACGGAAACGATGAAATGACTGGAGATTGTGAACTTTTGTACATGTTGCTTCATGTACTAGTCAGCCATTGGAGAAAGTACTTTGTTTTGTAGCTCCTGTTCAATTGACCAAGTCTGGCAAAGCAAGCTGTGATACAGAAGGGAGAGAGAGAGAGAGAAGGAAGCAGACGGCATTGAGTTGCTTGCAGGCCTGATAGGAGCTGTCCAGGGTCCTGATTTGGCCCATGGGTTGCATGTTTGACACCCTGACCAAGACGCTTCTGAGAAGTTCCAGGATTCCTCAGGATTCACCCTGAAATATGCTGATCCTAGATTAATATTCTAAGCATGAACCTGTAGTATCTGTCATACAAAAAATGCCAATTGCCATATTTATTTGGCACACTGTTAATAAGAACATGGAAGTCAAGGCAAAACTGCAGAGCGAACATGCCTTCTTGTTTGCCTGAGGAACATAGATTCACTGGTATGCTCACTGCTTGAGGACTGGACCTATTTGTAAAAAATCATTCCTCTGTCTGTGCAAAACTGGCTATCTAGTAAAGCTACTAATTAGGACGACACTGCAGGTCTTAGAGCCATATGCAGGTTTGTCGCATTTGAGAGGACAGAGGCATCCATCTCAGTAATTTGAATTATGCCATAATGGACTTCCAAATTTTCAGCCCCATCATCTTTAGTGCTTCAAATGGTCACTTATTATTTCTGCAGGCAGCCAGGCACAATCCTTGGCTCCAGGCTTTTGGTGTAGGTGGCAACAGACCATCAGAAGGGCCCTGAAGCTTGGCTTCAGTCTACAAAAAAAAGCCCTTAGATTTTGGAAGTCATTATAGCTACAATTTTTGAGCTGTGGTGCTGGAGAAGACTCTTGAGAGTCCCTTGGACTGCAAGAAGATCAAATCAGTCAGTCCTAAGGGAAATCAACCCAGGCTGTTCCCTGGACGGTCAGATTCTGAATCTGAAGCCCAAATACTTTGGCCACCAAATGAGAAGGGAGCCCTCACTGGAGAAGATCCTGATGCTGGGAAAGACAGAAGGCAAAAGAAGAAGGGGACAGCAAAAGAGATGGCTGGACAGCGTGACTGATGTAACTAACACGGATTTGAGCAGACTTTGGAGGATGGAGGAAGACAGAAGGGTCTGGTGTGACTTGGTCCATGGGGTCACAAAGAGCCGGACCTGACTGTGCGACTGAACAACAACAAAAATAGCTACAATCAGGGCTTTTTTTTGTAGCAGGGACTCCTTTGCATATTAGGCTACACCCCCCCCCCCCGCCATGTAGCCAATCCTCCAAGAGCTTACATGGCTCTTCTTACAGGGTCTACTGTAAGCTCTTGGAGGATTGGCTACATCAGGAGTATGTGGCCTAATATGCAAAAGAGTTCCTGCTACAAAAAAAGCCCTGTTACAATAAAAATTCAAACAAAGCATTCTCCAGTTGGATGAAGTGATGTCACAAGCTGTGTGAAAGCTTGGTCTCTTCAAGTCACATTAGGTAACCAGGCTCATCAACCAACCTACTGGAGTTACTTTAATTTATTTATTTTTGCCAAGCGGGACTTGTGAGGTTGTAAGTCGCTTTCCACTTCAGGTGACCCTATGAACAAATGACCTCCAAAATGTCCTATCACTAACAGCTTTGCTCAGGTCCTGCAAACTAAAGGCTCTGTCTTCCTTTATAGAGTACATCCATCACATGTTTGATCTTCTTTTCCACTGCCTTCAGCTTTTCATAGCATTATTGTCTTTTCCAGTGATTCTTGTCTTCATAAGAATGTATGAGAAGCCATGTTAAATCAGGCCAGTGACTCATCCAGTCCAACACTCTGTCACACAGTGACCAAACTCCAGGTGCCATCAGGAGGTCCACCAGCAAGGCCAGAACTCCATAAACCCTCCCACTGTTGCCCCCCAAACACCAAGAATACAGAGCTCCACTGTCCCAGACAGCACTGTGTGCAAGAAGAAGACTGCAGATTTATACCTTCTCTCTGAATCAGTGACTCAGAGAAAATGGAGAAAGAAGAAGAAAATGGAGAAAATGGAGAAAGAAGAAGACTGCAGTTTTATACCCGCCCTTCTCTCTGAATCAGAGACTCAGAGCAGCTTACAATATCCTATATCTTCTCCCCCCACAACAGACACCCTGTGACGTGGGTGGGGCTGAGAGAGCTCTCACAGCAGCTGCCCTTTCAAGGACAGCTCCTGCAAGAGCTATGGCTGACCCAAGGCCATTCCAGCAGCTGCAAGGGGAGGAGTGGGGAAACAAACCCGGTTCTCCCAGATAAGAGAGCTGTGGCTGACCCAAGGCCATTCCAGCAGCTGCAAGTGGACGAGTGGGGAATCAAACCCAGTTCTTCCAGATAAGAGTCCACACACTTAACCACTACACCAAAATGGCTATCAAGTGGATCTTGCCATTTTACACAGTAAAATTCAGTTTTTAAAGTGCATTGAGAGTGGAGTGAAAGTGCATTATCTAGTGTGTGTGAAAGCACTCATAGTAATGTTCTATCTATACCTTGTGGATAATAGGCACTGATGGACCTCTGTTCTATGTTTATCCAATCCCTTCTTGAAGCTGTCTATGTTTTTAGCTGCCATCACTTCCATCAGCAGTGCCCAAAGTATGATAGCCTCAGTTCAGTAATTTTAGCTTCTAGGAAGAGTTCAGACTTGATTTGATCTAAAATCCACTTATTTGTGCCCATAAAACTCTCTTCCAACACCACAATTCAAAGGAATCAGCCTTCTTGTCATCAGTTTTCCTCACTGTAAGATTAGACACATGAAAGGAATTAACTGGTAGGTGCAGAGCTGTAAAGCTTCAGTATTGCAGTCAGACCCCTCTGCCCGTGACCTGAGTTTGATCCCCAGTGGAAGCTGGGTTCAGGTAGTCAACCCAAGGTTGACTCAGCCTTCCATTCTTCCAAGGTCGGTAAAATGAGTACCCAGCTTGCTGGGGGAGGGGGGGAAGTGTAGATGACTGGGGAAGACAATGGCAAACCACCCCATAAAAAGTCTGCCGTGAAAACATTGTGAAAGCAACGTCACCCCAGAGTCGAAAATGACTGGTGCTTGCACAGGGGACTACCTTTACCTTTTTAACCACCACTACTAAGCAGTTTTCACAATAAGAAACTTTGCATAGAAATTTTACCCTAGTCGGGTGCATGTATCAAAATAATAGAAGATATTAATTTTGCCTGCTGAGCAGTACTGAGCAGCAGAACAAAAAAAGGACATGTGGAGAGCTGAAACCGAGTCAGGGTACTGGTCCATCTGCCGGGACTGTCTATTTTCATTTATTGTGGAGCTGAGCCAAAACACATTTGGCTTTTGCTTTCATTATTGTTGAAAAGCACCTGCGTTTTTCATTGTCCTTTTGGTTGCTTCCTTAAAATTTTTACCTATCTGTATATCTAAGGAAAAAGAGTCCTGTGGTGCAGAGTGGTAAAGCTGCAGTACTGCAATCCTAAACTCTGCTCACGATCTGAGTTCGATCCTGGCCGAAGCTGGGTTCAGATAGCCAGATCAAGATGAACTCAGCCTTCCATCCTTCCGAAGTCGGTAAAATGAGTCCCCAGCTTGCTGGGGGGAAAGTGTAGATGACGGGGGAAGGCAATGGCAAACCACCCCATAAAAAAAAGTCTGCCATGAAAACGTCATGATGCAAATGACTGGTGCTACCTTTACCTTTTATATCTAAGGAAGAAGTATAAAAAAAGCTTTTGAAAAGCTGGTTGAAACTTCCAGGAGACTACACCAAGAGAGACCTCAGGAGATACAGTGTGGTCTAACGGGTTAGAATGTCAAATTAGAACCTGGAGGACCCAGGAAAGCCCTACTCATCCATGAAACTCCTTGGCTGGCCTCAGGCCAATCACCTGCTCTCTCAGTCTAAACTGTCTCACAGGGTTGTTGGTATGATAAAATGGAGAAAGAAGAAGACTGCAGTTTTATACCCGCCCTTCTCTCTGAATCAGAGACTCAGAGCAGCTTACAATCTCCTATATCTTCTCCTCCCACAACAGACACCTTATGAGGTGGGTTGGGCTGAGAGGGCTCTCACAGAAGCTGCCCTTTCAAGGACAACTCTTGCAAAAGTCATGGCTAACCCAAGGCCATTCCAGCAGGTGCAAGTGGAGGAGTGGGGAGTCAAACCTGGTTCTCCCAGATATGAGTCCACACACTTAACCACTACACCAAACTGACTCCTTGGAGGTTGCTCCATGACCTTGTAACCCACCGAGGTCCCTGTCCTCCCCAGGCTCTGTCCTCATATCTCCTGGAGCTTCCCAACCTGGATCTGGCAACCTTAGCTCCATGAGAGAAGTCTTCCTCCACCTCCCAAAATTCAAAGATAAATCCAGGCATGAGAGTTTGACCAAAACTTGGGCAAAAAGCAAACAAATGTTCTGGATCCTGATTAAAATTTCAACATAATCAAAAATCATAAACATTCAGCTTGGTTGTAACTGTGTTTCAAACAACCAGGGCTTTTTTTTTTTATCAGGAACTCCTTTGCATATTAGGCTACACCCGTTGATATAGCCAATCCTCCAAGAGCTTACAATAGGCTCTGTAAGAAGAGACCATCAAGTTCCCAATGTTCTTAAAATAAAGATGACTCTCCATAGGATTGGATAAGTGTTTATCGTAAGACAGGATACATTGACACTGACTCGTGGTCGTTCAGTGTGAAAGTGACGCACAACAGTACAGGTTCACATTATATACCCTTGCAGTAGTCATTAGAAATGCACCTGAACTTAGGGCGTGAAGTCAGTTCAGTTTTAGTGGCTGGGGGTCGCACACACACATTCTCTACCAAGCTTTCAACAAAACATTCTGATCTGATCCTTTTTTCGGAGAAGCATGCTTTTGTCATGATTAAACAGAGATTAATTGACATGGAGATTCAAGACCTTAGAAGTCTCGCTTCTGGGCATTGCTCTCCCATGCAATGAGGGATTCCTTTTAGTGGTTCACTTACAGAGTATTTTTCTTGTTTAATTGACTCTCATATTCGGGCGTTTATGTTAGCCCATTTTAATGTGCTTCCTTCTGCCATGCTATACGGGAGGTTTAAAAAAATACCATTCTTTGATAGGCTCTGTCCCTGTGGGCTGAAGGAAACTGAAGGAACAGACCATGTACTTTTATTCTGTAGATTCTACTGTGATTTACATGCATCTTATCTGGATCCTACATTGCAATCGCTGGAAGGTAAATCCGATGAAAGCAAGATAGTAAGCTTACTAGCCTCAAATAAGGCTGAAACCATCGAAGTGGTGGCAAACTTCCTTCACTGTGCTTATAAGAGGAGAAGTCTGTTTAATTAGCCACCTTTTTTCCTGCTTCCTTGATTTGATACTGTTGTTGTTTTGCCAAAAAAGGTTCTGTGACTGACTGAAACGAAACATTCTAGGGAGGGAAGAAGGACCAAGAAGTTTCCCAGATCCTAGGGGGCCAGCAGGTTAACTTTCATTTCTGCAACAGACACACATTCCACAGGCTACATCAAAGACACACAGATAATAAACTGGAACTTGACAAGACTTGGAAGCTATTGGAGGATTGGCTGCATCAGGGGGGTGTAGTATGGAAAGGAGTATGGAAAGGAGTTCCTGATACAAAAAAGCCCTTTGAGCAAATGAAACACCTTTCCAATCCCACTCGAAAAAACAGAGAAGGATCCCCCTCAACAGAAATCCAGGCCTGAATTCACCCAAGGGTTCAATTCCATTCTGTTTCTGCTGCTGCAAATGAACTAAAATGTATGAATTTAGAATACATCACCTCTGAGTGCATGAGTTTTTTATGGGCCATAGTCCTGAATTAAAGTTTGATTCATAATGTTTTTAACCTCTCCATAGCAGTCATGCCCTTCCCAGCTCCAAGATTTTAACTCAGGTTTAAAGGTGCTTGTGAAATCGTATGCTTGAATTATATATAGCACACTATAGGAATCATACAGCATAAATGAATAAAATATGCCTATGAATTAAAAGAATTTCCTTGCTTGAAAACTGATAACGCTTAAGTGAATCTGTTAAAGCAGATGCAACTGACGTGCAGTGCCACAATTCTGTAGAAATATATAGCATGCTATTCCGTTGCAAGCAATAAGCATAAAAGCTCATTTGTCCTGTTGCATTTGGAATTATGTTTATACATTCGGCAACTCAAAGAAATGCCGACCCAGTGCATTTCTGTCAGTCGAGAGACCCTGTACATATCATATGTACACTGCGGAATTGTAAATGTAGGATGAAATATTGACTTTTGTAGATCTCTCCTCACTTTGCATATGCACACAAGCTGAGGGTTCCATTTAGAGAAACTAAAAGGGGGGAGATTGTAGGGGAATGTGGAGAGTGTCAAAAGTGCAGCCGGGAGTTGGATTGGGCCCCTGGAGGGTTCCTATCAGGCCCGCAAGGAAGTCTGTTTTCTTTTCCCTCTCTTGCTTATAATGTACTACATTATATCAGCTTAGCATCTATGTTAAAATGCCTCTTCAATTCTAAGTGTCATAATAAAACCTTACTCTCAACAGGGCTTTTTATTTGTGGAAAAAGCCCAGCAGAGATTCATTTGCATATTAGGCCACACCCCCTGACCACACCATTGTTTCACATCATTGTTTCGCACAGGGCTTTTTTTGCAGAAAAAGCCCAGCAGGAACTCATTTACATATTAGGTCGCATCCCCTGATGCTAAGCCAGCTGGAGCTGCGTTCCTGCTAAAAAAAAAAAAAAGAGCCCTGCTTACTGCTGTGACACTGGGACCGATTTCCCACTAGACTTCTTCCGGGTGGAGAGCCCTTTTGCTCCCAGCACATCTCTCAGTTTTTGCATAAGCTGCCATGGAGCTCAGGTTGGACCACTTCTTTTCCGCTGCAAGCAAGCTCCACTTACAAGTAATTTCTGCTTGCTGCAGGAGAGTGGCACGCTGACTCCTAGCTCCACTCCAATTTGTTGAAAACGAAGAGAAGCCCCGGGGCAAAAGGGCTCTCCACCCTGGACAAGCTCTAGTGCTAAATTGTTGTGGGTATGTTCACACTACACTAAATATTGCATTTTGCAACTGGATTTTTACTGTGAAAGAATAGCAAAAATCCAGTTGCAAAATGCATTATTTAGTGTACTGTGAATTCCCCCCACTATTTCTCCTTTAATCCGGATATAATGAGGTTTTCATTTTCTACAGTGTGAATGAGAAAAAAAAAAAAGAGGACAGTCTTACACAGATGGGGCATTGTCTGGGCGCTCTCCTTTACTATAAGAGTTTTTCATTATCCATGTAGAGGATGTGGGAAACTGATATATTTGCAGTGCAATCTTCAGAAACTTTTGAGCCTGATGAATTTTGCTTTCAAATTGGAATGCAAATTAGTGTGACAGTTAAATTCACCTCAAACTTCGAGAAAAATCTCTTACGTTCTGGCAGATCAAGGCATTGCAATTAGAGGATTTATGCAGGTTCAATGTACTTTTGAAAAAAAAAGTCATTTTTCTAAAAAATAAAAGTTAAAAATAAAACACATTTTTGCTGCACAAAATAGATTCCACAAATTAGCAAGCAAAGTGCATATATTCTTGAAAATATGTTTCTCTCTGAATGGCTGTAGTCTTTTAAAAATATCCAGTTATAAAGAAAAAATTGTTTATCAGTTAGTGGTAGCAGCTGATTTTTCCATTCAGGCATGCTTTATATGTAAGGATTTAATTGGACCACCCATGCACCTCTATATTTTTATACAATTAAAAATTACATTTGAGCCCAAACAACTCAAAATTTGTTATGAAGATTTTTTTTGGTGTCCAACATTTCCTTGAGAAAGCCTTCATCGGTTCACATCCACTGTCCTCACCTGCCTTCAGTTAAGAGTCAACAAATAGTGGGACTTGCTAGATCATCTAGTCTGATATTGATGCATTCAGGGGTCATTTCATAGAAAAAAGAGGTGCCGGAGCTCATTGGCACAACTTATGTGCATATGTCACACACCACTGACATCACCAGAAAGAGTATTAAATTATATCAGCTTAGAATCTACCTTAAAATGCTTCTTGAATTATAATTGTCATAATAAAACCTTACTCCCATCAGTTTGGTGAAGCCAGTTTGGTGTAGTGGTTAAGTGTGTGGACTCTTATCTGGGAGAACCAGGTTTGAGATTCCCCACTCCTCCTTTTGCAGCTGCTGAAATGTCCTTGGCTCATCCATAGCTATCACAGAGGCTGTCCTTGAAAGGGCAGCTGCTGTGAGAGCTCTCTCAGCCCCATGCACCTCACAAAGAGTCTGTTGTGGGGGAAGAAGATAAAGGAGATTGTAAGCCGCTCTGTCTTCTTCTACTACTTTTGACATTACCTTCTCCTATGTGGCACAGTGGCATGATAAGATTTCCATCTGGCTGCTTGATACGTTTTGGTTATTTTCCCATTTTTTTGTGGGGAGAATTATTAGAAAGTTTGTCAGATCTCGGAGTTCAGAAAAAACAGTGGAAACGGAGTAGCACAAACACGTATAATCTTAAAGATACAGTACCACACCAAAACAAAATTTCCACAAGATCAATGCCCTTGAAGGGGTGTTGCCAGTAATATGAATGTCAGCAGGCTATGCCGACTGAATTTTCAGTACTGGTGTCCCTGTTTATAAATAACCATTGGTATTGGGAAACCATGATGCATTGGTTTGCTGTAACAGTCTACAATTGAAAAAGGTATGACCAAAACCAGTATTATGGACTAACTCATTTTGTGGACTAATTCATTGTGGATTCATTTCTTGCTGCATTGATGGGCCCTGGATTCAAGTCAAGGAACGACGGACGTTGAGGATTTCATTTTCTACTATAGACTCTTTCATGCATCGATCTTGTGAAAATTTTGTTTTGGTGTGGTACTGTCTCTTCAAGATTATACATGCTTGTGCTACTCAGTTTCCACTGTTTCTTCTGATCCCTACTGAGTTTCTGATGGCTTGTACCAGATCTCAGAGTTCAGCAAAATTCCCACAGAGGGTTTGAACGATGGAGTCCCGAAGCAAGTATTGGAGGAGCCCCGAAGCAAGCAAGCAGGAGCACAATAAAATGTAGAGGTTCCGGAGCTCCACTCCTGTAAACTCCTGCCCAAAATGAGGCCTCGATGTATTCAACAATTCCTGATGTGACTAATCCAGAAAGAAGGAAGAAGTAACAGGCGAGGGAAATCACTGGTGCTGAGCAGGACTGGATTATTTGCATAATTTAGATGTCTAACATCTGTGTTTTTCAGGGGAAATCACTCTTTCAAGCCCTCCCCTCCTCCCCACCCCCCACCCCCCCAAAAAAGCCTGAATCCTCTGAAGAAGCTAAAATGACTAAATTGAGGCAACCGTTCTTGGGTCACATTAGGAGAAGACACTGGTCACTGGAAAAGCTGAAGGCAGCAGGAAGAAGGGAAGACTCAACATGAGATGGATACATGGATTGATTCTGTAAAAGAAGCCACATGTCAAGAACATAGAGAGACTCTTGCCGTTAGAATCATAGAGTTTGATGGGACCTCCAGGGTCACTTAGTCCAACCCCCTGCACAATGCAGGAAACCCACAAATACCTACCCCAAATTCACAGGATCTTCATCGCTGTCAGATGGCCATCTAGCCTCTGTTTAAAAACCTCCAAGGAAGGAGAGCCCACCACCTCCCAAGGAGGAAGCCTGTTTCACTGAGGAACCGCTCTGTCAGGAAGTTCTTCCTAATGTTGAGCCGGAAATTCTTTGGATTTAATTTCAACCCATTGGTTCTGGTCCTACCTTCTGGGGTCACAGAAAACAATTCTGCACCATCCTCTATATTACAGCCCTTCAAGTACTTGAAGATGGTGATCACATCACCTCTCAGCCTCCTCCTCTCCAGGCTAAACATGCCCAGCTCCTTCAACCTTTCCTCATAGGACTTGGTCTCCAGACCCCTCACCATCTTCGTCACCCTCCTCTGGACCCATTACAGCTTGTCTATATCCTTCTTAAAATGTGGTACCCAAAACTGAACTCCAGGTGAGGTCTTACCAGAGCAGAGTAAAGCGATACTATCACATCACGTGATCTGGACACTATACTTCTGTTGATACAGCTCAAAATTGCATTTGCCTTTTTAGCCACTGCATCACACTGTTGACTCATGTTCAGTGTATGATCCACTAAGACCCCGAGATCCTTTTCGCACATTCTACTGCTAAGACAAGTCTCCCCCATCCTATAACTATGCATGGGATTTTTCCTACCTAAATGCAGAACTTTACATTTGTCCCTGTTAAATGTAACATTTGACCTAACACACACATACACAGACACCCCAAGATCAAACTTTGATAATATCTGGTGCAACTCTAAACATCTGCAGATGTTGATAACCAAACTCCCCCCTTCCGTTCACTGTGTTGTTTCTTGCAATAAATAAATCACCTGCTATGATTGCTACCTATTGGATATTGCATTAGATGATGAATATAAAGCATCGTAACATCCATTATTCCATATCTCGAATCGATCATATATCATTTATTTATTTAATTGTGTTGAGGAGTCAGTGTGTGAAAGTTCATCTGGCTGCCTTTTTAATCAAAATGGGGAGGGGGGACTTGAGAGTTCTTAATCAGCTTCGGTAGCCCATATAATGAACACCCAAGCAAAACACATTTTATTTCTGATCTGCTCCTCCAGATCCGAGCCTGATGCGGTTGCCGTTTGCCTTTCGAAAGGAGAGGTCAAGCCTCGTGCTGATGTTTCTGAGGTAAGGTACCGGAGCATAAAGTTCTTAATTCCTCAGCTGTATTTCATTCCACCTGTCGAGCTTATTTTTTTATTACGTCCTGAAGTACAAACGGTTGATAGCCACGCCGAACGAGAAGTAGCAAGTTCACAGCGACCTTGTCAGCAGGCTCAGTGAACTTCGGAATTTAATCAATCAACCATTTGAAAGAATATGACAAGTGTTGCCTTTTTGGACATCACCCAGTCGTCCAAAAGCCGCACTGTCATAAACAGGAAGGAACAGAAGTCGAGGGGAACCAGGAGGAAAAAAAACCCAACACCCGATAAATGCTACCCGAGCATTTTTCGTGGGAGAGAAATGCTTAAACATACATTCAATCCACCAAAGTCTTTTGCATAACTTATGCTGTCAGCATATCAACCCAGAATCTGTTAGTTTATAACCTAGCTGACATTAATGAGCTTAATGCACTCGGTCTCTTGTGTTTTACATCTTGGGCTGCAAAAAGAAAAATAGGAAGATAAAAAGGCTAGTAAATAGAGAATAAAAATGGAATGGAACTGGAGGATCATTTTCAGGGAGAGATTTATGGCTCAAATACCCATAATTATAGTGCTGCAGCTGTTGTTTTCCATTAAATTCAAGCAAAATGCACTAACCAAGGAGAGATTTCTTTTCCCTGAAATTTGCCACAGCACAGCAACTGCGCTGTTGTCACTTGCACTCCACTTAGGAAAGCGAGAGATATGTTGGGTTGTGTTCCCTCCATTGGTTTATCATGGCAGGCTAAACTTCCTCTTTTATTTACCATCAAAATTTGGATTTTAGGTGTATCCCTGTTCATACGAATTTGGAAATACATGTTCCCTGCCCCCTGAAATAAACCTTCCCCCTCCCCACCACCAATGGTATATTTGTTGGGGGGGGGGGTTGTCTGAGCAGAAATCATAGTTTCTCTAAATATTCAAAGTCCCACTAGGCAATTAGTTCTGTGCTTGGGGTATATTTCTTATTGTACATCATGATTACATAGCCTGTCAGGCTATGAAACACATTTTAGGATACAAAATAATTCAGCATTCTCATTTCTCAACATCCTTACTAGGTAGCTAGGTATCGCAGCTAGAAAGAGAGAGGCCATCGTTGAAGGCTTTCATGGCCGGAGTTCATTAGTTGTTCTAAATTTTCCAGGCTGTATGGCCATGGTCTTGGCGTAGTCAGGTACTACTATGCCAAGACCATGGCCATAAAGCCTGGAAAATCTAGAACAACTAAAGAGAGAGATTGATTTCTTCAGCTTGGTGACCTTAAATAATCCAGAACCAGATAATTTCACCACCAAATCCATAAAGTGAAATTTCAGTCAACTGCCACCTGGTTGCCAGGAATCGCGTTTCAGGGGGCATTTGGAGCTCAAGCAAGAGAGGGACATGAGGAAATCGTGCTGTGAAGGTGAAAGTCCTTCCACCCATGGAAACACTGCCCTGGATCTGAGCCTATAGCTCAACTAGGGATGTGATCACACAGGCAGTTTGGCCTGACATAGCCCCCCTCCCCTACAGATCAAATGGGCATAATCACACATGCGCTTCTGGCTACCATGCCCCACTATGGCGTTGGGTCAGCCATAGCTCTTGCAGAGTTGTCATTGAAAGGGCAACTTCTGTGAGAGCTATCTCAGTCCAACCTACCTCACAGGGTGTTTGTTGTGGGGGAGGAAGGTGAAGGAGATTGTGAGCCGCTCTGAGATTCAGACAGAGTGTAGGGTGAGATATAAATCCAATATCTTCTTCTTTTTCTTCTCCTTCTTCTCGTCCCTACCTTGCACTAAAATGACTCCCAAGCGAATTGAATAGCCACCAGCAAATTCCAGCAGTTACTTTGGTGAAGTGCACCATGGAAACCTACGAGTGGTATGATCACTCCATTTCCAATGTGTCTTTTTTTCAATCCCACTCTGATGTGTGCTTCAGCACCCCCATAGAACGCAGCCAGGAGCATGTATGTTCTTGCCTGCCTCTGCACATGCATAGTGGGACTTTGGAAAAAAACGACAAGCAACCATGGGCCCATGGCACTATACTGCTGGCTTAGAGGATGCCATCTGATCAACAGATACTGACCAAAACTCAAGCAGCTTATTCAAAGTTGAGTTACTGCTGTGACAGCCTGTCCAACTGACTGCACGCTAGGAGTCCAATGCATTTTGAAAAAACTGACATGAATCTGACAATACCTTTTGTTGACTTAAAGATGTCCTCCAAAATCACAACTGATCTCCAGATCTCCATTTTCCTGGAGAAAATGACTGCTTTGGAGGGTGGGCTATATGAGGAGGGGCTTTAGCTCACTAGCAAAGCATCCACTTGGCATGCAGATGGTCTCAGGTTCAATCCCCAGCTTCTCCAGTTAAACAACTCAAGTAGGAGGAGATGGGAAAGACCTCTGCCTGAGACTCTGGAGAGCTGCTGCCAGTCTGAGTAGACAATAGAAGAAGAAGACCACAAATTTACACTCCACCCTTCTCTCTGAATCAGTGTCTCAGAGCAGCTTACAATCTCCTTTATCTTCTTCCCCCACAACAGACACCCTGTGAGGTGGGTGGGGCTGAGAGGGTTCTCACAGAAGCTGTCCTTTCAAGGACAATTCTTGCAAAAGCTATGGCTAACCCAAGGCCATTCCAGCAGCTGCAAGTGGAGAAGTGGGGAATCAAACCCAATTCTCCCAGATAAGAGTCCACACACTTAACCACTACACCAATACGTACTTGGATGGACCAAGGTTCTAATTCAGTATAAGGCAGCTTCATGTGTTCATATGGCCTCATACTCCTGAGATTCCTCCAAATTTCCAGTAATTTCCCAATCCAGCTTTGGCAACCATTTGTTGACTGCTTAAGACACATTCTGGTCTTACTCTATCCAAGGGGTAGCCAACGGTAGCTCTCCAAATGTTTTTTGCCTACAACTCCCATCAGCCCCAGCCAGCATGGCCAATGGCTGGGGCTGATGGGAGCTGTAGGCAAAAAACACCTGGAGAGCTACCTTTGGCCACCCCTGCATCCCTTCTTCCATTTTGACTTCTTTTGCAAATATAGAATCTGCAGCCTTAAGTGGCAACAGTATCATCCAAAGTATGTAAAAAAAAAACACCTCAAGACCAATAAATGGCTTATTCCTGGTAAAGAGATAATTTAAAATCCTCAGCGAAGTCAAAAAGCAGATGAAGAAAATAAATAACTTTGTCGAAAGTCTCACTGCAGACATATTTTCCCCATCCAGTTGCTGATCCGTGCAGTTATTGATCTGAGCTGACATAATCATTTTGACTAATTATTCCCAGCTTCCTCATGTGAAAAATAGTGGACAGGAGGTCTGCTGAGAAAACCTGGAAGCAATCGGAGAACAGGTGTCTTCCATAGTGGTTTATCATGCTATGTAATTCAACTGTGCCTTCATCTTTCAAGAAAGTAGGGCTCACTTTCATTCTCATATTCCATGAAAAGGGCTGACTTCTTTGCTGTGAGAATCAGCTGGTACTAGCCCAGGTACTGGGCTTATATACTGCGTAAACGTATGCAAAGACTATGGTTCACACGTGTTGTGGGGGGAAAACATGGTACTTCAAGTGGAAAGACCTTCGCTGTAATTCATGTAATGTGTGAATATGTGGCCCCTGTCATGGGTGCTGGGGACCCTGCAGAAGAAGCTGAGCCTGCAGAAGAAACTGTGCCCCTGCCACCTGCACCTGTGCCCTTGCCTCCTGCTGGAGAAGATCCAAGCCCCCCTGCCTTGCCTACTCGGGTGGCTCGTGTGCGTGACTGCTTTCGTCAGGACCTCAGGGATCGGAGGAGGGTGGCACGCTCACAAGCAAGATGCTCCCTGAGCCCTGAGTTTTGAAAGGATTCTGGCCCTTCTAGGAGTGAGGGTGCTTGAGTCTCAGCAGGATCCTGGCTGCCCTCTGAGTCAGCAATTAGCCCAAATGGGCAACAGACAGCAGAGGGCTATATAGCTGTGGGCTTTGAGAGAAGGCTTTGTGGAAGCAACTAGTCACTTACCTGACGTTCTAGCATCCACTTTGGCTTCTGACTTCGGCTTCTGGACCCCCTGACTCTGGCATTGACTTCTGGACCCCTGACTTCGGCTTCTGAACCTCTGACCTATGATACCTGGACTGTGATTCGGTTTTGGCGCTTTGGACCCTCCTTGCTACCCAGCTACAGACCTTGGACTGCCCCTGGACTTCGCCTGGCCTGGCCCCAGCCCGTGACAGCCCCTGCCCTTCAGGGAATCGGGTGTGATTTTATCCCCATCAGGACTTTTTTTGAGCAGGAATGCACCGGAATGCAGTTCCAGCTGACTTTATGTCGGGGGAGGAGTCTCAGTCAATAGAAGGAAGAGAGGCTTGGCTCAGTAGCTATGCAACCGAGGGAGCCTGGATTGCACATGAGAGATACAAAAAAACCTTGTATGAAACAATGGCAACTTCAATGGGTGTGGTCTAATATAAAAATGAGTTCCTGCTGGGGGTTTTCTACAAAAAAAACCTCCCTGGTCCCCACCCTATTTAAGAGTGGAGCACAGAGGATTTAGGGCAGGGTGCCAAATATGAAGCCTGGGGGATGAATGAGGTCCCCAGAGGGCTCCTATTGGGGCCCCGAGCAACTGCTGTTGTCTGCTTCCTTCTCCCTCTTGCTTTCTTCTTTCTGCATCAGAGTTTGCTCAATCACACAGGAGCTACAGAGGAAAGCCTCTATCTTCTCCATTGGCTGAGGCTCCTCCCTTGGGGAGGAAGGGGAAGAGGGTTAACTTGTTTTAAAGGAAGTTAACCTGACTCTTTCCTTCCTTCCCCAGGGGTTGGGGGGAGGAGTCTCAGCCAATAGTAGGAAGAGAGGCTTGGCTCAGTAGCTGTACTGTGCAACTGAGGGAGCCTGGATTGCACAGGAGAGAGACAAAGAAAACATCTTTAAAACCAACAAGTGCTAATGTTTTAAGCATGTTTTAAGTTTTTTTAAAAAATATTTGTGTTTGTGTCCTTTTTAAAGTTTATATCTCTGCTACCTGGCATTACATTTTATGACACACATGGCCCGACCTGGCCCAGCAAGGTCTCATTTATGTCAGATCTGGCCCTCATAACAAATGAGTTTGACACCCCTGATTTAGGCTGGGTGCCTCATCTGAAGCAGCCAATCGGGGAGGCCTATGGGCAGCTATTTAAGCCACACCCTACCTCCCTAGAGCAGGGACTTTTCTGCATTTCTTATTTTTCGTCATTGGTGTGTCAGGATCCCCCCTCCCCATATACACTGAACAACGTGCAAGGCTATGTATAAATGCAGATCTTACAGAAGATATGACAATTAGCAAAGGTACAAGACAAGGTTGTCCGCTTTCCCCATTGTTGTTTATAATGACTCTTGAAATATTGCTGAGGCAGATCCAAGAAGATAAAGAAATAGAAGGATCAAAAATAAAAGGATTTACTTATAAATACAGAGCATTTGAAGATGATATAATGTTTATAAATGAAAACCCCATAAAAGTCACACCTTTGTTGTTAGCTAAAATACAAGAATATGGGGAGTTGGCGGGACTTTGTATTAATACAGAAAAATCAAAACTTCTATGTAAAAATATGCAAATAAATAAGCAACAAGAATTACAGAGACTAACGGGCTGTGAAGTTACCACCAAGGTAAAGTATTTGGGTGTGGAGTTAACAATGAAGAATATTGATCTGTTTAAAAATAATTATGAGAAGCTATGGCATAAAATGGATGAAGATATGTTAAAATGGAATAAACTTAATTTGTCATGGCTGGGTAGAATAGCTGCAATTAAAATGAATATTCTACCAAGAATAATGTATTTGTTTCAAACTATTCCCATTGTGAAAGATAGTAAACAACTTGGTAAATGGGGAAGAAAAATTTCAGAATTTGTGTGGGCTGGGAAGAAACCAAGGATCAAAATGAAAATTTTGACAGATGCAAAAGAGAGAGGTGGATTTCAACTACCGAATTTAAAATTATATCAGGAAGCAGTTTGTTTAGTGTGGATAAAAGAATGGATAATGATGTTAAACAAAAAACTTTTAGTGCTGGAAGGTCACGGAAATAAATTTGGCTGGCACGCGTATTTTTATTATGGAAAAGAAGATGGACGGTTTTTTTCTCTCACCATTATATAAGAAATAATTTGCTAAATACATGGATGAAATATAAGAAATATGGAGATGAGAGAAGACCGTTATGGATAGTGCCAGCTGAAGTAATAAAAAATAACGGCTGAGATAGGTGAAGAAAAGTGGTTGTCATATAATCAATTATTAAAAATACGAAGTGGCAAAACAGAACTGAAAACTGCTGAAGAGCTGAATAATAAATATGATTGGTTCCAAATGCAACAAATAAAGAGCTCGGTGGAAAATATTAAAACTGAAGGAATAAGAAAAAAGCAAACAGAAATGGAAAAAGTTCTGCTTGGGGTCAATGAAAAATTAATTTCAAAAATATATAAATTACTTTTAAAAAGGTCTACGGAGGATGAAGTAGTGAAATCTCAAATGATTAAATGGGCAATTAATGTAAATAAAGAAATACAGATGGAAACTTGGGAATACTTGTGGAAGAATTCTATGAAGCTTTCGACGTGTCATAGTATTAAAGAGAATTGTTTTAAAATGATGTATAGATGGTATATGATTCCTAAAAAATTGGCAAAGATGAACAATAAGATGTCAGACAGATGTTGGAAATGTAAAAAACATGAAGGTTCTTTCTACCATATGTGGTGGACTTGTGAAAGAGCGAAAAAGTATTGGCAGATGATTCAGCAAGAAATTTCTAAGATCTTGGGATATGAATTTAAGAAAGTTGCAGAGACTCTTCTGTTGGGATTACAAATGGAAAAAATTCCAAAAGAAGATAGAACTGTAATTTGGTACTTGCTTTCAGCTGCTAGGACATTATATGTGCAGTTGTGGAAGCAAGAAAAAATACCAGAGAAATGGGATTGGATTATAAAAGTTATGACATGGAGTGAAATGGACAAATTAACAAGAATATTAAGATACTATGATTTAGAAGTTTTTAAGACAGAGTGGAAAAAGTTTAGAAGATATGTAGAAAAAGAGTGGAAAATAAAAGGACATTGGACAATTTTTGATAATGATTAAGTTTTAGAAAGAAGAAGAATATAATTTTTTGTTTTAATAGTTAAGGGTACCTTTAAATATTAGCATTTTAAGTAAATAACACCGGTGGGGGTCAAGTAACGGGGGGAAGGGTGGGTAGAAAGTAATATATGGGACAGATAAAAGAAGTTATTAAGGATGTAAGAAATAGATTTATTACCATAAGTTACCAATAAAATTGTTTTGAACCAGGATCCCCCCTCCCTTTCTGGATGTGTTTTGCTTCCTCTAGAGGTTGCTTTGATACTTGGCATTGTAAATCTGGTTGATATACAGGCACTTTTGAGAAGCACATGAAAGAGAAAACAAAAAACAAGCAAGTAACACAATGCAGGCATAGAAGGGACGAAATAACATGTGAGGGAAAAACCCCAGACTGTTATCACTAGGGCTGCTTTACCCATCTAGCCACTCTCTTTTTTTTACAGGACTTTGTGAACTTAACTGGAGGCCAATTGGAATTCTGGGAGGTCTCCAGGCACCACCTGGAGGTTAGCAACTCCATCAGGAATCCACCTAATTCTGTGAAGATTTCATGTGATCTTTGCAGCTCACCAAAGCACCAGTATTGAGTTCTGGGTTTAGAGTTCTGAAATATCTCAGGTTCTCCAGCCACCCCTGTGCCAATGGTTGTTCAAAATAATGGCTTCTGCAATTTCCTGCAGCCAGCTTGCAATGTCTTATGGGATATAGGCTCTCTAGAGTTCTGAGAGAGGGTGAGGAGAAAAATATTCATAACGGAAGCAGTTTTATGATGGCTATCACAAAAAAAGGCGATTCCTTTATTGAAGTATGTCTGATACAAGGAAGCACGTGTGTACTATCTGCTTATGGAAGCAGATCAAAGATGGTGCTACCCAGACTCATTGGCTGGTTACAAATGGGTGGTTTAAGCTGCCCTGAGGATGGCAGATGAGTGCCCCCCAAAAGTGCATCCAGATGTACACATCTGCCTGCTGTCCCGCCCCTGCCCAGTCCTCGACTTATTGGGAGCCAGTTTAAAAAGAGTGCTTTGAAAGTGGTGCCTTTTCACTGGGGCACCTCCAAGAAGCCTCCCTGGACATCTGGACATCTGGGAAGCACCCAGAAAGTGTTCGGGGAGCTGCAGATGCCTGGGCGCATGAGTGCTTTGGACTCTCCCCAGGGTGCCCACAGCCGGTCCCTCTTCCGCAGGTTGTCAGGATGCTCCCAGGCACTCCTTTTCCGGGTGGCTCACTTCCGGGTTGCCTTGATGCAGCCCAGAGCTGCCTGTCTGTAAGCAGCCATCAAGAACTTGTCGGTCAACAATAAAGTATTCACACTCTCATTGTGTGTACCTGCAATTGATTTAGTGCAAATATAAGACAAAATAGAACAAAGGAACAATAAGGTATTTGCACTCCCCCAGTATATGCACTTCACAATTTCTACATAGGAACCTACCTTAACCAAGTTCATAAGACAGTGCTATAGGGTGGAGTCCTTAATGTAATGTAATGGAGAGAATAAGAAGAACCGTATAGAAAGGAGTCCTCACAGTTTCACTTGTCTCACACTTCGTCAACCTCTTTTCTCACCATTTTCTGGAGCCACAGTAACTTTGTTTCAAACACGGATCAATGCATGCTCTAAACCTCTGCTGCCGGTTCTTCTTATTCTCTCCATTACAACATCACAAGCGGAACTTTTAAGGACTCAACCCCATAGCACTGTCTTATGAACTTGGTTAAGGTGGGTTCCTATGTAGAAATTGTGAAGTGCACATACCTTATTGTTCCTTTGTTCTATTTTGTCTTTTATTTGCACTAAATCAATTGCAGGTACACACAATGAGAGTGTGAATACTTTATTGTTGACTGGTGATTTGTTATAACTTTTCTATTGTACATCGGTACCAGTTATTTATATTATATCAAGAACTTGTCAGCTGAATATCCCTGACATTCAGAAGATGAACCATCCATTTGGGGCAAAAGTATAAGCTTTTGATGGCTCTTCCTAAATAACCTGCTCTAAATATCATGCCCTCCCCCCCCCACCACCTTCCCTTTCCTTGAAATTAAAAGCACGATCATTTCCAGGACGCTGATTAGAAAGAGCTGTGTTGGAAGAGGTTTCGTATTCTTCTTTTTTTCATTTAGAATGTTTTCTTGGAGGGGATAAAAAAGTATTCTATCTGTGAAGACATTATCACTCGTTTCCAGCCCATGAGAACCTAGCACTCTGTGAAAAGTGGATATGTCTTTCCAACTGCTATTTGGCATACCTCTGAAGAAATTACTGACATGGTTAATTATCCCAGTCAAATCTGTTCTCACCTGAAGGTTTTCCAAAATATTTCAGAAGTGCCAGTGCAATTGGTTTTATGCAATGCACCTTTAAAATATTTGTATATGGGAACTATGTGCATAGCCTTCTAAGGTTAATTTCTCAGACACCGACTGAAAGTCTATCAATATTCAACAGGGCTTTTTTTGTAGCAGGAACTTCTTTGCATATTAGGCCACACACCCCTGATGGAGCCAGTCCTCCAAAGACTTGCAGTAGACCCTGGAATAAAGGCCCGGTAAGCTCTTGGAGGATTGGCTACATCAGGGGTGTGTGGCCTAATATGCAAAGGAGTTCTTGCTACAAAAAAAGCAGTCCTGTTCCTTGCAACCATTTTCAGATTGGTCGCTCTTGCCAAGCCTGCCAGTCAGGTAACATCCATTGTGTGATGCCCACGCACAGGGCCTTTTTTGTAGAAAAAGCCCAGCAGGAACTCATTTTCATATTAGGCCACAACCCCTGACATCACCATTGTTTAGTAGAGGGCTTTTCTGTAGAAAAAGCCAATGAGAAGCTCATTTGCATATTAGGCTACCCCCCTGATGCCAAGCCAGCCAGAACTGTCCTGCCCATGCAAATAATGGTTCCAACGGCCCTGTAAGCTCTTGGAAGATTGGTTACACAAGAGGGGTGTGGTTTAATATGCAAAGGAGTTCCCGCTATAAAAAAGGCCCTAATATTCAGTATCATAAAGCCAAACTATGTGGTATGGCTTTATGTGGTAGGTTGCCAGCTCCAGATTGGGAAATTCCTGGAGATTTGAGGATGGAGTCTAGAGAGGACAAGGACTTCAGTAAGGTACAATGCCATTGAGTCCACCTTCCAAAGGATCCAATTTTTACCCCAGGGGAATTGATCTTTGTAATCTGGAGCTGAGTTATCATATCAGGAGATCCCTGGTCCCCACCTGACATTACTAATATTTGGGCATGTACCACAGGTATTTTACATGCTTCCTCTGTGGCTTTGCCCATGCCATAAAGTGAAAGTAGAGTCTATTCAACATGATGACTGGTTACTGGCAGGTGGTTTAAGTTTCCCTGGGGGCGGCAGGCGAGAGCCCCCCAAAAGTGTGTCCGGACATGCACATCTGCCTGCTGTCCTGCTCCTGCCCCCGACCCGTTCCTAACTTACTGGGAGCCGGCTTAAAAAGGCAGCATGTTCAAAGTGGTGCCTTTTTGCTGGGGTGCTTCCAAGGCACCTCCCTGGCCATCTGGGTGGCTGGGAAAAGCCTGGACAGCTGCAGAGAGGGCGCGTGAGCACTTGGATGCTCCCCAGGATGCCTATGGCCCGTCCCTCCTCCACGGGCCATCAGGACACTCCGGTCTGCTCTGGTTTCTGCTGGCTCACTGCTGGGGTGGCCTGATGCTGCCCTGAGCCAGCAGTCTGTAAGCAGCTGTTCTGCTGCATTTCCCATTCTACAATGACAACCGACATCAGTGTATTCTTCCAGTTCTCTCAACTGTACCAAGAAGATCTGAGCAAACTTACGTGTCTCTCCTCCTTTCTGAATCCTCCCAGGAGATAACACAGTTCTCAAATTTTGCTTACAGGCTTGAGAGCCAATTGGATGTAGTGATCAAGTGTGGCGGACTCTTATCTGGGAGAACTGAGAACTGCAGCTGCTGGAATGGCCTTAAGCTCTCACATACCTTTGATGGCAGCTCCTGTGAGAACTCTCAGCCCTACCTACCTCACAAGGTGTCTGTTGTGGGGGAGGAAGATAAAGGAGATTGTAAGTCACTCTGAGATTCATAGTATACGGCAGGGTATAAATCCAATATCTTCTTCTCGTGGAATATGGAAACAGCTGATTGAGTCCCAGTAATTTTGCTTATCTGATCAAGTAGGGTATTACTTTCTCCCCCCCCTCCCCCCAATTTGCGTTCATTGATTTATGCTGGCTGCAATGCATGTGATTTCCTTTTATTATCTGTTGATTCTCAGAGGAGATCTTTATTGAAATAAAGTTTATTTGGATTGGGATTTTTTTTACACATTATTACACACTGATATTATGACTGTGTATCCTTTCCCCAGACCTAGTTGTCTGCATTTCAGCAGTCCCTAATGGCCATTGTTTTGATAATAATGTCTTAATTTTCATTCAGACAATATTCAGGCCCACCAGGTATTGGGGAAGAAGAAAGAAGGAGGACTCAGAGAACTGGGAGAATATAGGACACAAATCTGAGTGTGTTCAAAAGTCCTACTAGATCATCAGCTGAGGCCAAATCTTTCCAGATGACAGGCATCAGTTTCCCTGGAGAAAATGGCTGCTTTGCACGGATGGCCTCCATGTTATTATATTTTTATGGAGTTCCTCTACTCCCCAAACCTAGGGTTCCCAAATCCCCCACGGCCTCTGGGGAGACTTGGGTGGCCTATTGTACCATAGAGTTTTCCCTCTCAAAACTGCTGGAGCGTCTGGGAACACCATAAAGTTTTCACAGAAATGCCTAGACCGGCCTGTGCACAGCATCACCAGCACAATGACGGCACTTCCAGGTGTCATCATTGCACCGGCGGCATCGGGGAAGGTTCCCCTCCCCCACCGCCCCAATGTGGGCTGGCAGGTTGGGAACCTCCAGGGCAGGAGAACCCCCGCCCGGTACAGGAGCTTGGCAGTCCTATTCAAACCCCACCCCCAAAGAGTAGTTAACATGTGGAATTCTCCTCCTCAGGGAGTGGTGGTTACTACAAACAGAGGCAGCTTCAAGAGGGGGTTGGAAAACATATGGCACAAAGGTCAGTTAGTGGCTATGAGCCACAAGGCATAGATGGAACACTGTGTCTGGGGCAGTGATGTTCTGTATTCTTAGTGTTTTGGGGGTAGCAGTGGAAGGGCTTCTGGAGCTCTGGTCCTCTAGTGGGCCTCCTGATGGCACCTGGGTTTGGGCCACTGTGTGACACAGAGGGTTGGGCTGGATGGGCCATTGGTCTGCTCCAACAAAGCTGCTCTTATATTCTTATGTGTTGTTGTTGTTGTTCAGTCGCACAGTGGAGTCTGACTCTTTGCAACCCCATGGACCACATCATGCCAGGCCCTTCTATCTTCCACTGTCCTCCTACATTCACTCAAATTCATGTTCATTGGATCAATAACACTGTTTAACCATCTCATCCTTTGCCATCCCATTCTTCATTTACCTTCAATCTTTCCTGGCATCAAGGTCTTCTCCAGTGAGTGCTCATTTGGTGGCCTAAGTATTTCAGCTTCAGTTTCAATATCTGACTTTCCAGGGAACAGTCAGGATTGATTTTCTTTAGGACTTACTCATTTGATCTTCTTGCAGTCCAAGGCACTCTCAAGAGTCTTCTCCAGCACCACAGCTCAAAAGCATCTATTCTTCAGTGCTCAGCCTTCCTCATGGTCCAACTCTCACCACCATACATTACTACTGGGAACACCATTGCTTTGACTATGTGGACTTTGGTGAGCATTGTAATGTCTCTACTTTTTATTATGCCGCCTCGATTTGCCATAGCTTTCCTCCCAAAGAACAGGCACCTTTTAATTTACTCTATCCCCAAATCCCAAGGAATTTTCCAACCTGTAGTTGGCAACCATGCCTTAATAGAAGTGTGTCAATCTTTTCTGGTGTCCAGAGCAAGCAATCCCTGACAAGTTGCCAGGAAATTCCAGAGTATATTTTGAAAACGAAAGACCTCGCTGTACTGCTGTAGTGCATGGCTGGGTGGTCCATAAAATCCTTAGGGCACAGGTAGCCAATCTAAGGACTGTAGAACTGGAATTAATGCCGATGTGGTTGGAATGAGTGATATTTATATTTCAGAAAACTGGAAAAAAAAATAGCCTGTTAGATAACTGGACTGGATTCTGTAACTCCTTATAGAAATTAATGCATCAGATCTCTATTCAGTAACCCCTCCTCCATGATGTGTCCTGATTCTATGCATATTCAGTCTGAAGCATATGCTCTTGTGCTCAGTAGGCCTTGTGAACTACTTCTTATAATTGGAAAGCTCCAGCTGAACCCATTAGCTGGAGCCTCAGACTTCTGCTGCAGGTCTGACCCTGATGCCACCACTGAATAAACAAGATAAATATTAAATGGAAAGGCTTTGGACCATAAGCTATTGAACAGGAACAGCTGAAGACACTAGGCTAGGAAAGTTATCATCATCTTTGTCACCGTCATCGTCGTCGTCGTCGTCGTCGTCATCATCATCATCATCATCATCAGGGCTTTTTTGTAGCAGGAACTCCTTTGCATGTTAGGCCACACACCCCTGAGGTGCGTAGGGCTGATGTACCTAGAGAGAAAAAAAAGAGCTTGGGCTCAGAGAGAAAAAAATAGATGCACTCTATCTATCTATCTATCTATCTATCTATCTATCTATCTATCTATCTATCTATCTATCTATCTATCTATCTATCTATCTATCTATCTATCTATCTATCTATCTATCTACCTATCTACCTACCTATCTATCTACCTACCTACCAACCTACCAACCTACCTACCTACCACAGAGTTTCTGTAAATTCCTTGAGCCCCTGATGACATTTCTGGGTTTTCTCTGGGCCAATATCATTTTTTTTTTTTTGGCTTATTTTTCTCCAGGTGCTGCTCAAAGTGGCGACAGAAAACAGGAGACCATGGGAGCCTGTTATCCCTACCTGTGTAGTATCTGCTTGTACTACAGGATCACTGCCATATCATGCTTTCATAAATAAGTTACGTTTTTGCATATGCACTGCAAAGACACTTTTTTTTTGTCTCTAGAGAAGATAGAATGTATCCGATAGGCATATGAGCAAGGCGTTACGGTGATCTGTCTGTTGAGCACATACTCACTAACAGTTTACACTGTGATGTACCTGTTTACACTGATGTCCCTGGCTGTGTTTGCACAGTCAGGAACATCATTTATATGACCAACATGACATTTGTTTCCGGTGAGAATGCAAATGTGTGAATTCATCCTGATCACAACACAGACCGGCTGTCTTCTTTTTAGCTCTCAGTCTGGGTGGTTTGGGGAATGCGAACCCTGAGACATGGGTGTCATTAGTCTAATTGTGTTAAAATAAGATTTTTGCAGACATGGTGGGAAAGAGGAAGAGGAACTACAGTTCCTATGAGGCAGTGCGAGAACTGCCCTGTGCAAATTGGTATAGATCTGGATAGTGATGGTGCTAAGATTCCCAAAGGGAAGTAGCAAGTCTCATCTCAATCTGAAACTTTTTGGTGGCTGTTTTGCTATTAACAGGACTTTTTTTTTAATAGCAGGAACTCCTTTGTATATTAGGCCACACACTCTTGATGTAACCAATCCTCCTGGAGCTTACAGTAGGCCCTGGAATAAGAGCCCTGTAAGCTCTTGGAGGATTGGTTACATCAGGGGTGTGTGGCCTAATATGCAAAGGAGTTCCTGCTCCAGAAAAAGAAAAAGAAGAAAGCCCTGGCTATTAATATTATGACTTTAACTGCAATAGGTGACAATGGCTGCTGAAGGTGTGGGGGGAGCTGTGCCAAACCTATATTTGACCACACACGTAGAGAGCCCATTTGGTGTAGTCGTTAAGTGTGCGGACTCTTATCTGGGAGAACCGTGTTGGATTCCCCACTCCTCCACTTGCAGCTGCTAGAATGGCCTTGGGTCAGCCAGAGCTCTCACAGGAGTTGTCCTTGAAAGGGCAGATGCTGTGAGAGCCCTCTCAGCCCCACCTACCTCACAGGGTGTCTGTTGTGGGGGGAGAAGATATAGGGAGATTGTAAGGTGCTCTGAGTCTCTGATTCAGAGAGAAGGGTGGGGTATAAATCTGCAGTCTTCTTCTTCAAAAAAATCAAATAGGTTCAGAATATTTGAAAAAGCCAATCATAGTGCTTATACTTGGATTCATCCAATTACCATTCCTTCTCTAGTATCTCTATCCCTATAAATGTATGAGTAGATATCTACTTGGTGTAGGGTTGCCAAGTCCAATTTCAGAAATATCTGGGGACTTTGGGGGTGGAGCCAGGGGACTTTGGGGGTGGAGCCAGGAGACACTGGGGTGGAGCTAGGGGGGAGGGGGGAAACGGCTGCCGCCGCCTCTTCTCCGCTCACCGTAGCTGCTCCTCCAAGATGGGCTCAGGCTGAGCCCATCTCGGAGGAGCAGCTAAAATGAAGCCGAGAAGAGGCGGCCCTGCTCTTCCGGAAGTTTCTGCAGGAAACACCGCTGGGCAACTGGGCCTCCGAGGAGGGTGTGGGGCTGCAGAAGCCTCCTGCCTGGTCCCGGGGAAGCCGCGAAGGCAGCAGAGAAGGGAGGGCGGCAAGGGCAACCCACTGGGCCTTGGCAGCTCCATCCCCCCGGCTTCCCTCCCTCCCGTGCCGTGCCGCGGCGGGGCAGGGCACGGTGCTAACCCACCTGGGGTTGCTGGGGCTTGGGGGGGCGGCGGCAGCGGCGGCTGTGCTGCTGGAGGCGGCTAACCACGTGGTCGGTGTAGAGGACGGGCTTGAGGGTGCGCGAGCGCTGCAGCCAGCCATAGCAGAAGGTCTCCGCGCCCCGCCCGTTGCGCCCGTAGCACACCGACGAGGAGCACATGGAGCGCAAGCGCAGGCGGCCCCACCAACCCCCGCTGTTGATGCTGTTCACCCCCAGCATCCTCCCCGGCAGCCCCCGACGCCGCCAGCAGCAGCAGCAGGAGGAGGACACCGAGCGAGTCAAGGAAGAGGAGCATTTACAGTGAGCGGAGAAGAGGCGGCAGCAGCGCAGCGGCTGCCCGCTTCGAGATGGGGTGGCTCGCCGCGCTCCTTGGCGCCGTTTTCCCCCCTCCCCCCGCTTCCATTTTTTGGGGGAGCGGGGGAAGAGGGTGGAAATCCTGGGGTCCCCCGCCAGGGCAGGAGGGTTGGGAAGCCTAACTTGGTGGCTGGAGATGGGTTTTGAACCTGGCAGAAAGCAATTTGGAATTAAAACAATAGAAAACCCCCTCATCATTTCTGAGCTGCAGATCTTGAATTTTGAAACTGCGTGTCATGGTCCTGGGTCTAGAGAGGCCTGCAGGCCACAGGAGAGCCTGCTTAGGAGTTACTGAGAAAAGTCTACATTTCCCAAGATCCCCTCTGTCCCTCTGATTGGGTAGCAAGGGTTTTGGAGGGAAACAGGCCCAGAGAGGGGTGGGGCCTGAGAAGAGAATATATAAAGGCCAAGCCCAGGAAGTGGGCGTTTTTTTCCTGGAAGACTGAGCTGGAGGTAGGCTGTGCCTGGAGAGCTTGAGCAGGGGAAAGCTCCCTCATCCAAGGCAAGGGGTGAGTGTTGGTATTAGGTAGGGACTGTATAGATAGGTGTGTTAGGGCATTTGTTTATTTTCCCTTCACCCTTTTTCTGGTTAATGCACGTTAATTTATATTGCACTGAAATGAACCTTTTTGTTGTTGTTCACTCTGCCTGGTACTCACACCTATTATTTGGCCTAAACTACAGGAGGCCTGAAGGGCTTGAGAGGGTATTCTGGGCTTTCTCAAGGGAGACCCTTAACCTGGAGTGGTGGCAGCAATTGGTAAGACCCTCCAGAGTCGTGACACTGCGTATCATCCCAACTTCTCACATATAGAGCAATCTCACTGATCAAGCCAACCAGACCGCTTCAATCAATGGCTTTCGACAGAAATTTAAGGCTTTGTTATATTTCCAAGGCAGTTTTACAACTGAAATGGCTCGTCCAATTTCCATGGCTGCTTTTATTCCAGTTTCATTTTCCCACCTGGTATGAGATGTGTAGTTTTGGTATTTTATATGTCTGCAATTTCAGCCCTTGCACCTGTTTTATGTTACACACTATCAGGGGTACTCTCCACCGGCCATCGAAATAGAGGGGCACCAAAGAAGAGGTACAAGGACTCCTTTAAGAAATCCCTTGGCACCTGTCGCATCAACCATCACCAGTGGTCTGACCTAGCCTCAGATCGCAAAGCATGGAGGCACACCATCCACCAGGCTGTTTCTTCTTTTGAGAACGCACGCATAGCTGGTCTTGAGGACAAAAGGAGATTGAGGAAGAATCGCACTGCTACAGCACTAACCCTAAATCAGACTTTTCCCTGCAGCCACTGTGGCCGGACCTGCCTGTCCCACATTGGTCTTGTCAGCCACCAGCGAGCCTGCAGCAGACGTGGACTACTGCACCCTTCCTAAATCTTCGTTCGCGAAGCCAAGCCGAGAGACCAGCGGTCATTTTGCAGAAAAATAGGTGGCAGAGTTCATTAGCATATGCTGCCCCCTCCCCCAGCCGAAAGCAACCCAATGCAAGAAAGGAGAGCCCTGGGTGAGAACGGCCTGCCTGGGCTGGCTAGAGATCCCCTGGGGCTCTTCTTGGCCTCCACCCGCCCCCACATTCAAAAGGCCAGCAAACCGCCCACTGCCCAAAATCACATAAGAAGTGGGGAAAGGGTGGTGTGGGCTTCTTCAGTGGTTAAAGAGGGCTGCTGGGGGTGTGGCAAAGCCCCTGGTGGCTGGCTGGCTGCCCGCTCTCCTAATCCAGGGATTGTTATGCAGCTGCACCTACTATTCAATGGACAAGGTAGATGGGGAGGAAGAGGGGGGACTGTCAAAAAGGTTCAGGAGCTGTGCTCCTGTGAGTTCCTGCTGAATTCAAGGTCTGCGCACTACAAATAAAATTTATTATTATTATTATTATTATTATTATTATTACAGGACAGTACTGTACCAGGAGGACAGAAAGATCTACAGAAGACCTTATCTCCTTTTCAGTATCTACAGAGATAAATGCTGAAATAATTGGAACCTCCCTCCATGCCCTTCGCCACTTTGAATTTCTTCTTCTTCTTCTTCTTCTTCTTCTTCTTCTTCTTCTTCTTCTTCTTCTTCTTCTTCTTCTTCTTCTTCTTCTTCTTCTTCTTCTTCTTCTTCTTCTTCTTCTATTATTATTATTATTATTATTATTATTATTATTATTATTATTATTATTATTATTATTATTATTATTATTATGGAATTCCTAAAAAGAGGAAAAGAAATGGATTGCAGGTTGTGAGAGGGCTAGTTTGGTGTAGTGCTTAAGAATGGCAAACTCTAATCTGGAGAACTGAGTCTGATTCTTCAATCCTCCACATACAGCTGCTGGGAGACCTTGGGTCAGGTAGTTCTCACAGAGCTGTCCTCTCAAGAGCAGTTCTTTCAGAGCTCTCTCAGTTCCATTTACCTCACAGGGTGTCTTGTGGGGAGAGGAAGGGAAGGGGATTGTAAACTGCTCTGAGACTTCAAGTGAAGGGGGGGATATAAATCCAATCTTTTCTTCTTCTTGTGAGAAGGGGAAGGATTCACAGTCAGGTGAGAACACACACAGGTGACTGAGTGGAAAGGGAGGCATGAGGGGAGCTTGGAGGTAGTAGTGTTGCCAAGGTGGTGGCTGGAGATTTGCTGGGATTACAATTGATCTCTAAATGGTCACTTTGGACTCCATGACATTTTACCCCATTGAATTCCCTCCCCTCCCCAAATGCCACCCTCCTCATTGTATACCCCCCCAAAATGGGCGTCAACATGACAGATGAGGTTCAGTGTGGCCAAGTGCAAAGTAATGCACATTGGGGCCAAAAATCCCAGGTTGAAACGCTTGGGACTCTTTAGCTTGGAGAAATGTCGACTGCGGGGTGACATGATAGAGGTTTACAAGATAATGCATGGGATGGAGAAAGTAGAGAAAGAAGTACTTTTCTCCCTTTCTCACAATACAAGAACTCGTGGCCATTCGATGAAATTGCTGAGCAGACAGGTTAAAACGGATAAAAGGAAGTACTTCTTCACCCAAAGGGTGATTAACATGTGGAATTCACTGCCACAGGAGGTGGTGGCGGCCACAAGCATAGCCACCTTCAAGAAGGGTTTAGATAAAAATATGGAGCACAGGTCCATCAGTGGCTATTAGCCACAGTGTATGTGTGTATATAAAATTTTTTGCCACTGTGTGATACAGAGTGTTGGACTTGATGGGCCGTTGGCCTGATCCAACATGGCTTCTCTTATGTTCAAGTGGCACTTTTAAGACCAACAAAGTTTTATTCAGAATGCAAGCTTTTGCATGCATGCATACTTCTTCAGAATACAACTAGGAAATACATGTCCTTTTGTGATTTACCTAGATTTGCAGAAACACCAACTGGCAGGAAACTTTATTACCTTTTATGGCTATCCAGACCAGTGGCCAAGCCACACTGTTTCCCCATGTGATCACAGCCAGTTTGCCCTCTTAATCAACAAACTGCATGTATTTCAGCCCACAATACCTGATCCCCTCGTCTGATGAAGCGTGCTTAGGGAGCACACAAAAGCTTACATTCTGAATAAAATGTGGATGGTCTTAAAGGTGATACTTGACTCCTGCTTTGTTCTATTGCTTCAGACCAACACGCTGCCCACCTGGATCTACCTGTGGAGGAATGACATGTAAAAAGAAATCGACAAAAGTCACAGAGTCTCCAAACATATGCAATGCTGCCATGCTTGTCTCAGGTCTTGTTCAGTAATAGAAATAGAAGTTGTCTGTGGCAATTTCCGCAGCATTTACTGGAACCTGGGGAAATTATTACTGTTTCATTGAGGGTGAATTATACAGTCTCTTTACCTTTTTCTGCCCCCTTTAGTGAGCTCTGTGTATAAGGAGGAAAATATAGCTCCTTGTTAGATGTTACAGGCTGCAGTATAACTAACATCAGAATTTACAATGGATCGCTCAGTTGAGCTCCCATAAAACTACGTCCTATTTGTCTGGAAAGTGCATAATTCAGAACCATTAAAGCATCCATCTGTCTGTCTGTCTATTATCTGTCTGTCAGAATGCCTGTCTGTCTGTCTGTCTATCATCTGTCTGTCAGAATGTCTGTCAGTCTGTCTGTCTATCATCTGTCTGTCAGAATATCTATCTATCCATCTATCCATCCATCTATCTATCATCATCTGTCTATCAATCATCAATCAGTCAGTCTGTCTGTCTGTCTGTCATCTGTCTGTCAGAATGTCAGTCTGTCTGTCTGTCTATCTCTCTATCTATCATCTGTCTGTCAGAATGTCTGTATCTATCTTTCTCTCTGTCTATCACACTGTCTGTCTGTCTGCCATCATATGGGACTGTTATTTGGTCCCATCTCTCTTTTGAAAGGAAGGCATTGGATCATTGGGCTGAGGAGGCAACTTCATTCTGCAGAGTCAACCAGATGGATTTACAAGTGTGCCGGTCTCAGGTTTTGGGAGGCCCTGGGAATAGAGTGCCCAGGGTCCCCTTCTGCCTACCACCTAGGATTGCCCGCTCCAGATTGGGAAATGTCTGGAGATAAGAACATAATTTATTTATTTGTATTCATTTATTCTTTGCATTTATATCCCACCCTCCCCATCGAAGCAGGCTCAGGGCAACTAACAACAATCAAGCCTGAACAATAGAACAATGGAGAAGAGAAGCCATGTTGGATCAGGCCAACTGTGTCACACAGTGGCCAAAAAAACCCCAAGTGCCATCAGGAGGTTCACAAGTGGGGCTAGAAGCCCTTCCACTGTGCCCCCCAAAAGCACCAAGAACACAGAGCATCACTGTCCCAGACAGTTCCAACAATATGCTGTGGCTAACAGGCACTGATGGACCTATGCTCCATATTTTTATCCAATCCCATCTTGAAGCTGGCTATGCTTGTAGCCACCACCTCCTCCTGTGGCAGTGAATTCCACATGTTAATCACCCTTTGGGTGAAGAAGTACTTCCTTTTATTCGTTCTAACCCGACTGCTCAGCAATTTCATTGAATGACCACGAGTTCTTGTAATGTGAGAAAGGGAGAAAAGGACTTCTTTCTCTACTTTCTCCATCCCATGCATAATCTTGTAAACCTCTATCATGTCACCTCGCAGTCAACGTTTCTCCAAGCAAAAGAACCCCAAGCGTTTTAACCTTTCTTCCTAAGGAAAGTGCTCCAAACCTTTAATCATTCTAGTTGCCCTTTTCTGCACTTTTTCCAATGCTATAATATCCTTTTTGAGGTGCGGCGACCAGAACTGCACACAGTACTCCAAATGAGACCACACCATCGATTTATACAGGGGCATTATGATACTGGCTAATTTGTTTTCAATTCCCTTCCTAATAATTCCCAGCATGGCGTTGGCCTTTTTTATTGCAAACGCACACTGTCTTGACATTTTCAGTGAGTTATCTACCACAACCCCAAGATCTCTCTCTTGGTCAGTCTCTGCCAGTTCACACCCCATCAACTCGTATTTGTAGCTGGGATTCTTGGCCCCAATGTGCATTACTTTGCACTTGGCCACATTGAACCGCATCTGCCACGTTGACGCCCACTCACCCAGCCTCAACAGATCCCTTTGGAGTTCCTCACAATCCTCTCTGGTTCTCACCACCCTGAACAATTTAGTGTCATCCGCAAACTTGGCCACTTCACTGCTCACTCCCAACTCTAAATCATTTATGAACAAGTTAAAGAGCATGGGACCCAGTACCGAGCCCTGCGGCACCCCACTGTTTACCGTCCTCCACTGCAAAGACTGCCCATTTATACTCACTCTCTGCTTCCTATTACTCAGCCAGTTTTTGATCCACAAGAGGACCTGTCCTTTTACTCCATGACTCTCAAGCTTTCTAAGGAGCCTTTGATGAGGAACTTTATCAAAAGCTTTCTGGAAGTCAAGGTAAACAACATCTATTGGGTCTCCTTTGTCCACTTGACTCCTACTTTATTCCCCCACAAGGTTAATGAATTCCAGCTCTGCTGTAGCTAGCCCACACTTGCCCAGTCTCATCACATCTTGGAAACCTGGGGTGGAGGGCTGGGCGGAGGTGGGGCAGCACATGCCCTGCCCCCTTGCCTGGGATGCTGTTGAAATAGCTATGGAGCCTAATCTCATTAGATCTCAGAAGCAGGGTAGGTCCTGGTTCAGACTTGGATATGAGACCACCAGGGAAGTCCAGTGCTGACATTCAACGGCAGGCAATGTCAAACCACCTCCAAATGTCTCTTTCCTTCTGAGCCCTATGGAATCACCGTTAAGTTGGCTGTGACTTTTTTTAAACATATGCAGGGATTAATTTGTAGAAAAATAGGTGATGGAGCTCATCCAGGGATTGTTATGCAGCTGCACCTACTATGCAACGGACAAGGAAGTGGAACTCTCAGAAAGGTTCAGGAGCTGGGCTCCTGTGAGTTCTCACTGAATCTGAGGCCTGAACATATGATAAGTTTATTTTAAAAATTCCAAGTTATACAAAACTTTGTTGGATGAAGTAGTATCAAGGAAATTAATTCCGCACATAACAAAACTCTACTGTGCATAAAGTAGTACTATATACATAACTTTGCAGAACATCTTATTTAGCATTTAAGCTAATGTCCAGTTAACTAATCAATAGATAAATAAATATACATATATAAATAAATATCTTATTAAGTTATCCTTAATTAACTGATAATTGGGCTAGAATATTTGACTCTTAAGCTAAGAATAATGCCTTGCTCCATCCCAAGCCAAGCAAAAGGGAATACTTGAATAAAAAGAGAAAGAAGGGATAGCATAAGTTAGAAAGAATTATAGTGAGAGAAATTGAAGGTAAGCTGTGTTGATAGGTAAGATGTTTTTAGATTCAGTTTATTCCAGAAATGGAAGACATTTTTCTTCAAAAGATGTAACCTTTGGATAAATGCCAGACAAGGAAATGCCATGATCTTCTCAATTATTAAAATGCCCCAGATTTTTGTAAACCAGAGTTCAAGTGATGGTAAGGTGCTGGATTTCCATAGAGATGCTATAGTCATTTTAGCAGCTGTAAGAAGACTTTCAATCAAATCTATAATTCTGATTAGGTTTTAGAAGGTTTGGATGTGTAAATGCCTCTACTGGAGAAACCCATCTTGATTTTTTTTGGTAAATTTTTGTCTTTAACCATGACCACGTATGGTACAAAGATTTTCGAAACCAATGATTCTTAAAGTAGGAGTGGCTTCGAGTCTTTGATACCACAAATATGCATGCCATCCCATAGTCAAATCATGTCCTTCTAGTTGCATTTGTCTCTTATCATTCAAAAGTATCCGGTCTCTTACCCATAAAAGCATAGATGCTTTGTACTATAGCTGCCAATCTGGTAGGCCCATACCTGCTCTTAATTTAGAGTCTTGCAATGTCTTTAGTTTCATTCTAGGTTTTTTGCCTTGCCAAACATATTGGGCAACCATGCTGTTCAATTCTTGAAAAGATGCATTGTTTAAAAATATTGGAATGGTTTGGAATAAAAATAATAATTGGCAAATAATCTTTATTAGTGCTATTCTTCCCTTTAAAGATAAGTTTAAGTCATGCCATTTTTCCAAGTCTTTTTTAACTTCTTTGAGTAGTTTTTTTTAATAAATCAAATTTTATTATAGACTCATTATAATCCATACCTATTCCAACAGAAAAGTGTACAACAATAACAAATCAAAAACAACACAACTTAATAACTTCTCACCTGAGTTAACATAAACTAAAGTTGATCTATCTCTTTGGAGATTAATTCATGTGTTACCATTCCACACTTCTTAATATGTATATATATATGTCTATTTATATTTTTTTATTATTTTTTTGTAGAGGAATAATTAAGCTTAACAATACTATCTTCCCTAACACATTTTTAAATACCACAAGCATTCAATATTTCCTTCTTCTTCTATAACTTCATTATTCCTTCTACTCTCAATGCCCCCCCCCAAAAAAAATCAATAAGATTAAATTCTAACAAAATATTTCAGTCCCTGGAGACCTCAAGAGTTAAGGTCTAGAAGAGATACTTCCCTCCTTCTCCCTGGACTGAGTAGTTTATCATAGTTGTCTGCTTTTAGATTGCTGGATCTATTTGAAATAACCACACCTAATTTTTTTTTTCATAAAGAAATCCTGATTTCTGCTGGAAGGATCGAATTTGTTCCATCGTCATATTCTTTGTCAAAAATTTTGTTTTATAATAATTAATCTTTAATTTTGCATGATGGCCAAATTGTTGAATCTTGTTTATAAGACAATCAATTGAGTCCATTGGTTGTCCTAATATAAAAACTAAATCATCAGCAAAGGCTCTCAATTTATATTGTTCATCTATTATCACAGCTCCCTTTATGTTTGAATCTTCCCTTATTTGGTTATTCAACATCTCTAAGGATAAAATGAAAAGTAAAGGTGATAGTGGGCAGCCTTGTCTTGTACCTTTTTGAATTTTAATAACCTCTGTTAGTTCACCATTCACTGTCACCCTTGCATTTTGTGTAGAGTATATTGCTTCTACTATTCTCAAAAAGTTTTCACCACACTCCATATCTTTCAGTTGTTTTAACATAAAGTACCAACTTACATTATCAAATGCTTCCTCAGCATCTAGACAAATTAAGGCCAATTGCTTCTCTGGGTGTTTCTCATAATATTCCAAAACATTGCAAATTGTTCTGACATTATCTTTCAGATATCTTTTAGGAAGAAATTCCGCTTGGTCATAGTGTACTGTATATTGTAAAACTTTCTTCACCAGTATTGTAGCAAAAAAATTTGTAATCCACATTTAAAAGGGAAATTGGTCGATAATTTTTAATTTATTTATTTTATTTATTTATTTATCTATGATTTGTATCCCGCTTTGTGGCTTCTTGCCATAAAGCTGGAATCTGACCCTCATCCTGGATCTTTTCAATGAGACGTTTGAATGGTAAAAGCAAGGAATCTTCGTAAGCTTTATAAAATTTTGCAGGTAAACCATCTGGTCCAGGAGTTTTGCCACACTTTTGAGATGCTATTTCCTCTCCAAGTTCCCCTATTATTATTGGCTCATTTAGCATTTTTTATTGTTCCTCTGTAAATTTATTAAGGTTATTTTGATCAATATATTCTTCTAACTCTGCTTTCTGAACTTGCTTCTCTTCATATAATTTTTTATAGAACTGCTCCACAATTTGTCAAATTTATTGTTTTTGATTTTTCTCTTTGTTATTCTCATCTTTCAATGTCGTAATTATTCTTTTGGCCTTCTCTTTTCTCATCCTATATGCCAGCCACCTCCCAGGTTTATTAGCATGTTCAAAAAAGTTTTGCCTAGCATATCTTAGTTTAATTTCCATCCCTTTTCTTCTTATACTTGTCTGTTGCTGTGAATAAATTGCCCAATTTTTTGTTTTTCAAAAGATGTTGGTCTTTTGTTAAGATATAAGTTTCTTGTAAGCAGATTATACCCATTTCCAATTTTGCCAAATATCTAAATGTCTTCCTCCTTTTAACAGGAGAATTGAGTCCATTCACATTGATTGAGACTATTGAAGCCATTATGTATTTGAGTTATCATTATCTTTCCTATCCTTTTTAGGGTGTTGTCTTGTATGGTATCTCCGTGGATTACTTGGGTTTTCCTCCCCAGATCCTTCTCCCTCTTCCTCCTCTTCATCCTTCTTTGTTTTATCTTCTTTCTCTTCCATTCTTTCCAAAAAGTTCTGAGCTTTAAAAATGGAATTAATTCTATATCTGTTTTCCTGATATGTAAAAAGAAGGCCCTCTGGCATTAACCACATATAGGGTATTTCTCTTTTCAAAAAGTCTGTTAAGTCTTGGTATTCTCTCTCTTTTGTCTCACAGGCCAGGGAACCTCTCTCGAGATTTTCACCATGTTTCCCGCTATCATCATTGGTCTATCTCTTACTTGTTTTAGAATATCGTCTTTGGTCCTCTTTCTTGTAAATCTCAAATGAACTTCACTAAGCAATTTGTTTTGTCTTGTATAACTCAAAGGTACCCATCTGACTTGGTCAAATTCTTTTTCCATCTTCTCAGGAGTCACCTGCAAAATTTCAGCCAAGGCTTCACTTAAAATTTTCTGTAGATCTTCATTTTTCTCTTCTGGTATGTTCTAAAACCTCAACATGTATGCAGTTCTATCTACATCCAATTGTAGGAGTCTAGAATAGGATGACAATGGGAATGCTGTGGCTGATAAAAATAAACACAAGTAATCGCTTTAGTGAATAATATGCTGATGAGAAGCAGGACTTTTGCTTGGACAGCCAGTGCAATCTCAAATGAGCAGAGTTGGAAAAAAACGCGGTAGAAACAAAGAGACAAGAATGGGACAAATGCCTTTTCTGACCGCCCCCCCCCCCCCCAAATGGAAGAAGCAATCAATTCAATTAATCATGTTGGTTGCATTTATAAATAGTGCTGGAAGTAAATGCTAAAAAAAAAAGTTGTTATAATATTGAGAGGAAATGGAGGTGATGACTTGTCATTGTGTCTAAGGCAGGGGTGTCGAACGCATTTGTTATGAGGGCCAGATCTGACATAAAAGAGACCTTGTTGGGTCAGGTTATGTCTGGCTGGGCCACGCCAAACTTAAAACATGCTTAAAACCAGGGTGTTTTTTGTAGGAAAAAACCAGCAGGAACTCATTTGCATATTAGGCCATACCCTCTGATGTCACCATTGTTTTAGACAGGGCTTTTCTGTAGAAAGAGCCCAGCAGGAACTCATTTGCATATTAGGCCACACCCCCGATGCCAAGCCAGCCGGAATGGCATTCCGTCTCAAAATAAGTCCTGCTTAAAAGATTAGTACTCATTGATCTAAAAGGTGCTTTCTTTGTATTTTTTTCCATATAGGGAACTAGGCAAACCTTTCCTTCCTTCCTTCCCCAGGGACTGGGGGGGGGGGGGGGGAGGAGCCTCAGTCAATAGAAGGAAGAGAGGCTTGGCTCAGTAACCCTGCTGTGCAATTGAGAGAGCCTGGCAAAGCAGGCTATTCCTTCCCCCTTCCTCCCAAAGGGAGGAGCCTCAGCCAATGGAGAAAATAGAGGTTTTGCTCTGTAGCTCGTGTGCAATTGAGCAAGCCTTGCAAAGCTGTTATGCAGACGGAAGCAAGATATAGGGAGAAGGAAGCAGATGACAGCCAGTTGCTCGGGGGCCTGATAGGAGCCCTCCAGGGGCCTGATTCAGCCCCCAAACTGCATGTTTTGATACCGCTGGTCTAAGGAATACAACAAAACAGCACCCAAAATGAACACATGAAGCTGCCTTATACTGAATCAGACTATTGGTCCATCAAAGACAGTATTGTTTACTCTGACTGTCGTTGGGTTTCCGTGACCTCAAGTGGGGAGGTATTTCACATCAATTGCAACCTGATTCTCTGTTTGGAGATTGAATTTTGGAACTTCTGCATATCAAACAGATGCCCTGTCTCCATTCCGGGGCTTTTTTAGTTGCAGGAACACCTTTGCATATTAGACCATGTACCCCTGATGAAGCCAGTACTCCAAGAGCTTACAGGGCTCTTCTTACAGGGCCTACTGTAAACTCTTCGGGGGATGGCTACGTTAGGGGTGTGTGGCCTAATATGCAAAGGAGTTCCTGCTACAAAAAAGCCATGTCTAAGTCACAGGAATTCCTCATTGTATGTACTGTATGTCTGATATATAGTACAATGTATGTGCTACACATATCAGGATTACCCAAGCCCCCCCCCCCTCCCGCTGGCTTACATGATGTTCTTTAACACCAAGCTCTTCCCTGCTATCCAATGCCTTGAAGTTCTTAATTGGTTTGATGTCAGCAAGTCAAGTGCTGACACATTTCAAACACATAAATGCAAATATTAATCATCATACGCTGCCCAAGCTTTACTGATGAAGACAAATGAGGAAAATAATTCCAATACAATAATATTTAATGAAATTCCAGGATGCTATTATTTATCATTAAAGGTAGATCAACTTTTGAAGGTACTTTTGATGTTTGAGGACTGCAGATTCATCCCTCTTTGCTTTTTTTTTTTTTTAAAGCATGAATTAAGGTGATTCTTCTGTACTGGCATTATGCTAGTTTTAGGCTTTTCAGTGTCTTGTTTGATTCAAGAATGCTGGGTGGGTTGGTGAAGAACTTGGTATGCATGCACATGTTATCATCAGATCATGAGTCAAATCAGGGCTCACTTTCTAGCAGGAGCTCCTTTGCATATTAGGCCACAACCCCTGATGTAGCCAAACCTCCAAGAGCTTACAGGGCTCTTTTTACAGGGCCTACTGTAAGTTCTTGGAGGATTGGCTACATTAGGGGGGTGTAGCCTAATATGTAACAGAAAGCCAGGTCGCCTAGTAAAATCTTGTGGGAGAGCTTTTATTCACGTGGAAGCAGTTTATCAGGTCCATAATAGATACAGCAAAATAGAGACTTCTTTTTTCAGCCATGACTAAGGATAGCCATGAACTGGGAAAATGTGGTTTGGTTTGGTTCATGCCTCATGTCATGCTCAGTTCGCAAACCATGAACTGTCATGAACTTTTCGCTGCCAAACTGGTAAAGTTTGTGAGGCTTGTGAGGTGGTAGAATGCCCGCTGGCATGCTAGAGACACAAAACTTGCTATTGGACTCCGCCCCCCGTTTTAAATAATACAAATCAGTTTCTTTTTAAACACTAAAAGTTTTTTTTTAATTAATCAGTCTGCATGAAGTATTCATTTATTTATATATTGCATGGCAGAGTTACACACAGGAAACATATCATAATATAAAATACAGAACCAAATTGATACAATGGGTATGCAAACTGATTGGGCAATCCCCCTAAATATTAATGTCTAGATTTTCAATCCGCTCAGTCACAGCTGTGGTGCAATACTAGCTTGCCTCCTCGTGGTGCACCCCGGATAATGCTAAAGAGCTAGAACTTCTGGCTGCCAGACGATTGTAGGATTCCCTGGCTACACTACACACATGGAAACAATCTACATGAATTAACATTGCTTTAATCAACCTGGTTTTTTTTCTTCATTTGCACAAGCACAAACCGTCCACCTCCTTCAGTTGTATGGGGTCCTCTTCTTCAAACTCTCTTGGGTATGTATAAAAAGTTACTTGGAGATCTTTGGACAATCAGCACACATTTTTAAAAAGCAGAAAACAATAACAAAGAAAGCAGAAAACAGTTCTATACAATCATGAGTTTGCTTGTTTCCCCCCCCCCCCCTGGAGGGAGGAAAAAAATACCTAGATACATTTGTATGGTGTTAGAATTCCATTTTTGCACCCCATTTTTTTTTAATACGAAAAATGTGCTAGGTGTAATTGACTGCAATGATCTAGTTTACCTAGCTGGAGTTTCCAGTTTATGCTTCTGAGTTTTTGTGTGCTTCTATTATTCTGGGTTTTATTAGTAGGTGTTTTAAATAAATAAAATGTATGCACTTTCTTCTTTTGTTTACATATGCAAGCATTTTTGTGAAGCAACCAACATGCAGGTGAGAAATGGGTCACTGATCCTCAGCATTGAAGTATTTAGATAAACTAAATACACAGCATAAGTGAGGAAAGCCTTGTTGAAGAAACACCAACAACCCTCAAGTAAAGAAACACAGGAAGGTTTTGGTATGTGGGGGGGGGGGGGGATGCAGGAAATTCAGGGAGTATCCAGGTTAGAGCCTTCTGCTCACAACCTGAGTTCGAACCTAGCTGAAGCTGGTTCAGGTAGCCAGCTCCAGGTTGACTCAGCCTTCCATCCTTTTGAGGTCAGTAAAATGAGTACCCAGCTTGCTGAGGGGAAAGTGTAGATGACTGAGGAAGGCAATGGCAAACCACCCCGTAAAAAGTCTGCTGTGAAAACGTTGTGAAAGCGTCACCCCAAAGTTGGAAATGACTGGTGCTTGCACAGGGGACCTTTCCTTTCCTTTCTAAACAAGGGAGTGACTGAGAAAATCCTTGTTCTTTACAGTAATAGTACGATAATTATTTCATGGACATGTTCACCATTATTCTTCCATTTTCAAATTGTCGTATTGCTGGTTTTCACCAATACTTGCATTGTGCAATTACCATCCAGCGTCACAATTGTTTTTTTGTAATAAGAAAAAAATAAAATATTTAAAAGCAAGAAATGGAGATAAGTTGGATTAACTCTTTTTGCCCTGGAAGGGTTTGAATGTAGGTGGAAGCCATACAGAACTTAAGAAAGCAGAGGTCCACTTCTTGTGACTTGTTTTATGTGGGTTTCGACAAAAGAGAGAATTTCTCAGCATGAAGATTAAACAAAGAACACTCACCCACACACTTGGGATTATTCCCAAGGCTGAGCTAGAGGGAAAGATGAGGTCAATTCAGTATGTCCCCATAATAATTTAGAAAAGAAATACATGCGAGCTGAGATGGAAATGTGAAAACACCCAGCATTTGGCTCTGCAAAGATTAGTGAGCTACTGATGCACTAGGAGTGTTTTCAATTAACACTGATGACTGAATACAGCTAGAAGTGCAAATATCTTGGGGGAAACAAGTTTCTCTGCAGGTGAAGCATAATGTGTATTATTTTGCATGACTTCTCAGCTCTCGCATCTACTTTGAAAATGTCTAGCCCACTGGAACAGAAGTCTGATTAGGTACTGAAGGCTCAAGGGACCAGTTGTGGCAGTACAATTGCTCAAGCACCATGAAGTCAAAACTGAAGAGCTATTAATTGGCTTTGCAGAACTGAACCAAAGTCCATGCGGTCCAACATTCTGTTTCCAACAGTAGCTGACTAGGCACTCTTTAGCTAACTCGCGTGTGAGGCATAAAGGTAATTTCCTTCCCTGGTGTGTGCCAAACACTGAGTATTCAGATACTTTTGAAGATGGAAGCTCCTGTTTCTATTGTTATCAATGTTGCCAGAGCTAATTTCTAAGAATTTTCCTTTTAAAAAAAGATTCCATGCTAATAGTCATAAAAACATGCAGATTTTAAATCAAATTACCAATAGTGTCTAATATTGGGTTGGATCTAAATAAGCATTTCCCACTGGTCCCTCTTTCCGCTGCAGATCTGTGCCTGCCACTAGGCAAACGAGGCATTTGCCTAGGGCGCCAGCCTTCTGGGGGTTCCAAATTGGGTGCCCCCCATGTGACCCAGTGATGTTATCAGCGTAGGGAGGTGACACCTGAATTTAGCCTTGCCTTGGGTGCCAGACAGTCTAGGTCCGGCTCTGTGCAGACTCCCAAAGGATCTTGCACCCCCTTCCGTTTTATTATGGGGAGCTGGATTTCTTTTTTCCCAAAATTAACTTCTAGTCACTGAACTCTTCTTCTCTTTCACTTTTTCTTTGATTTCTCTTTATAGTTTTCTGTTACACCTCCATATGCACATTTGTAACTTCCACTCTTGCAACTTTCCCCCCTTTATATAACAAACCACAGGGTGTTCTAGCAGGATAGAAAGGTTAGCGAAGGAAATTCTGACACTGTGCAGAACTTCCCTTCCTGCCTCTCCTCTCTTCAATGATCTCTTTTGGCTAACATGGAATTGATTCGAAACAGACTGAATTCTTTTTTAAAAAGGAAAAGAAATAGATGACTGGATTCTGGGAAAACTGAGTAAAAAGAAATTAATAGAATTTTCTTATCTGACTGGAGCGTCGTTATATGGAGATCAGTGGTCTGCTGTGGGCAGCAGGAGTCCGGAAAGTTCCATTCCACTGATTCCATCTGGATTCCATCTGGATCCAACTCTTTCCTTCAAGTACATAGAGACAAAGGGACTGATTTTCAAAAACAGATGAAGCAACATATTTTCCTAGGCTTGTCAACTCCAGCTTGGGAAATTCCTGAAGATTTGGGGGCGGAGACTGGGGAGAGGAGGAAACTTACCTGGGTATAATGCCACAGATTCTATGCTCCACAGCAGCCATTTCCTTCAGGACAACCAATATCTTTCATCTGGAGACCAGTAGTAATTTGGAGATATCTCCAAGTCCCAGTTGGAGGCTGGCAACCCTACTTTTTCTACACTTACCACTTCTGGTGGCACGTGACCACTCACCAGAACTGGCTGAAAGTATTTTGTCACAACAGGTATGGCCCAGTCATCATTTCTTGGCTCTATGCTGCAGCCTGGGTTCAAATCAAGCCTCTGTTAGTAACCCAAGAGGGCCATGGAGTATCACCAGTCTCCTCTTCTCCTACTCAAGGCTGGAGGTGACTTCAGGCCCTGTGGTTTATCAACCCCCTTCCCTTTCTGCCTAGTTATTCAGGGAGGGCATTAATGTGGCCAAAACTAATTTTGAAAAAAACTGCACTCGCTATTTTGCTTTCTATGTCCATTGACGTATGTCCATCAACTTTTTTGAAGATTATGGTTTTCCAGGATGCTCTAGCAATTTGGGAGGGGAAAACTCTATGGTACCTTCCGGGTGACATCATTGCACATGCAACGGGCACACGAAGAAAGTCCCCCACCAGAAACTACGGGGCACTTGGAAACCCTAGGTGTATTGCATAGGGGCTATCATAATTTTGGGTAAGGGCAATGACTACCTGATTAGTTCTTCTGTGGTGTTGTCTTGACTGCCTTTCTGGCCAGTGCAGTTTTTAACTTGGTTTCGCCTATTTTGGATCCTATGTTTTTTGTTTCATTATTTTATGCCATTAAAGGGTTTTTAAATGTTTAATCATGTCCCCCGTTAAGCCCTTTTACTGTGAAATTTCATTCTCTTTTTTGTTGACTGTGATACCCAAGTTTAAGATGATTGTCCTTTTTAATCCCTATTATTATTAATTATCTATTGGTGTTACAATTCAATGTATCTGTTTTATCTTGACATATGAGCAAAACGAATTTTTGAAAAACTGTACTCCCTCTCTTGCACTCTGTTTATGTCCATTGACTTTTTTTTTTCAAAAATCTGGGTTATCTTCTGTGGGGCTGCCATCCTACAAATGCCATTCATTAATTAAAAACTGCTTTGCAATTTCTGTGCAAGCACATTTCAAGGCCTTCATATGAGGTGGCCGAATGTTCAGCGATGCTTTTGGATATGGTTCTTGGGATCACTGTGCGTAGCTAGAAATAAGATTATGAACAGGCTGGGGATAACTCCTCACAGGTATTAAGGGCCCTTTCCAGGAAAACTCTGGGGATGAAATAGTTTATTTTCATCCCACCAAGAATCCAGAAGCAGACTCTTCCAAACATACTGGTTTCATGAGAACAGAATTTCCAGCTGCCCCCAAATAGGAATGGCGTGTAAAAGAGAGGCATCTTATCAGCAACCGACACATGCAGGCACCCGCCGGCAGAGGGGTTTTTCAACTTTGTACCTGAAGTGAAAATCTGACTTGTTTTTTAAAGAAAGAACCTGTTCCCAGGAAACCACTCTGCGTCTTCCTGCATCTGCAAGCACAGCAAAGCAGGAAGCAGCGTGATTACTCCGATCTGAAGGAATTATACATACCAACTGCTTGTCACAGCTTGGGAAGGAACCTTAGAAGGACAGCGTGTTGTTTTTTTAAAGTCCCTATATACAAACCCAGCTAGCCTTGCTTTTCAGCTACAGCTCAAAACCGGTGGTTTGTTTTGATCTGGCTACATACTTCACGTTAGCCAAAAGACCGAGTCATCAAACGAGTGTGTGCGACCACTGCCATATGACGACTCTTTCCATTTCTGATTCATCATTGCCATCCATGATACAGCTCTTTTATCCATCCCTGGATTTTTTTTAAAAGGAAAAAAATCGGTTTTATTGAAGAAATTCAACTTCCAAATACAATATACATGAAATTTAACATCATAATACACTTCAAACTACAGTGATAAAGGTGCAAATAAAGAAGCTCAAAGATTTTACTTTTGTATATCTATTAAACAAAATAAAAACCAATTAAATAAGTAAGTAAATAGAATAACCCCCTTCCCCCCCCCCCTTCTAATCAAAAGAACATTACGGTAAACGAACAAACAAACAGCTAAATTTCAGGGAGCCTATTAAAGTATAAAATAATATAACATCCGATTTGATAAAACTAAGAAGTCATGAATAGCCTAGGCTCGATAACTAATCAGAGTAGCAAGATGTTTTTATATACCTTATGTCTGGTGATGGTGTTAATATAGATTGGGTCATTGTCAAGTTTCTCGAGAATTGGGAGCCAGATTGCAATGTTGTTGGCGTATGTCTGATAAGGGTCAGGTTGATTTAAACCGGTTGAAATCTTGTCCATCATGACATGGTCCCATACCTTATCAAGCCAAAGGTCAAGAGACATGATAATAGAACCTTTCCAGTTATGTTCAATGGTTGTTTTAGCAGCAGTCAGGGCTCTTTTGCTAGCAGGAGCTTCTCTGCATATTAGGTCACGCCCCCCTGATATAGCCAATCCTCCTGGAGCTTACAGTAGGCCCTGTACTAAGAGTCCAACACTCTGTGTCACACAGTGACACAGTAGTCACAGTAGGCCCTGTACTAAGAGCCCTCTAAGCTCTTGGAGGATTGGCTACATCAGGGGGAGTGGGCTAATATGCAGAGGAGCTCTTGCTAGAAAAAGAGCCCTTGCAGCAGTTAAGAGTTTAATTATACTGTGGGGGGGGGGGACTACAGAGGGTTTTGCTTATATTGCTTACTGCTATTTAGTGTTAAATAATTTTTTAAAGGTTTATATTTAATATAGTGGTGGGGTCTGGCCTGGGGGATGACCTGGGAGAAAACTGAATGTTAATCACGTAAGAACATTTGTTGGAACTCTCTGGGGCAAATGATGCTCTGTATTCTTGGTGCTTGGGAGGGGCAACAGTGTGAGGACTTCTAGTGCCCTGGCCCTACTGGTGGATCTCCTGATGGCACCTGGGTTTTTTGGCCACTGTGTGACACAGAGCGTTGGACTGGATGGGCCATTGGCCTGATCCAACATGGCTTCTCTTATGTTCTTCACATAAGACAAATGAGGGGGAGGGAGGCTCTCTGCAGACCCAAGACTACTTCAACCTCAACCCACCCTGTGGGTCCCTGAACATATAAGAACCTACATTTGTGTTTGTAAGCAAGCAGGCTCACTTCTAGATTTTGATGAAAGCACACATGGGAGATACAGCAAGTAGAGTTGACAATTCTTGGTTGGGAAATTTTTGGAGATTTGGTGGTGGAACCTGTGGAGAGCAGAGGGCTCAGCACAGCTGTGCTGCCATAGAGTCAATCCTCAGAAACCATCACTTTCTCCCAGAGAACTGATTTCTGTAGTCTGGAGATCCGTTGTAATTTTGAGAGTGTTCCAGGTGTTGCTTGGAGGCTAACAACCCTAGCAATGAGGTAAGACGGGAAAGCAAACCACCTCGTAAAAAGCCTGCCAAGAAAATGTCATGATGTGACATCACCCCATGGGTTGGTAATGACTCAGTGCTTGCACAGGGGACTACCTTACCTTACCTTACTATGATTTTCAACTGGCCAACTACAGATTATTTAGACAGACCAAGAGAGATAGGAAGGACAAAAGTTGTACTTGATAATTTACATTTGCAGGGGTAGAAAGATGGCATGATGCAGCCCAATTTGGACAGATTTTGGAAGCCAACAGGGTCAGTACTTGGAAGGGAGACCCTGCAGAGAAAGGCAGTGTCCAGCCATTTTTACTTCTCACTTGTCTTGACAGCTCCTTGCTAAGGTATCCATAAGTCGAATACAACTTGTCAGCACTTCACACACATGCACCATTTGCATTCATAGATGCGAATGTAAATGTAATACTACCGTTTCAGTAGAAATACAACATACCTTGTTCTAGCTTTGTCGTCCAAGTGCTAGCAATTGATAGGCAACTTTTCATGTCCTCAGAAGCTCTTGCTGCTTTGGTTCATCCTCCTGCATTCATCTCAGACAACCTTGAGAAGTCCTTCCTTCTGCAGAGAGTTCTGGGTACTCCTATTAGATGCTTAAGAATTGAGCTTCAACAGCCGTTTCAGCCAATTATAGCCAAGAGCAAAATCCACACATTTCAGAAGACAGGCCTGAAAAAGTGGACATCTGACCACCATATATGGAGCATTCATTGCATCAGACTTCCTTGATAGTTCCAATGCCGTGCATTAGGCCTCCAAGAAACTCCTTGTAGGAAAACTACCGCTCTCTAAAAATAACCATTTGTATGCAGCTGTTCTTCATGACAGTAGTCCTATGCAGTCCAAAGTAGGACTGCTTCCACGTTTAGCACTTGCCTCCCTTCAGTTTGGTGTAGTGGTTAAGTGTGCAGACTCTTATTTGGGAGAACCGGGTTTGATTCCCCACTCCTCCACTTGCAGCTTCTGAAATGGCCTTGGGTCAGTCATAGCTCTTGCAGAGATTGTCCTTGAAAGGGCAGCTTCTGTGAGAGTTCTCTCAGCACTACCCACCTCACAGTGTATCTGTTGTGGGGGAAGAAGATAAAGGAGATTGTAAGCCACTATGAGACTCTGATTCAGAGAGAAAGGTGGGGTGTAAATCTACAGTCTTCTTCTTCATCTCAGGGCTCCTTGTGGTGGCTTTTTTCCTGGATTCTGCATTGGCATCTCTGGAATGGGGCTGCCTGCTTGCTCCCTGCCCCATGCAAATTTGAGAACAAGACTGGGACAAAGGCTAATGAGGAATTGGTGTATGTCTCATGTTACTTTGTGGGGCTTATTCCTAGGCAAGAGTCCTTAGGATTGTGTCCCATATTCCTTTTCTGCCCTCAGCCACGTTGAATCCCATCCCAGTTCCTTCCTGTGAATAACCCACACTGTATTCCACTTCTCTGAATTGCTATCACTTTCCCTTTCTCATTTCCCTCACAGCTGACATGATTTACCTCCTAGTGGTGGCATTTTGCTTTGTCTACTTTCATCCGGTTTTAACTGGCTTTGTCCATTTGCGCACCTCAAAGCCTTCTGCATGGAGACGTGAAAGTGTCCTTGAAAGACGGGGATGCATGCCACATTTCATTATTATGCCTTCAGTGAACAGGGGCAATCACCCTGGAAGCCCACAGCCCAAATCGCTCCTTCCACCTAGGAGCTGTGATTGCTTAACACAGCAGTGCTCATCACAGAAATTCTTAATGGCAATCTAATATATGGTGCCGTATGCAGAAGACAGAAAATATTACAATAACTAATGGATACCTAGGATGCAACTGGGAAGGAAGGAGTCTTCGCTTCCATCCCACTGTGTTCTAGGAAGGAGCGGAGTGGTGGTTAAGCACCTGTTCTCCTCCTCCTGTTCTCCAGAGAGAAGGAATAGTTTAGCAATATACCTTTACTCTAGCCCTTGCACTACATAATTCAATATCCACTTCCCCTGCCTTTCAGAGGATGTGTAGGGATGCTGAGTTTTAAGTCGGAGCTAAGCTTCAGATTCCTCTAACACGGTGGTGATGTTCAGTAGGGAAATGACAGCCCATAACTGAGAGCCAGTTTGGTGTAGTGGTTAAGTGTGCAGACGCTTATCTGGGAGAACCGGGTTTGATTCCCCACTCCTCCACTTGCAGCTGCTGGAATGGCCTTGGGTCAGCCATAACTCTGGCAGAGGTTGTCCTTGAAAGGGCAGTTGCTGTGAGAGTCCTCTCAGCCCCACCCACCTCACAGGGTGTCTGTTGTGGGGAAGGGAAAAGAGATTGTGAGCCGCTTTGAGACTCTGAGATTCGGAGTGGAGAGCAGGATATAAATCCAATATCACTATCATTGCCCCCACCCCCACCATCATCAAATGCCTTTAGATACAGCTTTCCAGAAAGGAATAGCATCAGGTGGAAATCCATCATTCTAAACTGTTTTATTTTGCCATGATGACAACCACTGGAATCAGGAGAGCCAGTCTCCAGGTGGGACCTGGAGATCTCCTGGAATTGCAACTGATTTTCAGGCTACAGATCTCAGCTTCCCTAGAGGAAATTGCAGCTTTATAATGTGTGGTGTCACATTCCCAATGAGTTTCTTCCTCTCCTCAAGCTCCGCCTTTCCCAGCTACAACCCCTAAATCTCCAGGAATTTCCCAAGCTAGAGTTGGTGACCTTACATTGAGCATATCAATATCCTCTACTGAGTCTGTTATGTTTCCTAGATTTTCCATTCTGGAAGGAGATCAAGTGAACTGTCATGGGATTGCCCACTTTTATCTTCAGAGTCACTCAGTGAGATCAATTTCCCACTCACCTTACGCCACTCTCACACTCCTCTTCTCAGAGGGCCTTCCGTCCGGCTGCCACTAGCTTCGCCTTTTTCACGCGGCAAACAGAAACCTCTTAAAACCAGTTTCTGTTTGTCACACGAAAAAGCCGAAGCGAGTTGCAACCCTGGGGCAGATAGTGTGAAATCGGATAGAAGCCCCATTGAGAAGAGGAGCGTGATAGCGGCGTAAGGTGAGTGGGAAATCAGTCTGAGTTTCAGTGCTCTGGCTTGGAGCTTATGGTACCATCTCTTCAGTAGGAACATGCATACCAACATTCCTAAACTCTTTGATGCTGGAGATCAAGAGCAGATTCTGCAACCCCCACCAAAGTGCTCTCTGGGTACATGCGGGGAAAGGCGGTCCCTAAGGTATGCAGGTCCCTGGCCATATAGGGCTTTAAAGGTGATAACTAGCACCTTGAAGCGAATCCGCTAAGGAATAGGTAACCAGATTAGAAGAAACATCCCCCTTCCTGCCCCCCCCCCCCAAAATTGTGTTATGTTTTTTGTTGTGATTCGTTGGTTGGTTATCATCAATAACAACAGCAGGCATCAAGTTTACTTCTTTACATGACGACGGAGCCAAATGTGGAATTCACTGCCAGAGGATGTAGTGATGGCTACAGGCATAGATAGCTTTAGAAAGGGGATTAGACAGATCGATAATGGATAGATCCATCAGTTGCTACCAGCTGTGGTGACAGGAAGGAACATTCAGAGGCAATAAACCTCTGAATTCCAGTGCCAGAAGGCAAAATCAGGGGAAGCATCTATGCCCTGTTGTTGGACCTCCAGGAGAACTGGTCAGCCACTGTGTGAGAGAGGATGCTGGATGAAATGCACCACTGCTGTGATCCAGCAGGGCTTGTCTTGTGTTCATATGTTTGTACTTGTTCCTCCGGACTTCCCAGGCGATGGTATTTCTCCCTTCCTGATGAATCCTTGCAAGAGGCCAGGAGCACTCCCAGCCAATCGCAGTCAGATACAAGCCTCAAAGAAGAACATTTTTGAGGCCCACTACATCTGCTTGGAGCTAGATGACATTTTGGAAGAAAGAAGAGACTCCACCCATCAGGAACGCCTTAATTAGAAGTAATTAAGGTCCCCCTACCATGGATGCTCATCATGAAGACATGTGTCTCATAGCAATTGGATGATTGATTTATCGCATGCAATCAATCTCTCTCTCTTTCTCTCTCACACAGATAGACACACTTGCTCTTTTTTAAAAAAAGCTGAAACTATTTTCAAAGATTGCAGTGACAAAACAGAGAGATGGTCTCCTGCAAAGGAGGACACCCTTACTTTGTGGGGAAAAAATAGACAACAGCCCCCAACAAGGAAGGATAACAAATGCAGTTTTCAGCAGGCAGGTAGAAAGCGCAATACAATGTAAAAACAGATGGTGGGAAGAAGAAGAAGAAAAGAAGAAGATATTGGATTTATATCCTGCCCTCCACTCTGAATCTCAGAGTCTCAAAGCAGTCACAATCTCCTTTACCTTCCCATCCCCCCACAACAGACACACTGTGAGGTAGGTGGGGCTAAGAGAGCTCTTGCAGCAGCTGCCCTTTCAAGGACAACTCCTACAAAAGCTATGGCTGACCCAAGGCCATTCCAGAAGATGCAAGTGGAGGAGTGGGGAATCAAACCAGGTCTCCCAGATAAGAGTCCACACACTTAAGCATTACACCAACCTGGCTCTAGGAATAGGAATAATAATTATTATATGGAATAGGAATAATAATTATTATCATATGGCATTGTGTGTATTATAGCCAGGAGATCCTAAGATTATCTAGCAGCCAGAAGTTCTAGCTCTTTAGCATTATGCTCCACTAGGTGGCAAGCTAGACCTGAGTGGGGGGATAGACAAGAGATGTTTCAGATGTGGTTTGCCATCACCTGCCACTGTGTCATAACCCTGGTATTCCTTGGAGGTTGCTATTCCACTTCATAGCCATGGCTGATCCTGCTTAGCTTCAGATTGGACAGGAAGTGATGTGAAAGACCTCCACCTGAGACCCTGGAGAGCTGCCACCAGTCTGAGTAGTTCATACTGACCCTGATGGACCAATGGTGTGATTCAGTGAAAGGCAGCTTCGTGTAAGGGGGACTGCTATAAGGCTGAGTTAGCACAAGTGGCTACCTTGGCCTTTCTCTGGCATTTTTGTTTGCACAAAAGCTGTAGTACAAGTGGAAAATTTTGCACTGGGTTGAGCCCGTTTGGTGTAGTGGTTAAGTGTGTGTGCATGGACTCTTATCTGGGAGAACCAGGTTTGATAGCAAGGCTGGCTATCCAGGGCTATCGATGAGATCGCACCTCGATGCCCTCTGCGCCCTTGTATGAGGTTGGCTCCATGGTATACCTTGGAGCTACGTCAGCTGAAACAAGGGCTCAGACAACTAGAGAGGCAGTGGTGGCATACTCGGGACGAAGCGACGAGAACATCCTATAGAATGTTTATGAAGTCTTATGAGATGGCAGTCAAGGCCGCAAAGAAAGACTACTTTGCGGCCAAGATTGCATCTGCAAATTCGCGCCCGGCACAATTGTTTAGAATAATTGGAAATCTTACTACATTGCCACAAGGCAAACCAAATGTTAGAGAATTAGAGATAGGCTGTAAGGCTTTTGCGAAACATTTTGCAGATAAAATCACGTCGCTTTGCCAAGACCTGCCTATCACATTGGATACAATACAGGAACTTGAGGCTCCGTGCCTGTCTTCTGGTTTGGTGCTGGGTCAATTCGACCCACTCAGCCTGGAGGAAGTCGACGGATTCTCTCTGTTGCACGCCCAACAACTTGCGATTTGGACCCTTGCCCCTCCTGGCTGATTAAATCTTGTCAGAGGGAGCTTAGATGTCCTTTACGGGACATAATAAATAGATCCCTCTTGGAGGGGTGTTTTCCAACACCTCTGAAAGAGGCTTTGGTCCGTCCCCTCCTGAAAAAATGTACAGCAGACCCGGCCGAATTGGGAAATTACCGACCAGTCTCTAATTTACTGTTTTTAGGTAAAATTATTGAGAGGGCAGTGGCGTTGCAGCTGCAGAGTTTTCTGGATGACGCTTCCATCCTAGACCCTTGCCAGTCCGGCTTTCACCCGGGCCATGGGACGGAGACAGTGCTGGTCACCTTGGTAGATGACCTCCAGCAGCAACTGGATCGAGGTGGCATGGTGGTGCTGATGCTGTTAGATCTGTCGGCGGCGTTCGATACGGTCGACCATCAGCTACTGACCCGCCGCCTTGCCGACATAGGGGTTAGGGGGTTGGCCTTACAATTGCTTTCCTCCTTCCTCAAGGGACGGTGACAAAGGGTGGCAATCGGGAGCGAACTCTCCCAGAGGCGCACACTAGATTGTGGGGTGCCCCAGGGAGCAGTTCTCTCTCCGATGTTATTTAACATCTACATGTGCCCCCTTGCCCAGATTGCCTGGAGGTTTGGGCTTGGTTGTCATCAATATGCAGATGACACCCAGCTCTATCTGCTAATGGATGGCCGGCCTGACTGCATCCCAGGGAATCTGGACCAGGCACTGCAGGCCGTGGCAACCTGGCTTAGGCTGAGTGGGCTGAAGTTGAACCCGACGAAGAAAGAGGTCCTTTGCGTGGGCAGCGGTGCTCTAAGGAGGGAAATACCTCTCCCAGTTTTTGACAGTGCGCTGCTGAAAGCGGCACGCCAAGTCAAGAGCCTGGGAGTTCTACTGGAGCCTTCATTATCAATGGAGGCCCAGGTAGCAGCCACTGCCAAGTCGGCGTTTTTCCATCTGAAGCGGGCAAGGCAGTTGGCCCCTTTCCTGGAGCGTCAGGACCTAGCAACAGTGATTCATGCTATGGTCACCTCAAGATTGGACTACTGTAATGCCCTCTACATGGGGCTGCCTTTGTGTCGAACCCGGAAGCTGCAGCTGATGCAGAACGCGGCGGCTAGGCTGTTACTAGGACTCCTGAAGTGGGAGCATATACAGCCAGGGCTGCGCGAACTGCACTGGCTGCCAGTTACATACCAGGTTCGCTACAAAGTGCTGGTTATTACCTTTAAAGCCCTATATGGTCGAGGACCTGCCTACCTGAGGGACCGTCTCTCCCCATACGAGCCCCAGAGAGCACTGAGGTCAGCAGGGAAGAACAAGCTGACTATCCCTGGGCCAAATAAGGCGAAATTGCAGAACACCCGCGCACAGGCCTTCTCCGTTGCAGCTCCATGCCTGTGGAACCAGCTCCCAGAAGAGGTGCGGGCCCTGCGGAGCCTTGACCAATTCCACAGGGCCTGCAAGACCATCCTTTTTAGGTTGGCCTTTGCAGACTGCTGACTAAGGATTGCCGAACTGATGGATCCGCCAAAGTGACTTTGTTCAGTGATCTTCGCCATCATGCAAACAGACAGAATAGCGCCAGGAACACCACTGTTATTGTTAAATTATGTTGAATGTAAATTGGAATGTTTTTTAAGATAATGCTGATTTAAAATTATTGTATAACCTTTTGTATGAATATGTTGTTAGCCGCCCTAAGCCTGCCTAGGCAGGGAAGGCGGGATATAAATAAAATTTATTATTATTATTATTATTATTATTATTATTATTATTATTATTATTATTATTATTATTATTATTATTATTATTATTATTATTGTTATTATTATTATATAATAATAAATTTTATTTCTATCCCGCCCTCCCCACCTCAGCAGGCTCAGGGCGGCTAACAACATTTTATAAAAACATACAATAATACTAATAAAACCTTTAAGTTTAACAATATAAAACATCAACAATAAACTTAATAACATTAAAAACCAGTTCAATAAATACAGTTATTCTGCGGTATAGTTCTTCAACCGCGTTGGCGGCTCCTTAATTTCTGATCTTCCTAACAGTCCGGGTGTGCAAATTTGAAAAGGACGGTCTTGCAGGCCCTGCGGAACTGCTCAAGGTTCTGCAGGGCCCGCACCTCCTCGGGGAGTCGGTTCCACAGAGTAGGAGCCGCAATCGAGAATGCCCGTGCTCTGGTGCTCTGATATTTAATCTCCTTCGGCCCGGGGATGGTCATTAGATTTTTCCCGACTGACCTCAGTGCTCTCTGGGGTTCGTATGGGGAAAGACGGTCCCTCAGGTAGGCAGGTCCTCGGCCATATAAGGCTTTAAAGGTAACGACCAACACTTTGTACTGGACTCGGTATACAATCGGCAGCCAGTGCAGTTCACGCAGCCCCGGCTGTATATGCTCCCGTTTTGGGAGTCCCAGCAACAGCCTGGCTGCCGCGTTCTGCACTAGCTGCAGTCTCTGAGTCCGGCACAGAGGTAGCCCCAAGTAGAGGGCATTACAGTAGTCTAGTCTTGAGGTGACCGTTGCGTGGATCACTGTTGCGAGGTCCCGGCGCTCGAGGAAAGGGGCCAACTGCCTTGCCCGCTTCAGATGGAAGAATGCTGACTTGGCAGTGGCTGCTATCTGGGCCTCCATTGATATTATTATTATTCCCCACTCCTGCACTTGCAGCTGCTGGAATGACCTTAGATCAGCCATAGCTCTTGCAGAGTTGTCCTCAAAAGGGCAGCTGCTGTGAGAACTCTCTCAGCCCCCGCCTACTTCACAGGGTGTTTGCTGTGGGGAAGGAAGATAAAGGAGATTGGGAGCCACTCTGAGACTCTGAGATTCAGAGTAAAGGGCAGGATACAATCCAATATCATCTTCTTCTTCTCCTCCTCTCTCTCTCTCTCTTGTTGAGTTAATCAGGTTCGGTGGTTCAAAGTGTCATTGCCGCAGCTGACTTATGGCAACCTTGTCTTACTTACATATTTCACTTGATCTGCAGGAGAATACTGGATATTGACTCCCAATTAACAATTGCTGTAGCAAGGGGTACCTGCTCACCTCGCTTCTTGGACCTTCCCCCTTCCCAAACTTGCATGGCTCAGTACCTCTCAAATCAAATAAACCCACATCGATGCTGAGCTTTTATGTTGTCCAGACTCACCATATTTCCATCATCCATGTTCTCTGGTAGATGCCAGAGTATCCCTTACAAACAGACAGTGCAGATGTGGTAGAGAACCTGACTCTATATGACACATTCTACTACACTGCCCAGCACCGACGCTGCCTGATCAAACCTCTCCTCTTAAACCCCAACATGGAGACAAGCAAAAGGACAGAGTTTTTCTTGGCTGACAAATGTCCCTCAATTACTGAGCAGGTTGCAGAATTTCTGGCCCTAGCAGTGAATGAGAATGAAATTAAAAATGGAGTCAGGTAGGGGAATAGCTCACTCCACTTTCCTTAGTTAAGTTTTGCTTGTAACTTTGTGTTTCCATGCTGGTTGGGCTTGCAAATAACTGTGTTTTGTATGTCCCATTTTGAAGTTCCTTTGAGTCTTGTATTTCTTTTCTGGCAACCCTGTCAGGTTTCCAAGGCAAGAGATGTTCAGAGATGGCTGGACATTGCCTGCCTTTGGGTAGCCACCCTGCACTTCCCATCCAAGTGCTAATCAGGGCCAACTCTGCTTAGCTTCTGAGACTGGACAAGATCAAGCTCCCTTAAATATTACTAAAACAACATTGGGATCCCAGCTTATCAAGGGAACTCATTTCTGTTAGTGGTATCCTTCGAGATTCTCATCCTTATGTCATGTAAGGGAGCTAGAGAGGTGACCCCCTTACCTGCTGCTGGCATCTTCTTTGAGAACTCCTCTGTTTTTCTTGCAAAAGACACCCCGGCATAACAAAAAAAAAAAAAAAAAGATGAACACACTGAAATGAGAAGAAACAAATTCATTATGGCCACAGCAGCAAGGAGTTCACACCCTGCAGCAAAGAATTTGATTAGTTTTACCTTCTCAGGCACTTGCTAATGCTGTTATCTGTAATGCAATCTTCAATTTGCCTCATAAAAATAAGTTCAAACTCCAGCTATGACCTCCTTCCTCTACTTATGGAGTGAATTCCATCAATCGGCTACAGGCTGTGCAAAGAGCATTTCTCTTTAATTTGTCTCAAATGTTCTTCTCATTAATTTAATCAGCTACCCCCTCTTAGTGATTGGTGTGAAAGCACACAAAAGCAAAGCCCCCCTCTCCATTTTTTTCCCCCAATACAGATTACAATGTCTAAATTAGGGGGAAAGTCAATTAGACACTTCTTTGAGCTATCGGCAACTCTTTCTTTGCCATTATTGTAGCCTTTCCCAATCTTTGTGGAGATGGACTTGAAGCATCCGAATCAATTCGAGACAGCAGGACTTGATGGTCTTCACTCCAGGATGCTGAAAGATTCATCCTGGCAAATGGTAGTGCCACCGGCTATAATTGTTTGAGAACTCATGAAGAACTGATGTACTCCCAGATGACCACAGGAGAACAAATGTTGTCCCTATCAAAGATTTCAGGTTTTCATGGCTGGTAACATCATTAAGGTTTGTAGAAACTTTCGGGATCAAGTGCCGTGTTCTACTGGAGAAAGTTTTCCTTCCAGACGTTTTGTTCTCAGCTGCGGAGAACATCCTCAGTGGCGTTGCAGCCGGAGCAGGTGCTCAGACCTTCTTGGCTGCTGTAGCAACGCCACTGAGGATGTTCTCCGCAGCTGAGAACGAAACGTCTGGAAGGAAAACTTTCTCCAGTAGAACATGGCACTTGATCCCGAAAGATTCTACAAACCCTAATGTTGTCCCTCTTTTGAAGAGAAGGAAGAAGAATGGTGAATGCATTGAAGAATTATCATTATTGACTTCAATGTGAGAAACTGCTAGTGTCAGTTGTGGCATAATGAATATATAACATCTGATTTTATTTCATTAATATCTTAGTATGAGTTCACACAACATTAATATCTTAGTATGCGGGTAAAGAGGAGAGCACAAAAGTAGGTTTGAAACTCAACATCAAAAAAACTAAGATCACAGCATCCGGCCCCATCACACCGTGGCAAATAGAAGGGGAAGACATGAAAGTAGTGACAGACTTCACATTTGTGGGATCCAAGGTGACTGTAGCCATGAAATTAAAAGAAGTTTGCTCTTTGGGAGGACAGCTATGGTGAATCTAGGCAGTATAATAAAAAGTAGAGACATCACCCTGCCAACAAAAGTCCATATAGTCAAAATAGATTTGTTTTCAAAAAAGGTGGAAGAGATCCTGCATTCCTTAGCTCTCAAAAGTAGGTTAGTGGGACTGGTGCTGATACGCAGGGGTTTTTTCTTTTTGTAGCAAGAACTCCTTTGCATATTAGGCCACGCCCCCTGATGTAGCCAATCCTCCAAGAGCTTACAGGGCTCTTAGTACAGGGTCTACTGCAAGCTCCAGGAGGATTGGCTACATCAGGGGGGTGTGGCCTTATATGCAAAGAAGTTCCTGCTACCCAAAAAAGCCCTGCTGATATGAATGAATATAATATTCTCCAGAAGGCAGTTACCACTAGTCGTGTATTTATTTTCAATGAAAGAAAATACTTCTCATTTAAAGAAAAAAAAATTCCCTGTGCTGTTTGGTTTTTAATGCCATTTTTACAACATGAAATATTTCCCTGCTTAATGTTTCTGTTTAAATGATCATATTGCCCTCTTTGCTGAAGAGCGAGTTGGAGCGGTTAACGGTTCTAATGAAACTCTCGGAAAATATATGCGCAGGGGCTGCTGCGGCCTTTACAGCCTCCGAGTCCTGCTGTCCAGCTTTAATGTCACTGGCCGACAGATCACTCGAGGGACAAATCTATAAATTTTCAAAGTAGGTGCAATTGTCCACCGACATCCTCGTTCGCTTTGATGCTAGTTTTTCCTCCTGTTCTGGGCCAAAAGTCTGGAGGTGACCTTCAGGGGCAGCATTATGGCTTGGACAATTCAAGGCAGTAAAATGAAAAGAAGACCAAAAAAAAAAAAAAAAGCCCCTATGTGAAACTGGAGACATGCAAGTCCAAGTGAATAAATCTTGTAACCTTGTTTGTGCTAAATGGGAGGAGGATGATACCTGCTGAGTCTCAGTTACTGATATCCTCTTGTTCTGTTCATCATACTATTCTGAAGGATCCCCATCAGCTTTCTGGGGAGTATAGCAGGCTATATGGACAGGGGAAAGCAGTTACCAATTGCTTCTGTTGTCAATCCATCAGAATCATTGGTTTCAACCCTACACCCAGGGCTTTTTTGTAGCAGGAACTCCTTTGCATATTAGGTCACGCACCCCGAGGCACACAATCCTCCTGGAGTTTGCAGTAGGTTCTGTGCTAAGAGCCCTGTAAGCTCTTGGAGGATTGGCTACATCAGGGGTGTATGGCCTAATATGCAAAGGAGTTCCTGCTACAAAAAAACCTCAGACTTGCCTGTGTTTATGGTTAGTACACAATCCCTAAGGCAGTAAGTAGAGTAGCGACACACAGAGTGATTAAAATGTGGAAGTTGTGGCCAGAGGATTAGTGGTGGCTATGGGAATAAACAGAGGAGAAGAAGAAGATATTGAATTTATATCCTGCTCTATACTCTGAATCTCAGAGTCTCAGAATGGTCACGATCTCCTTTACCTTCCCACCCCCCACAACAGACACCCTGTGAGGTAGGTGGGGCTGAGAGAGCTCTTGCAGCAGCTGCCCTTTCAAGGACAACTCCTACGAGAGCTATGGCTGACCCAAGGCCATTCCAGCAGCTACAAGTGGAGGAGTGGGGAATCAAACCCAGTTCTCCCAGAAAAGAGTCTGCACACTTAACCATTGCACCAAACTGGCTAACCAGTGGATAGGTTCATGGAAGATAAGTCTATGTCCTCCTATTGGCCAACCATAGAGGGCTTCAAGAGGGGATTGGATAAACTTATGGAGCAGAGATCTACCAGCAGCTATTAGACACAGGGTATAGATGGAACTCTCTGTCTGGGGCACTGATGCTCTGTAGTCTTGGTGCTTGGGGGGGCAAGAGTAGGAGGGATTGTAGTGTTCTAGCTCCATTGGTGGACCTCCTGAGGGCACCTGGGCTTTTTTGGCCACTGTGTGACACAGAGTGTTGGAATGGATGGGCCATTGGCCTGATCCAACATGGCTTCTCTTTTGTTCTTATGTTCTCTTATGTTCTAAACTAGAGGAACCGGTTGACCACTGTGAGACAGGATGCTGAATTATAGGGACCATTAGTCTGATCCAGTAGGGCTCTTGTTATATTCTTATGTTCTAATATCCCTCTGTGAAATGATGTGAAATGAAGCCATGACCTGAAAGCACAGGCTAACCTGACCTCATCAGATCTGGGAAGCTAAGCAGGGTCAACCCTGATTAGTACTTGGATGGGAGACCACCAAAGAATTTCTGGGTTGCTTCACAGAGGAAGACAGAAGCAAACCACCTGTGAACGTCTCATACTTCATATACACACAGTTTGATGTAGTGGCTAAGAGCCAGTTTGGTGTAGTGGTTAAGTATGTGGACTCTCATCTGGGAGAACCGGGTTTGATTCTCCACTCCTCCACTTTCACCTGCTGGAATGGCCTTGGGTCAGCCATAGCTCTGGCAGAGGTTGTCCTTGAAAGGGGAGCTGCTGTGAGAGCCCTCTCCAGCCCCACCCACCTCACAGGGTGTCTGTTGTGGGGGGAGAAGATATAGGAGATTGTAAACTGTTCTGATTCAGAGAGAAGGGTGGGGTGTAAATCTGCAATCTTCTTTTTCAGTTGCCATTGTGTGTGAATGGGACAATGTGCATAGCTTTGGAACGTGCCAAAGAAACCACAGATTTCCAAGGAGAGTGAAGTGTAGAAAACATGTGCACAATCCCTGTCACACGAAATGGCGGCCATGTATGAACATACTGCATGAACATATGAAGCTGCCTCGGTCCATCAAAGTCAGTCTTGTCTACTCAGACTGGCAACGGCTCTCCAGGGTCTCAAGCTGAGGTTTTTCATGCCTGCTTGCCTGGTCCCTTTTTAGTTGGAGATGCCGGGATTGAACCTGGGACCTTCTGCTTACCAAGCAGATGCTCTACCACTGAGCCACCGTCCCTCCCTTGTGTATTGTGAGGATCACAGATACTTTCCTGTTACATGTGACTGGACAGAGAAAACCAAATGTCCAAAAAAAGCTACTGATTCAAAACATTGGCAAGGTTTCTTTTAATACAATATCTTGATAAAAGAATCAAGAATTGATCTGTTGGATCCATCACTGCTGTCCTTGTAATACTAATTATATTTACGGTACTAAGAAAATTATATTATGCCATTTCTGAGAAGGATTCATATTCTAGTCCCCCCCCCCCTCCAATTGCTCTAACACCTAACTGCAGCTTTCCTGCAGTGGAGGAACATAAAAGTTAGATTTTACCCTGTCAAGCCCGATGAGTGAGTTTGACTGACAATATTTGCAAAGGACAATGGCACTGTCACGGTCGGGACCAGATAATTCCATTGATTAGTCCAGGAGGAGAAAGTCACAAAGTCACTGCTGTTTGCAGACACAACGCGCGAGGTCGTTGCAAAGTTGCTGGCAAACTGTCTCCATGTTCAGCTCTGGAAGAGAGCCAGCGTGAAATTGATTATATAAATCATACCGGGACTTTGCCGAGTAAACTATAGCTGAGGGGCAGCCACTTTTCAGTACCTCGTGATGATAACCACAGTTCTGGAAATTGCATGGCACTTCTTGAGGTCAATTCTCGACATGGAGAATCAGGGCCGGATTAACAATTAGGCCAAGTAGGCATTGGCCTATGGGCCCCCATGCCTTTGGGGGCCCCAGACCAGCCCCCCCCTCATTTTCCCACCTTCTTGCAGCACTCCCAACCTGCATGCACAGCCAGCAACTGAGCTGCTCTTTGCCCAACTTGCCTGGTGCAGCTGCTGCCGGCGTTGTCGCCAAGTTTGCCTCTCTCTGCCTCTCCCCTGCAGATTTGTCAAAGGGGCTTTTGAGAAGGGGCCTGCAGGCTGCAGCAGGGACGTGGGTGGTGGGGCAGACTCTGAGGTAATTTTTAAGGGGGCCCCCAAGATTTCAACTGCCTGGAGGCCTCCACAAGGTTTAATCCAGCACTGTGGAGAATTAGTATTGACTATTACTATTATTATTATTTGGAGGGAAGGTGGCACAGAATAGCCCAATCTCATCAGATCTCAGAAGCTAAGTAGAGTAAGTACGAGGAAGGTTCACCACCAAGGAAGACTCGGCCGAGGCAGGCAATGGCAAACCATCTCTGCTTCTCAGTACTCTTGAAAGCCTCAAGAATGATAGATTGAGAAAATTAAGTGCTCTTGTGACTCCGCACAGTCAAAAGGCCAACAAGCCACCTGCCACCCAAAATCACACAAGAAGTGGGGAAAGGGTGGCGTGGGCTTCTCCATGGGTTAATGAGGGCTGCTGGGGGCGTGGCAAAGCCCCTGGTGGCTGGCTGGCTGCCCGCTCTCCTAATCCAGGGATTGTTATGCAGCTGCACCTACTATTCAATGGACAAGGTAGGTGGGGAGGAGGGGGGCATCAGAAAGGTTCAGGAGCTGTGCTCCTGTGAGCTCCTGCTGAACCTGAGCTCCTGCTGAACCCGAGGCCTTGAAAGCCCCTAGAAAATAGATTGAGAAAATTAATTGTGACTCCTCACAGTCAAAAGGCCAGCAAGCCACCCGCCACCCAAAATCACAAAAGAAGTGGAGAAAGGGTAGCATGAGCTTCTCCAGGAGTTAACGAGGGCTGCTGGGGGCATGGCAAAGCCCCTGGTGGTTGGCTGGCTGCCCTCTCTCCTTGTTATGCAGCTGCACCAACTATTCAATGGACAAGGTAGGTAGGGAGGAGGGGGGTATCAGAAAGGTTCAGGAGCTGTGTTTCTGTGAGCTCCTGCTGAATCTGAGGCCTGGTTCTATGTATTTTAATACTGTTTTTTTACCTGAATTATTTATTGCAAATGCCTTTGTTGTAAGCCACCCTGAGCCCTGCTTGCAAAGAAGGGCAGCCTAATGAATCCTATTAAATAAATGTGTAAGCTGTGTAAAATGATTTTGGTACAGCATGCAATCGCTAACTGACTTGCCCAACTGGGGAATGAAGTACGCGAAGTCAGGTTGTATGTTCCCATCTGGAATCCCGCTTTACATTGCATTTTGAGGCTATCCAAGGAGAGACTTGTTTCAACCCATTATATGTATAATATATACAAAATTTGGACATGATAAAGATTTCCCGCGAATTAATTTTTAATCTCTGGCCCCTGATGTTTGCGGTTCTGCTCGGTTTTGCATCCTCTCCACAGGTGACAAAATAATTTGCGAAGAAACCAAACAGCATGGGATCCAGCAGGAGCACTGCTTCATCTTCTGAGCTGAAAGGCCATCCATTAATTTTTATTCCCTTGAGGGTTATTTTTTCCCCAAACCCCTTTTTGTGTTCTTGCTTTGCATGGTGGTACCTCATTGTTCACATGTCTAAACCTTTCACTGGAGCGCATCCTGAGGGTTTTGTTGAAGTCTAAAGAGGTTTTCTAATGCACTCCTCAAACCTACTTTAGGTAAGTCTATAAATCAAAGTCATGCCTGGGAATATTCTCTTCATCTGTAGTCCATGTGGACCTTTTTAATGAAACCTCTGTGAATACAGTTTGGAGTAATACTCCCCCCCCCCTTTTTTTTTTTTTTTGCTTGTTTCTGCTTCTCCTTCACAGTGCATATTTATGTAGAATACACTTGCTCTTTCCCCACTCAAATTGTAACAGTGTGTCCCTCCCCCCCAAAAAAGAGATAATGATGTGGCAAAGTTACTTTTTCTTCCGCCACAATGGCGTCAGCTCACACTGTATAAAATATCACCTAACACAATTATTTAAGGTAATTTGTGACCTGATAATATCTAGGTGCTGTAGCTTTAACTCAATCCAGCCCTTAAGGTTCTTTGTCAAGGCCAGCTCGGATCCTATCACTATGTTACACGTGCTCTCTGATCCAAGCACAGCGCAGTGCAATTCCTCGGCTACTGACACTTTCATTTACAGAAGGCTCATTTAAGCCCATTGGTTTTGCACACACAAAAGCACAAGAGGTAGAAAAAGCAACCTGCACTGAGGCTTGAGTGAAGCACATTCAGAACGCTATTTGTAGGATCCAAACCCAAACCTCTTTTATCTGATCCAAACTGGGGCCGATTTCCCACTCACCTTACGCCGCTCTCATGTTCCTCTTCTCAGCAGGGCTTCCTTCCGATTTCACACTATCTGCCCTGGGGCTGCAGCTAACATCGCCTTTTTGTGCAGCAAACAGAAACCTCTAAAAACCAGCTTCTGTTTGCTGCACGAAAAAGCTGACACTAGCTGCAGCCCCGGGGCAAATAGTGTGAAATCAGAAGGAAGCCCCGCTGAGAAGAGGAACGTGAGAGCGGCATAAGGTGAGTGGGAGATCAGTCTGGATGTTAAATTGTAGGGGTATCCAGTACCTAAGTCTCCGTAGTCCTCCTTGAGTCCATTTTTAGAGAAAGGTAGGATGAAATATTTCCAGTAAATTGATGAGGGAAAAGGCAGATGCTTCAGAGGTTAAATGAGCCATTCTCTGTTGAGAACGAGTGCTTGAATTCTTGTAAGGTACAAGCACCAGTAATTTTCGACTCTGGGGTGACATTGCTTTCACAACGTTTTCACGGCAGACTTTTTACGGGGTGGTTTGCCCTTGCCTTCCCCAGTCATCTAGAGTCCCCCCCCCCTCTCAGCAAGCTGAGGACTCATTTTACTGACCTCGGAAGGATGGAAGGCTGAGTCGACCATGAGCTGGCTACCTGAACCCAGCTTCCGCTAGGATCGAACTCAGGTCGTGAGGAGAGGGCTCCGACTGCAGGACTGCAGCTTTCTTGTATAGAGATACTTATTAAAGAATCACAACAAGCACTGCAGAATACTACAACAGCAATCACGAGAAAGAGCAGCAGGATTAAGACACCTCAGATATCTACATTGTCAGCTCCCGAGCAGTCCTCAACGAGCAGGCAACTCTCTGATGTTCAGAAAAGCTTCATTTTTATCGATAGATTTGTCAGAAGTATGACTCTGTGTCAGATCTGGCTGTTACCATTTGGGACAGATCTATATACTCCCTCTTGGGCCAGTATGAGCCTACCAGAATTCAGAACAAAAAGCCAATGCAAAGCGAAGGTAATAGTTTCTCACCCAGCTCCCCCATTGCATGTTAGCAGCTGCCAAGACAGTCTCTGAGGAGAAGTTAGCATGTCCTTGACATCCAGACACAAGCATTTCCACCAGGGCAGAATGATTACTTTGTACATTACAGACAAAAGCAAAGCAAGTCAAGCACCACAGAGCTTAACTCCCCCAAACATTCCCAGTACAGTTACAGCAAGTACAGAAACCAACAATATTCATGGCATGACCTCTTGACATATAGAAGAACTTGCAGAGAGAAAGCATGTCCGAAATAGGTCCTCCAGTTCATCTAAAGAAGATTAGGTTTACACGTGCAACAATATGGATGACAAATTTGCAGGACATCATACTAAAGTACATAAGAACATAAGAGAAGCCATGTTGGATCTGGCAAGCGGCCCATCCGCTCCAACCCTCTGTCACACAGTGGCCAAAAAAACCCTCAGGAGGTCCACCAGTGGGGCCAGGAGACTAGAACTGATGTCTCCTTCCAGCATTGTCAGTTCTACCCAGGGGTCATTTTGTAGAAAAAATAAGTGGTGGAGCTCATCCAGGGATGGTTATGCAGCTGCACCTACTATTCAATGGACAATGTGGGAAGGAGGTGGTGGAACTGTCAGAAAGGTTCAGGAGCTCTGTTTCTGTGAGCTCCCGCTGAATTCAAGGCCTGATTCTACCACTTGTGTTGCATGTCTAGACCAGATCCACAATAACCAGTGCCAGGGATTCTACAAAGTATGCTGTGTGAACATGTTGTCGCACAGTTGAGTCTGACTCCTTGCGACCCCATGGACAAAGTCACACCAGGCCCTGCTCTCTTCCACCATCCTCCGAAGTCTGCTCAAATTCATGTTAGTTACATCAGTTTAAACAGGCTTTTGTGGTTGATTGAAAATGGGCTGCCACCGGACATCCCACAGAATACTGGCGAGCATAGGCAGAAGTCAATACCGCCTAGATTGGACTGAGACAGCGCTAATAGTTTTTAAATTGATAAGTAAATTATGGTTTTATATGTTTTATTGAATTGATTGTTTTTATGATGTTGTGAGCCGCCCTGAGTCCGCTTGCGGAGAGGGCGGGATATAAATGTAAAGTAATAAATAAATAAATCAGTAACGCTGTCCAGCCATCTCATCTTTTGCCGTCCCCTTCTTTTGCCTTCTGTCTTTCCTAGCATCAGGATCTTCTCCAGGGAGTGCTCCCTTCTCATTTAATGGCCAAAGGATTTGAGTTTAAGCTTCAGCATCTGACCTTCCAGGGAACAGTCTGGGTTGATTTCCCTTAGGACTGACTGATTTGATCTTCTTTCAGTCCAAGGGACTCTCAAGATTCTTCTCCAGCACCACAGTTCGAAAGCATCTATTTTTTTTTGTGCTCAGCCTTACTTATGGTCCAACTCTCACAGCCATAAATTACTGTGAATACCATCATTTTCTTGTCTTATATATATATTCTTTTTATTGGGGATCTGTGAGATGAGAAATTAAAACACTTGAATGCATGAAGCTGCGATATACTGAAACAGACTCTTGGGTCTATTAAAGTCAGTATTGTCTACTCATACTGGCAGCAGCTCTCTAGGGTGACTGGAAGTGACTCTCTAGGGCAGGGGTCCCCGACCTCCAAGCCATGGACCAGTACTAGTCCGTGGCATGCTAGCAACAGGGCCTTGAGTTGTATAATTATTTCATTATGTATTACAAAGTAATAGTAATAATAATTCGATGACATTGGATTTATATCCTGCCTTCCACTCCAAATTCCAGAGTCTCAGAGTGGCTCATAATCTCTTTTACCTTCCTCCCCCACAACAGACAACCTGTGAAGTGGGTGGGGTGGAGAGAGCTCTCCCAGAAGCTGCCATTTTCAAGGACAGCTCTGTGAGAGCTATGGCTGACCCAAGGCCATTCCAGCAGCTGCAAGTGGAGGAGTGGGAAATCAAACCTGGTTCTCCCAGATAAGAGTCTGCTCACTTAACAATTACAACAAACTAATAGAAATAAAGTGCACAATTGTATCATCCCAGAACCATCGCCCCCCCTCTCCCCACCCCAATCCATGGAAAAAATTGTCTTCCACAAAACTAGTCACTGGTGCCAAAAAGGTTGGGGACCACTGCTCTAGGGTTTCATGCTGAGGTTGGAGGGTTAAAGTTCCAATAACAGCACAGCAAGTCATTTTTCAATTAGTGAAACTGAGCTGAGGTTGGAGGGTTAGATCTCCTCTTCCCTTCTTACACTGGCCAATCTGGATTAGCTAATCTACCTTTCACATAACCGCTAAAATCTCTTTGGGGCTGATGAAACTATTCTTGACCTCTATCCATTTAATGGGCCACGGCTAAGGAAATTGTACAAGAAGTGGTAAGAGGGACTTCCTGCATTTCACCTGATTCCTTAGCAAGGTTTTGCTTTGAGACTTCATGGATACCTCCAGAGGGACCACACACACACGGCTAGCAAGGAATATTTTTGGAAAAGAACTCCATGGGCTTGGATTGTTGGAAACCGTTGTCAATCAATTAGCTTCATTAGTTTAGCTAGCACTCAGTTGGCAAGTGATTAATTACTGTTCTGTTACATCCTGCCAAATAATTGTCCTATGGCAATCAATGTATAGAGAAAATATTTTTGGTGGTTCCAGACTTCGAAAATCTGAATGCATTTGCTATCTAATGGGCCCATTTTGTCGATTGGACTGACTCACTCTATGTAATCCTCTTTGAGCCTCTTTGAGAAAAGTGGACTATAAAGAGCATGATTTTTGTTTTTTAAAAAATGGTGACCTGGGGCTATTGGTAATGGCGTGACATCATTTCCATGTTTTCTCAGGAACGGACAATAGGCCATTGGCTTGACAGCCTTTTTAAAATTCTTCCACCACTGCTCCAAACAGTGGAAGGGACTGGGGGCAGGGAATCCTTGACCCCACTGGGGAGCTAACATAGAATCATAGAGTTGGAAGGAGCCTCCAGGGTCAATTAGGAAATTCACAAATACCTCCCCAATCCTAATTTGATTACATTTCTGATGTACAGTGGAGGAACTGCCATTCCTCTGGCATCGCATTGTTGCTGCTACCTACACAAACACAAAAATCCAAATTATTTTTCTCACAATTTTCCAGTTTCTAGGAGTAAAGGTGACAGACCAAAAATACTCACAATATTGAAGATGTGACTTCAGCACCGTTTTGAGTGAGTGTGTCATTTTTTAACATTTGAATCTACCCCATTCCTGACTACCTCCAATAGTCCATTTGCCTTTCTGACAGCTGAAGCACAATACACATAGATCAAAGAGTTAAGGCTTATAACTCCAGGGTGCCTTTACAGAGAGATAATGGCAAGTTCAGATTCCAAAAATGTCTAAGTGTAGCAAGGTGGTTATCCTCCCCCCCCCCCCAATATACATCATTTTGTCTTTCTCAACAGTGAGTTTTATCTGCCATTTCATTACCCCAGCTCTTTGGTGTTATGAGATCCTTCTGCAATTTCTTGCAGGCTGCTTCTCACTTAACTGTCTTGAATAATTTAGCATTATCTGTAAATTCTGAAACTTCATGGCCTCGTTTGCCAAACCATTAATGAGCATGTTTGAAGTTGTGTTTCCAGGAAGATTGATTGAATCATAAACTTTCCTTTTGTCCAAAGATAGCACGGCTAGATGTCAATATCTCCTGACGTCTTACTGTAATGAGAAGCTGTGAAGTCCACAGCACAAAGTTCTGGTGTGACTCATTTATGCGCATGGATCTCTGGATAACCATGCCTGCCCTCTTCTGTCTTCTTCATAGAGAGTCATTAGGGTAAGATTAATATGGTGATCCCAAACTCTTTTGAATGTGGATCTGGACTCACTTATTCTCACTCTGGGCATCTCCACTGTTAGTGGGCCCTCCCATTCCCACTGCCGTCTTCTCTGCTGACTCTTATCTATCCCCTAAAACTTGCCCAATGTTACCCAAAGAGACAATCTCCAATTAAATTAGAGGAATAAACTAAAAGAGACAGACCAAGAGGCGAGTAACTGGACTCTCCACCAATGTATACCAGGATTTTCCCTTTAAGAGAACTCTTAAATAAACTAAAGAGATGTTCAACCAGTAAGGTTTTTATTAAAAGAAAAAAAAATGCACACAATAAACACATACAAGAGCTAACTGAGAAATGCAGGGAGGAAAGGAGAAGGATTTTTTTTAAGGAAAGGTGATATTTACCAAGCCTGAAGAGGTCCATGGAAGCAGCAAGTCAAAGAGCAAAATGGCCAGTGTTTCAGGAAGCAAGAGAGAGAAGGCACACATTTGAGAACACACATATACTACCAAAAAAACAACAACACACTGCTGGGTATCAGGGTGCCATAGTTATAGACCAAAATAACTTAATGATTTTACCAGAGGTAGGCGAAAAGGTGTGAGAAGCTTGATTGCTCCACAAGTACCAGACAAGAAGAGCAATTGGGAAAGTGAAAAGTTTTACGCAGGGCTTTTTTGGTAGAAAAAACCCAGCAGGAACTCATTTGCATATTAGGCCACACCCCCTGCCATCACCATTGTTTCACACAGAGCTTTTTTGTAGGGAAAAAACAGCAGGAACTCACTTGTATATTAGGCCACACCCCTTAACACCAAGCCAGCCAGACCTGCATTCCTGCTCAAAAAAAGCCCTGGTTTTATGTGTTGATTAACTGTTGCTTTATCAAAAGGTAATGGGTGAGGGGAAGTAAGGCTGGAGTGTTGATGGGATTATCCTGAAAGAATCAATAAATCCTGGGCGACCCATTGTTCTAAAGTCATGCATTTCTCAAGGGCAAGGAGGGGTAGTAGCCAACAAGCCACTTTGACTCAGACCTTGAAGTGGATTTCTCAGGAGAATCTGTGGCTAGAATCCCTCTTGGTCCATTTTGATCCGAGCAGTGGTTTGGACTTTGTAATATTGGAACGATATTAAGAGAGGTGTTTCTGGCTCAGTGAGCTCTAAACAGCAGGAGGAGTTAACACTGGCAGTGATTTAAGCCAAAGAGGATTGTTTCAGTGTTTATTGTTTGGAAGTAGACAACTCCACAGACATCAGACCCCGTAGATCAGTTAGCTTATTCACAGGTTTATTCCCAGTTATGGGTTTTATTGTACAGTTCTTTAGGACTGTGAAAAATGCCCAGATCAGTTAACAGGATTCTGAGGTTTTTTTGGGGGAAAGGCTGAATACACAATAGAAATGGATAACTTATTTAATCACTAGTGGGATAATTTTCAAAGTTAATTCTGACTTTTCTCAGTCTTTCCCTGCTAGTCTTATACCCTACCCAAGGAGGAGGTAAAACATTTGAGGACAAGATGGGAACGTAGGACTTTTTTGGATGAAATGTCTCTTATTTCTAAAGCATCAAAATCATTTTACACCAAGTCATAGACAACCATTTACTAAAAGAGGCAATAGTGGCTACTTATATAGGGATGTTTCCCTTGGCCATTTTGGTGTAGAGAGAGCCAGTTTGTTGTAGTGGTTAAGAGTGCGGACTCTTATCTGGGAGAACCAGATTTGATTCCCCACTCCTCCTCTTGCAGCTGCTGGAATGGCCTTGGGTCAGCTATAGCTTTCACAGGAGTTGTCCTTGAAAGGGCAGCTTCTGGGAGAGTTCTCTCAGCCCCACCCACCTCACAAGGTGTCTGTTGTGGGGAGAGAAGATATAGGAGATTGTGAGCTGCTCTGAGTCTCTGATTCAGGGAGAAGGGTGGGGTATAAATCTGCAATTCTTCTTCAATGGCAACAACATTCAGCCATTTCCAAAGACAAACTGTTGGTTTTGCAGAATTAGATGTCACTGCCTCTGGATGGAAACAACTGTTTTACAAGTAATCCCAAAGATCATACTCCTTTCCATTTTGTTGATCTCCCCATACAACACTCTTGGTAAAACTCACTGAGCAACTGGCAGTGATGGTACAGTCCAGGGTCGGCCAAACTGTGGCTTGGGAGATATGTACAGCTCTTTCACACATATTGTGTGGCTCCCAGAGATTAAGGAGGAACTACATACAGGCTCACTCTCAGTTAAGCTTGCTTAACATTATGACATCATTCAGCTGATCCATACATAAGCGGATATTTTTACTGTGTGTGAATTGGGGAAGGAGGGGGAAATAAGTCACCACCCCTGCTGTCGGCTGATCCTGCATTGAGCAGGGGGTTGGACCAGTCCCACTGCATCACCCAGCAAACTGGACATCAGGCTGAGCAGCCTTCTTTGTGCTACAAGCCAGCATGATAGGACCACCCATTTCAGTAACGCAAACAATTACCATTATTCGATCACCCACACCATAATCAAGCAAAGTGGAAGTCAAGTTTAGCTGTCCAAACTATGGTACAAGCCAACATGGTAGGGCCACCCATTTCAGTGGCGCAAACAATGGACATTATTACATCACCCACTGCATCATCTAGCAAGCCGGAAGTCCAGCTGAGCAGCCCTCACTGTGCTACAAGCCAGCATGATAGGGTGACACAGTTATGACAACAGTGGGCATTATTAGGTTGCCCATTGCATCATCCAGCAAACTGAATGTCAAGCTGAGCATTCCTTGTTCTGCGAAGAACCAATGTGAGGGCCACACATTTCTGTGATGCAAACAATGGGCATTATTAAATCACCTACTGTAGGGCTGGTCAAACCGTGGCTCGGAAGCCACATGCAGCTCTTTCACACATATTGTGTGGATCCCAAAGGTCAAGGAGGAACTTAATGCAGGCTTACTCTCAAGTAAGCATGGTTAACCTCAGGACCACAGTCAGCCTGCCAGATCTGACTCATACATAGGCAGATATTTTCCGCTGTGTTTGAAGTGGCAAAGGAGGGGAAAATAGGCAGGCTTGCAAGCTCTTCTCCTCTACTGCAGATGTTGCCCAGAGACCTAGAGTGGAGGAAAAAAGCGCAAAAGCCAAGGGGGCTATTGGAAGGAGAGATGGAATTAAAGAGGGCAATGCAGGGATCCCCCTTAGTTTCATAGCTCTTCTAAAAGCTACATTTACTAACCTTGGAGTCAAGGCAAAGAGAGATGCATAATGATGCAAACAGTGGTCAGTAATTTATGTGGTACATGTGTGTTTCCTTCTCCCACTGGTGCAAAAAAAAAAAAATCTCTAACCTTTCCCTATGCCAGTCTTCTGGGGACTATTATTCCCAGTGATTTTTTTTTTAAAAAAAGTTTCCTTCTAGCATGGCCGTGTTGCCAAATGCATAAATATGTATTTTATCTTTATGTGCAAAGAAAGTACTAAGAGTTTTAATAAAGACGTGTAATATTCTTGACTTTTGACTCTCAAATATTTGTCATTTATTGTATGTGGCTCTTACATAAGTCAGTTTGGTCACCCCTAGTGCAGACCCTCTCTGTGCTTCCTTTGCAACAAGAAGCATTGGTAAATATACTTTCAATTGCATTAGTCTTAAAAACTTTGGGCAACTAACAGCCACTTGGGCTTCTTGCATCTGGGATGTTGCTAAAGCATCATTTTTTTTTAGCTTATCAATTTCTCAGAAGCTTTTGGCTGGAAGCCTATTGCATTGCAGGCCAATATGGACCTTTGGTTTTATCCAGAAGATACCCAGAAAGCTTCAGTATATTGAATTTTTTTTTTAAAAAAAAAATCTTTAACATATACAGGGAATGGGTATTATTTTTTAAACAGCCATTGGGAGATAGCTGCCCTGAGCCTGCCTCGGCGGGGAGGGCGGGGTATAAATAAAATTGTTGTTGTTGTTGTTGTTGTTGTTGTTGTTGTTGTTATTATTATTATAAGATAAGTGAACCTTTAAGAATGGTTTCTCCTTTTCCTGCTACAGTTCTAGGGTTGCTGATACCCATGTGGAAGCAGGGGATCCCCCAGTTTGGAGGCCCTCCCCCCACTTCAGGGTAATTAGTAAGTGGGGGTGGCAGTAGTGGAAATATCTGCTGGGCATTCCGTTATTCCCCATAAAGACCAATTCCCATAGGGTATAATGGTAAATTGATCTCTGTGTATCTGGAGCTCTGAGGAGGCTGTTTTTAGGTAGGGGCACCAAATTTGCAGCATAGAATTTGGTGCCTCTCCTCAAAACACCCTCCAAGTTTCAAAAAGATTGGACCAGGAGGTCCAATTCTATGAGCCCCAAAAGAAGGTGCCCCTAGCCTTCATTATTTCTAATAAAGGGAAGCCATTTAAAAGGTGTGTGTCCCTTTAAATGTGATGGCCAGAACTCCCTTTGGGATTCAGTGATGCTTGTCACAACCTTGCTCCTGGCTCCACCCCCAAAGTCCCTAGATGTTCTTGAACTGGACTTAGCAACACATTGCAGCTCCCTAGAATAATGGTCTTCAACGTCTTTAGACCAGGGACACACCCTTGCCTTCCAGGCTGCTAGTGGGAGCAAAAGACACGTGGAACAGGAAAAAAATGAAGCAGGAGCTTAAAAGCAAGAAAATGAGAATGCCAAACAGCCCCTTGCCACCCTGTGCTAATGTTCCTTTTTATGTGCACTCAAAGAGACAGGCAAGTGGAGCCCTTGCTCACCCGTCTTTTAAGCTAGTGCTAGTCCTTTCCCAAAGCAGCAAAACAAGGCAACTGTCAGGCATAATATCCTCTGTGGCATGGTGGATAGTGGAAAGCTTTCCTCACAGCTTGCCTTTCAGTCCTACTCTGTTAACCAGTACACAAGAGAACCGGTAGCTTCGATAACAGGTCCATTTGTGACTTTTAACTGGGAGACAACACTATGGACACCATGGAGACCACTGTGACACACACTGGAAGACTGCAACCAATACATACACAGAACAAGACCTAAGTGAGGCCCCTCCAATATAGGCCTTGAGGGGCACAACAGGAACTAAATCTTAAGGACTCAGACATATATACACCAAGATACATAATATATATGACCCAACTCCATAATCCAATTGAGGGTCTTGACCCATGGGTTAAAAACTACTACTCTCGAAAGAGAAAGACGGGATTCTAAATGTTACTTTTAACTCAAGACGTTTTCTGAAATCTGTAGTCTCAGTGAAGTCATGTGCTGGAGGAGAAGAATAAAAACCCTCCGTGCCTTGTTACTAAGATCTTGTCTCTGATAAGTATTTGGCCTGATTTTGCTTTACTGCCAATATGGAAGTCCTAACAGCTACATTTGATATTATTATTTGATTATATATTCTGGAGATATCTTTATATTGACACTTAAATGAGGCTGCTGGTAAGGAGTAATTGTCCATTTCTGGCTCTATAAGGAGTCATTTAGAGATACAGCAGGAAATGAGGTCCTGACAGATTCTTTTGACAAATTTAAAGGAGAAGCAATGGCCACCGAAGAGGGAAAGGAGTGAAGAAGAAGAAAATGAATGGAAAGAGCTCGAGTCCCTCCTCCGTTTTGTTTAATATATAACATAAATACAACTTTAACTCTGGGCATCTTTAAAAGGATAACATTTAAAGTCTCGGGCTGAGAGTATTTATGCCTTTTTCGGTCTGTTTCTATGGTTCTATAAGCAGGTTATATGACGGTAGAGTTTTCTGAGCCAATTTATAAAATGGTGCTCTTTTCTTAAAGTTTGAATACTGGTGACTTCAGCACTTGTGGAGTCTCACGTTGTGGGTCAAAAGCATTAAGAGTGGGCCTGAAAGGTAATTAATTAGACAATTTTCCTTAGCATTGTGGTCCCAAAAGACATACTATGGGACATTCACTTCCTCAGGAATTAGTGTTGATGTTCATGCCTATTGACTTGCTATCACTAAGGATATCATAAACAGGGCTTTTTTGAGCAAGAACACACGGGAACGCAGTTCCAGCTGGCTTGGCCAGCACTCTGGTTCAAAAATAGCCCTGGAAGGCAGCCACGGGCTCCTTCCTTTCCCAGCGTCTCCACTCAGAGCAGGCACAAAGTGCCAGTGAGGAGAGGAAGAAGGAAGCGAAAGAGTTCTATTCCAAGAAAGTGTATTGCTAGTGAACTTCTGATTTGGGATAGGGAGTGTTGATGCATAACACCCATCTGTTCACAAAGTTACTTACACTCACCTTATTCTATTTGTTTTCTCTACTGTTAGTAATCATTAGTGGCAGGATGACTGCATTTCCAGTGTCATCAGGGGGTGTGGCCTAAAATGCTAATGAGTTCCTCCTGGACTTTTTCTACAAAAAGGCCTTGATCATAAGCATGGAACTTTGTCATGGAACCAGTTGCCTAAGGGAGGGGTAGGGTTCATATATATGAAGCTGCCTTATACTGAATCAGACCATTGGTGCATCAAGGTCAATACTGTCAACTCAGACTATCAGCAGCTCTCCAGGGTCTTAGGCAGAAATCCTTCCCATCACCTACTGCCTGGTCCTTTTAACTGGAGATACTGGGACCTGGGACCTTCTGCATGTAAAGCAGAGGTCTTCCACTGAGCCATTGCCTCACATCCTCATTGAAGGCCTTCAACCATAGACTTGAAAGTCATCTGTCATGAGTGTTCTAGATTTGAGTTTCCTACACTGAGTAGAAGGTTAGCCCTGATGATCTATAAGGCCTTTTCCAACTCTAAGGTGCTCTAGAGCTTTTGGTGGTTATGAAGCTGGCACTCCTACCTGGGGAAGGCAATAGCAAACCACCCCATAAAAAAGTCTGCCGAGAAAACATTGTGGTGTGACGTGACCCCATGGGTCAATAACAACTCAGTGCTTGCACAGGGGACTAAATTTACCTTTTTTTAACTCCTACCTATTTATCAGGCGAGTGCACTACCCAGAAATCTTTCAGTTCATGCGGTAGCCATGTTGTGCGAAGAGGACATACATGTTATTTTCTAGCTTCGGTGTGCATAATCGGAGACACAGACTCCTGAGGGTATGCTTTACACCAAAGCTGAAAAATGAATGCATTGGCCGCTTGACACCGAATGGTGTCTGCGTGTATTGAGAAGATCATACGTGGTGTGAGTTCCTGGTATGTCAAATCATAGTGTCAAAGTCTTTACAAGTAAAAAGGACTTACTAGATAACTCATTTTTGGTTACTCTGCCCAGCTGCTTGAATCACTTGAGTACCAAAAAGCAATTTTTGATACAGCGCAGAGAATTAATGGTATTGATTTTCAAAGCTCCGAGTCAGCTGTTAGAAGTTCATGCTCTCTGTGGTCCAGTGGATTAACTCCTTATCAAACAAATTGTCAGGCTTAGTATCTTACTTTTTGACTCTCCCTCGATTCAGGCAGGCTCATACTCTAGCTATATATAAAATATTGTACCATCTGATTTGTTAGACAGCAAATTTAAGCATACTACTTGAGATACTTCAAGGGTATGCCCTTGTGGGAGAACTGCAAGGGTATGCCCTTGTGGGAGAACTGCAAGGGTATGCCCTTGTGGGAGAACTGCAAGGGTATGCCCTTGTGGGAGTAATGTCCTACAGTCTATTCAACATGTGTTCCTATCTTGTCGCTTTTACTCTGGATGCCAATTTCATTTGCTAGTGCCTTGGCTTTCTGAATTGTCCGATAGATCATCCGAATTAGTGGTCTCATATTTACCTTTTGGTACAGATGGAAAGATCACATTGTCAGAAGCAAAGAAAAAAATGCCTCTAGTGGTGTTAGGATGTGATTAGAGAGGTTAAGCCAATGCAAGAGGGTACTTTGCTTATTCAGAAAGATTTACACTGTTTGATCTCTGGGTTGTGGTCATTGGTTTGGAACTGAAATAAACTGACCTGGACTGAAAAGGAGTCATGCAATATATGTTTTCATCCTTGGGCAAGTCCTAATTCCCTTTGTAGGGACAATTGTCAGTTACTCATTTCTACACTATGAATTGTCAAGTCTGAGGTTTCAATAATGAGACTTTCTTGATAAGAAGTTCTAGTTTATTGTAACATGTTGCAGAACTGTAGCTGAAAGATTGCGAGACTGGTGAGCATACACAAAGGGCAAACTTTTAAGGTACAAATCAAAAGCATTCCTGAGGGGAGGGCACACTATGCAGGGTACATTCACACATCGTTGTTACATTTATCGTTCTCAGGCCTTGGTTGGCCTTGGGTGCTTCCTGGCGCTCGTTATCTCTGAGAAGGCTACATAATCTTATTCTCATGCTCTCATTACCAAGCAGTACTACATAACAAAGGGGAGGTGATGGGGGAAGGCAAGGGTGAGCTAGCAGCAGATGAATACAGTATGGCTTTTACCCAGGATCCCTTTCCTGAACCAGCTTTTTGGGCCTAGACTACTCAGCATCATAACAGACTTGACATGAATTCACAGGTCTGAGGCTTTTTGTGTCATAAGCAGGGCTTTTTTTGTAGCAGGAACTCCTTTGCATATTAGGCTACACCCCCTGAAGTAGCCAATTCCCCAAGAGCTTTCAGGGCTCTTAGTACAGGGCCTATAGAAGAAGAAGAAGAAGAAGAAGAAGAAGAAGAAGAAGAAGAAGAAGAAGAAGAAGAAGAAGAAGAAGAAGAAGAAGAAGAAGAATGGGATTTAAATCCCACCCTATACTATGAATCTCAGAGCTGTCACAATCTCCTTTATCTTCACCCCCCCCCCCCCGGACAACAGACACCCTGTGAGGTGGGTGGGGTAGAGAGAGCTTTTATAACAGCTGCCCTTTCAAGGACAACTCCTGTGAAAGCTATGGCTGACCTGAGGCCATTCAAGCAGGTGCAAATGGAGGAGTGGGGAATCAAACCTGGTTCTCCCAGGTAAGAGTTTGTGCACTTAAACACTATGCCAAACTCACTCTCAGTAAACTCCAGGATTGGCTACTTCAGGGGTGTGGCCCAATATGCAAAGGAGTTCCTGCTACAAAAAAAAGCACTGGTCGTAAGTCAAGCTTTAACAACGGATTGAGTTAATTCAGACCATGATGGCTCACCAGCTGAGGTGCCAAAGCTGGAGCTTGAAGTTTCCAGGTCAAAAATGAGTCCCTAACAAGACCTTTGAGATTCCCAAGCTGTGGTAGAAGTATGAAGAAGTATTATGACGATTTTCATATATGTGGACATTCTGCAATACAGTCATGTCAAATTAATAATAAAAAAGTAGAACTGCAGAAGATACTATTCCATGCAATATTCCTTCATTACACAGTTGATATCCTGGTAGATGTCTTCATCTTGAAACTGGTTCACTTTATCTATGTTCTCATAGCACCAGTCAAATATAGGGCCAACTTCTGTCCATTAATATTTAAGGTCTTTTAAATACACACACACACACACACACAAAGGAGATCTGCAAGGACTTATGGGGAACTTCATTTTCCCTCCCCACTATTTGCTCTTTCCTTTCCCTGAAAGACCTCTAGCCTCTCCCCTGTTATTGCTTCTTGCTCTCCTTCCCACCAACCAGCCAACTTACCTTTACCTACCCCCCCCCCCCATCTTCAGCTTTCCCTATCCCCTGGGGTTGCCAAGTCCCCAGCTTCCCGCGCAGCACGATGACATCACCCGGAAGTGACATCATCAAAATGAAGCCAGTGCGGGGCTGCTCTAGGTGTTTCCGGGAAAACTTTATGGTTTTCCCAGACACTCTAGCCATTTGGGAGGTAAAAACTCTATGGTACCTATTATACCAGAGAGTTTTTCCTCCCAAATGGCTAGAGCATCCAGGAAAACCATAGGGCTTCCCCGGAAATGCCTAGAGTGGCCCCACACGGGTGCCACCATTTTGATGATGCCACTTCCCCGCCGGCCCAATGTGAACCAGGGGCTTGGCAGCCCTACTATCCCCAGAAGCCTCCCTTGGAAAACCTTGACATGGCTCCAGCAGCTGGGCTGCATGGGGCCCCGTTGCACAGTTCTAGCCCATGGGCCTTTCTGGGTCCAGTTGTGCAGTGCTGGCTCTTGGGCCAGGCCCAGCCACACAGTGTCAGTCATTGCACGGAGCTCAGTTGCTTGATGGGGAACCAAACATTAAAAGCAAACTGTATAATAAATCATAAGCAAACATACATGTGTTTATTATAGAAAGCTAAAACCATTTAGGGGCCCATCAATAGCCTCTATCCTTTGCACAATCATAAAACCACAATGGGACACATAACTCTTGGCACATAGGCTCAGACCTTCCACCTACCTTCATCAATTCTGGACCATGTGGCATACACTAAGACACTGGCTGCAATATGTATGCCCTTGGTTAGGACATGAGGCTGTAGAATAAGAGGCCTCAAGAATATCTTTAAGCCTTTGTCACTTCATTAAATTTCCTTGTGCTCCAGCATTGTTCTATTGTTTCATTGTATTCTGTATTATGAGCCGATAGGTATACTTATTTTACTGGCCTCTGAAGAAGACCAGTCTAGGTCAAAACACATCAGGTCAAGTTAACTTAAGTGGGTTCCCATTGTGGTTTTATGCAGGGCTTTTGGGGTAGAAAACGCCCAGCAGGAATTCATTTGCATATTAGGCCATACCCCCTGATGCCTAGCTAGGCGGAACTATGTTCCTGTGTGTTTCTGCTCCAAAAGCGCCCTAGTTTTATGATTGTACAAAGGATAGAGGCTATTGCCCTGTATGATTTATTATACAGTTTGCTTTTAATGTTTGGCCCTTTAATTGCATATTAACCATTTAGGTTTCTTACTCCAGTTTTTGGGTTAAGTTTCTTTCCCCTCTCTGTTTTTTTCTTGATAAGGAACCAGCAAGGAGTTGTGAGGGGTAACGCATTTCCTCCCATATCCCTCTCATTACACTCCTTCTGGAAACTTCTATTTTCTCATTCTTTCCTTCTGGAAACTTCCACATCTTCATATTTCTGTACTTTCCCCTCTCATTCCCATCCATGAATTAATCTATTTTTTCTGTCCCTAGGATTGTCAACTGTATTTACTCTACTTGGGGCTACCTTTGTGCTGGACCCGGAAGCTGCAGCTGGTGCAGAACGCGTCGGCCAGGCTACTATTAGGGCTCTCGAAATGGGAGCACATACTGCCGGGGCTGCGCGGACTGCACTGGCTGCCAATTACATACCGAGTCCAGTACAAAGTGTTGGTTATTACCTTTAAAGCCTTATATGGCCGAGGACCAGCCTACCTAAGGGACCGTCTCTCCCCATATGAACCCCAGAGGGCACTGAGGTCAGTTGGAAAAAATAAAATGACTATCCCTGGGCCGAGAGAGGTCAAGCTCCAAAACACCAGAGCATGGGCCTTTTCAGCTGCGGCCCCTGCACTGTGGAACCAGCTTCCAGAGGAAGTGCGGGCCCTGCGGAACCTTGACCAGTTCCGCAGGGCCTGCAAGACCGTCCTTTTTAAACAAGCGTATATTGACATTGACTGCTGAATGCTGTGAACAAAGGAACCGCCATCTATATAACTATTTAAACAGGCAGAACCGGCGCCAGAATATTTTTATTGCTGCCAGATATATTTAATTTAACTTATATTATGTATTTTAATTCTATTAACTGGTTTTTATATGTTTAATTTTCAATCGTTAAACTTGAAGTTTTTATGTATTAATGTAAATGCATAAAATGTTGTTAGCCGCCCTGAGCCGCCTAGGCGGGGAGGACGGGATACAAATAAAATCTATTATTATTATTATTATTATTATTATTATTATTATTATTATTATTATTATTATTATTATTATTATTATTATTATTATTATTATTATTATTATTATTATTATTATTATTATTATTATTATTATTATTTTCCCAGTTTTTTCTGCAAACCTGGGACTTTTCTTATATATTCCCATGTATATTGACAATGAAATGGCAGTAATGTTATGTACGTATATCACAATTTAAATGCAATTGCTTACTCTGTAGCTACTCTTACCTTCTTGTCATTTTTTTCAAAGAAGTTCAATCTTATTTTTTTCACCTCACAACAGTAATTGTCTAATATTGCCCCTAAACCATTCCAAAAGGGAAACTATTATAATTATGATCAATGGCTGTTCTCTGCTCTTTGCCGTCAGTTCCTCAGAATGTCATGTTTAATGGCTTGTTGACAGGCCCCCCCAAAATTAACTTTGGTACTATTTTGGTTTATTGCAGCTTGGGGTAAATAAATGCTGAGCGGAAGTGAATCACTTTGTCATGGTTTGAGCATCAGGCTCAATATCTGAAACAAGGAGATAAAAAATGACTGGCAGGGTCAGGTGCAGCTTATCAAGGGATTTGTATTTTGACCAAGTCAAAAATTCATTAGATGTTTGAGCTTTAAAAACTAGCAATTAAATCATTACTCATAGGAGATGTAGCATACTACTCTGTCTACAAGTCTGAACACATACCACACATATACAAAGCCTCAGGGGTGTAATTCTAGCAGGAGCTCCTTTGCATATTAGGTCACACCCATCGATGCAGCCAATCTCCAAGAGCTGGCAGTAGGGTCTTTTTTTTGTAAGCTCTTGGAGGGTTGGCTACATCAGGGGTGTGTGGCCTAATTTGCAAAGGAGCTCCTGCTAGAATTCCACCCCTGCAAAGCCTCAATCTAGCAATCTCAAGGCCTTATGTTGTATGGATACACATGAAATAGCTACCATAGGGAAAGCTTACATTCTCAATAAAACTTTGCTGGTCTCAAAGGTGCTACTGAACTCCAATTTCCTCTATTACCACAGGGATCAATTTACTTGCGGCAAGATTCTTATCCCCTGGTTGTCGCAAGTCTCTGTAAATGTGGGCAAGCACATTAAAAGCTCTCCTTTACTTATAGCAGGGGTGGCCAATGGTATCTCTCCAGATGCTGGCTGGGGCTGATGGGAGTTGTAGGCAAAAACATCTGGAGAGCTACTGTTGGCCACCCTGATTTATAGGCTTAAACTAGTTAAATTACATTAAGTTAAATGTACTTATAGTCTGCTTGTTGGCCAAAGAAGTGGCGTGGAGGGTGGGCATCAGTCACTGTCACCAAGCAGCAACTGAATAGAAATGGAATTCCTCAGGGCTTTTTTTGGTAGAAGAAGTCCAGCAAGAACTCATTTGCATATTAGACCGTGTGGAACTCATTTGCATATTAGACCCTGACATCACCATTGTTTCGCATAGGGTTTTTTTTGTAGAAAAATCCATCAGGAACTCATTTGCATATTAGGCTACACCAGGTAGCATTCTATGCTACCTTAGCACATGTATTTTACTTTTTGCCATTGGAGAGGAAAGGTGAAGAATAAATGAAATGTGGAAATAGAAAATACAGTTGGAGCAGTCGCATATAAGACACTTTCACACATGCTGAATAGTGTACTTTCAATCCATTTTCAATGCACTTTGCAGCTGCATTTTACTGTGTGAAACGGAAAAATCCACTTGTAAATGATAGCTGAAAGTGGATTGAAAGTACATTATTCTGCATGTGTGAAAGTGTGGAATGACGTAACGCAGCTAGCAGTATATCTGGATATCAATTTAAAGTTCATAACTTTGAACATACAGAATGCCTGAATAGTATCATCATACATAAGATAATATATTAATTGTGGACAAAATTAGTCACATTTCAATAATAAATGTATGCTTATAGCATACATAGGGACCATTATCAAATTCTGTAGATTCTCTTGCATTTACACCTTCTGAGTGACTAATCCCCAAAAGCAATTCATTAATTTAAAAAAAATCAAAAGAGGTTTTATCAATGTCCCCCCCCCCCATTGCCTATTATTTTTTTACACTGGACACTAAGTTGTCCTTAAAAATTAAAAAAAAAAGTTTCCTCCTCTCGACTATTTCAGTTTCATCTGGTTCTCTACTTCACTACTTGCACATACCATGGGACAAAAAAAGCTGTTCTGGATAAATGTGTTCTTAATTTGAAAAGATTAGGAATTTTTTGTAGCAGGAACTCCTTTGCATACTAGGCCACACCCCCTGCAGCTTACAGTAGGCCCTGTACTAAATGCCCTGTAAGCTCTTGGAGGATTGGCTGTATCAGGGGTATGTGGCCTAATATGCAAAGGAACTCCAGCTGTTCTGTGAAAGGTAAATTACAAGCATTTTTTAAACTAATCCAGAATGGGCAGCGCAAGAAGAGAAAAGGAGATCTAACCCTCCAAACTCAGCTTAGCTTTTTTTCTATCAGGAGCTCCTTTGCATATTAGGCCACACACCCTGATGTAGCCAATCCTCCAAGAGCTTACACTAGGCACTGCAATAAGAAGATGGTAGGATGGAGGGATCTATTCTGAGGGATCTCTTGTGAAGGATTATCGGGCCTCTAGAGCAATATGTGTGACTGATGACTGCTTAGCAGCCCCCTGGACCACTGACGTGACTCCCTTTGCCAGCTTTAGCTTGTCCTCACCTTTTCCATGATTTTGTTTTCTTCACCGCCGCACTTCTTGATGAAAAATTGCAACATTTAACATATTTATGGAATTCCAAAGTTATAAACACTTCCATTTTGTGCAAACACAATTGCAAATCTATCCAATACTTGAAAGGAAACTGCAGACTGATGCACCTTCTGCTAGCTTAGCACATGTACCTAAAATCTTTGCTATGTGGTTAGAGATAGACCAATTTGGCATGAGGCCTTTTCTGGGTGGAGAGTCCTTTTGCTCCTGAGGCTTCTCTCTGTTTTTGCACAAGTTGTCCCGGAGCTGAGAGTTGGCGTGGAGCTTTTCCACAGCAAGCAGAATCCTCTTCCAAGTGGTTTCTGCTTGCCGTGGGAGAACGGCACACCAACTCACAGCTCCAGGGCAACTTGTGCAGAAATGGAGAGAAGTGCCAGGATCAAAAGAGCTCTTACTCGGAACAGTGTGAAATCAGTGAGAGATAAGTTTTTCAAATAAAAATACAGCTTTCCTCTGCAACTTCTGATCACCTTCTGATCTTCCTTTTTCCATCTTGCAAGGTAGGACAATAAGCTACTGTTTACACAGTCTGTGAATAAATGTGTCACAGTGGTTTGAGGGAGAAATGAAAAGGTTGAACACATTGAGTCAAAAAGGACAACAGAAGGCACACAATTGTTGAGAAGCAATGAAAGCCCTGAATGCTTCATGAAATAAAGTGAGTTCAGCCAGCTCTGAATCAACCAAGAACACTTTATTGCAAGAAGAAACAATCACAAACAACCAGACAAAACTGCAACTATATATAGCAGGCAACAGTTACTCCTATAGGCTCACTCAAGAATCCTTCATTTGCATCTCTTTGTTGCAAGTTTTTACATGTCTAGCATTCTGATTGGCCGTTTCTTCCAGGCTTCAGGATTCTGGACTGCAAAGAGTGCCTGTCTCAAACTCAGGCAACAAGAACCCAGTAAAATGCAATAATACATAACACTCCCGTCATGAAGATAAGAGCCTTCTGCATGCCAAACAGCTGCTCTACTGCTCAGGCACAACCCCATTCCACCTCTCTATTAGTTTTCTGGATTCTTTGTCACATTTTTGTCCTCTCACATATGTGCTGAGGTCCCTTATGTTTATTGGTAGCTCCATTTTGCTGCTAATTGGAACAGTGTCAGATGTTCTGGTAGAAAAGGGACCGTACATTTATCGAGATCATTTTTTAACATAGAGATAATTCCCATGCCAGTAAAACTGGCTTCTATACTGAAATGCTAAATTACAGATTTGTGCATGCAAGCACATACATAAACTTAAGGAGCATTCTGGCAGTCTGTTTTATGTTCACTTGTTTGCTTGCAACAGTTTCCTTTTTTGAATGCCAACTCTTAACGGCTGGATCCTCTATTCTCACATTATTTTCCGTTTACAGTTGACCCTTTGTAGCCCTACAATTGCACATATTCATGTTTAAGACTAAGCTTCAAACAATGAAACAGGTGCAGCTGTGACGGAAAACCTGAAGAGAAAGAGAATTCTGTTTGGCAAATGAGCACTTTGTCATTGTGGGGGAAAGATCCTGTAAAATGTCTACAGGTTCTGATTCCTTAAGGAGTTTGGCTTGGAACATGTAGTCAAGAAATGAGTGCTTTGCTCCCCAGATACTTCTCTAAGATGCTTCTGATACCCTCAGTAGACTTCTTCACAGTGATTCTAAGCTGCAATGTTCCACAGACTTCCCAAAATCACATTCTTTCCCACCCTCTGCAAGTAATATGTGTGCCTGCGTGTAAATCTCATTGCAGCCAGCTAATGGTGACTCCATAGGGTTTTGAAGGCATAAGAACATAAGAACAGCCCTGCTGGATCAGACCAGTGGTGGATCTATTTAAGCACCCTGTCTCACACAGCAGCTAATCAGTTCTTCTGGATGGCTAACAACATAGCATAGAGCAGGGGTGTCAAACATGCAGTTCGGGGGCTGAATCAGGCCCCCAGAGGGTTCTTATCAGCCCCCTGAGGAACTGGCTGTCATCTGCTTCCTTCTGCATAACAACTTGTTTTGCAAAGCTTGCTCAATTGCACAGGAGCTGCAGAGCAAAACCTCCATTTTCTCCATTGGCTGAGGCTCCTCCCTTGGGGAGGAAGGGGGGAATAGCTTGTTTTGCAAGTCTCTCTCAATTGCACAGTGGAGCTACTGGGCCAAGCCTCTCTTCCTTCTATTGACTGAGGCTCCTCCCCCGCTCAGTCCCCTGGGAAAGGAAGGAAAGGGCCAGAGCTTCCTTTGCCCAGTTCCCTTGATCCCATGGGAGAAATACAAAGAAAGCATCTTTAAGACCATTGAGTGCTAATGTTTTAGGCGTATTTTAAGGGTTTTTTTTTTTAAAAAAAAATTGTGTTTCTCTGTATTCTTTATAAAATTTCTATCTCTGCTACCTAATCTTAAATAGGTACACACATGGCCCAGCCTGACATGGCCCAGCCCTATAAGGTCTCATTTATATCAGATTCGGCCCTCATAACAAGTGAGTTTGACACCCCTGGCATAGAGGCTGAGGCCTTCCCCTGATGTTCTCTTCTGGCTCTGGGATTCAGATGATTACTGCCTCTGAACGTGGTGTTCCAATCAGTCACCATGGCGGTAGCCATTGATAGTTATCCTCCATGAATCTGTCTAATCTCCTTTTCAAGCTGTTTATATGTGCGGCATCATTACTGTCAAGCATGCAGTTTCAATGACGAGTCAGGTTTGCTACAAAACTACGTTTATTGATAGACCGCTACTTTCAGTGTAACAGATTCTTGAGAGTGATGCTAAAGATACATTGATACAATATTTTTAAGGCATGCTTCAAAAGGATTCCAAAAGGTGGGGGCGAGGGATGTGCTCTCACACATAAACTATCATAAATGTCTACATTCTCATGGCGTTATCAGGACTCTGTCCTTGCTTTCCCCAGATGTGTCGCACTCCCTAACAGGAATGTATGGGAAGGTACTGATTACTCTTTCTCAAGTTAGTTTTGTTTCTCTCTACTTCTACTTTGCAAGCCATAAAGCAAGAAGGGGGGAGGGGGAAAGAATAACAGAGTTAACAGACCTTGGTCCTCCATGACATTTCACAGGCCAGCTTTTTGGAGGACCCTAAAACTACCAATTACCAATGGAATTCTACTATGCTTGACAATTGCATCCTCTGGTGGCAAATCCCACCTTTTAATCACTCTGTGTAAAGTAGTATTTCCTTTTGTCCCTCCTGAACCTACTGCCCGTCAGCTTCACTGGATGACCCTGAGTTCTACTATTGTGGAAAGGGGGGGGGAGTTATCTTTTTTCAACTCTATCCACCCCATGCTTAATTTTATAAACCTCTATCAAGTTACATTCAGATGTGGTTTGCCATTTCCTGCCTCTGCATAGCAACCCTGGAATACCTTGCTGGTCTCCCATCCAAGTACTCATCAGGATAGACCCTGCTTGCTTTACGAGATCTGGCGAGATTAGGGTAGCCTGCGCTATCCTCGTCAATGCAAGAATTGCATATTAATATAGAATGAATAATACATTGTCCTTGCACACTATTTTCCTCCAATCTCAAGACAGAAGCCAACAAATGTAGTGTGAAGAAGAAAAAAAAATCAGAGTATGGTGATGCCATAATACAGGTTTCCTGTTGCTGGCTACGACAGGGAACACAAGTAGACATGTAATAGCAGGGGTCATTGTGTAGAAAAATAGGTTGTGGAGCTCATCCAGGGATTGTTATGCAGCTGCACCTACTATTCAATGGACAAGGAGATGGAACTCTCAGAAAGGTTCAGGAGCTCCTGTGAGCTCCCACTGAATCTGAGACCTGTGTAATAGTACTGTTTGCCTCCAAGGCAGCCTCAATATCAGGGCTGGCCAAACTTGCTTAATGTAAGAGCCACATAGAATAAACCTCATATGTTTGAGAACTGCAAGACACAAACGTGTGATGTTTGAGACCCACCATACAGGAAGGAAGGAAAATGGGGAGGGGGGGAGGGAGAAGTGGAAAGAAAGCAACTTTAACTTTAAACACATTATCCAAGCCACCGGCTGGCTTGGCTACAAAAAAGCCCTGTGCAAAATAGTTGTGACTTCAGGGTGTGTGGCTTTTTTCTACAAAAAAGCCCAGTGGGAACTCATTTGCATATTAGGCCATACCTCCTGCCATGAAAGCAGCCGGAACTGCATTCCCGCTAAAAGAAATCCCTGTTAATGGTCCTGTTCACACAGCATGTTGAGTCTGTTAAACTGACCCGGTTCTGTTCTGAATATCTTTGTTCCGGATATTATCAATCAGACTGCCATACTGCAATTCGAATCACTCCGTGGTGAAACTATCTTCTGCTGTCCACACGATGGCACCATGCAGGTTTTTTTCTTCCACTATTATGCACATGTGCACATCATGCGCATATGCGCATGCACATAGGTTAAAACATTATGTGGTTATGCGCACATCGCTAAGTAGTAAAAAAAATAGTAACCATAAACCGGATGTCTGAGGCTCCTTTTGCTTTGGGACAGCCTTCAGGCATCCGGAAGTTGGTTAATGTTACAGCAGAACTATACAGATGGAGAAAACTATGAGGTGAAATTGGAGAACTCAAAAAACACCACAAAGGAGCAGGTAACAAAATAATCCGGATCCGAGAAGGATTGGGGGGGCTACCATGAGTTAATACCGGGAGGCAGATGTTGCTGTCTGATCAGCCACTTTAAATCCGGATGGAAACAGCAGCGACATCTGATTATACTGTGCGTCTGAACAGGGCCAATATGTATTTTATATTGTACTTAATAGTATAGGAACCACATTTGGCTAGATTAGCCCGATTTTGTCAGAGCTCAGACGGCCACCAAGGAAGACTCTGCAGAGAAAGTGAATGACAAACTGTCTCTGGTCTTCTCTTGCCTTGAGAACCCCATGAGAGCCAGTTTGGTGTAGTGGCTAAGTGTGCGGACTTTTATCCAGGAGAACCAGGTTTCATTCCCCACTCCTCCACTTGCAGCTGCTGGAATGGCCTTGGGTCAGCCATAGCTCTGGCATAGGTTGTCCTTGAAAGGGCAGCTGCTGTGAGAGCCCTCTCAGCCCCACCCACTTCATAGGGTGTCTGTTGTGGAGGGAGAAGTTAAAGGAGATTGTGAGCTGCTCTGAGACTCTGAGATTCAGAGTGGAGGGAAGGATACAAATCCAATGTTGTTGTTTTCTTCTTCTTCTTCTTCATGGGGTGTCCAAGAGTCTGTTATGGCTCGAAAGCACACTTTGCCTTGTGTTGTGTATTTCACATTTGGCACCGAGCGCTGCTCCTGACATTCTCTGGAATCTTAGTTTCGTATTATTGGATTATCTCCATTCAATTGAAATCCTTTGGAAATCCTTTACATCCTCCTGGCAGCTCCGTCAACTCTCATTCGAGTCTAGATGGTGACAGGGTTGCAAGATCGGCGTGTTGCTCTAGAATATTAGTTATTCTCAACGCTGCCTGTCCGTGCACGGTGCTCAGTGTTGTGATAGGGGGCTGTTGCCAAGCTTTTTATTTTTTTTAAGCCAAGTGTGATAAAGAATACATGACAGGGTTTTTAGATTGGCAGTAATGCACCCTTTTTTAAAAATATGAAATCTGTTCCAAAATAGGTGAGATTATGTAAGTGGAAGAAATGTGGAAACTGCTAGCGCCACCTACTGTTGAAAAGAGAGTACAGCATTCCTGGAATTCCCTTGCATCGGTCAGAGCTTAGTGGAATGATGGAAAGGGATTCCCACATTGCAAAGTGTGGCAATACCTCTGAGACCTATTTTACATGTTGATTAAAATAAGAGAATTGTAAACTTTTTTTTAAAAGATCATCACAATTAAAAAGGACACTAAGGAAAAACACAGCAGGCATGACATGGTTACTGTTGTGGTAATCTACTGTAATGAATGCTGCTGTCTAGTCATGATAAGATGTTGAAGAAGAAGAAGAAGAAGAAGAAGAAGAAGAAGAAGAAGAAGAAGAAGAAGAAATTGGATTTATACCCCACCCTTCACTCTGAATCTCAGAGCGGCTTACAATCTCCTTTTACCTTCCTCCCCCACAACAGACACCCTGCAAGGTGAGGAGAGGGGGCTGAGAGAGCTCTGACCGAAGCTGCACTTTCAAGGACAGCTCTGCAAGAGCTATGGCTGACACAAGGCCATTCCAGCAACTGCAAATTTCTAGAAGCCTTCCCTTCTGGAAATGCTTTGGGTTGAAATAGAGGGCCCAAAAGGAAATTTAACTATGGGAGTTTGTTATCGCCCACCAAATTAAAAGATAGAGGACGACTATAATATGATGGAAGGCTTAAAGATAGTGGCTAGACGTAAAAATTATGTCGTCATAGGTTATTTTAACTACCCGCAGATTGATTGGGTCAATATGTGTTCTGGTCAAGAGAAAGAGATTGAGTTTCTAGATGCTCTCAATGACTGTGCTATGGAGCAGATGGTCACAGAACCTACCAGGAGTGGGGTGATCCTGGATTTGATCCTAAGTAATACCCAAGACCTGGTGAGAGATATAAAAGTGATTGCACCACTTGGGAGCAGTGACCATAACGTTATTGATTTCACCATTTCTATAAATAGGGAGTTGCCCCAAAAGACCAGCACAACCACGTTTAACTTTAAAAGGGGTAAATTCTCTGAGATGAGGAGGCATGTGAAGAGGAAACTGAAAGGAAAGGTAAATGCAGTCAAAACCCTTGGGGAAGCTTGGAGGCTATTTAAAACTACAGTCCTAGAAGCTCAGATAAAATATATACCACAAGTTAGGAAAGGCACAAACAGGTATAAGAAAAGGCCTGCATGGTTAACAAAGTTATGGAAGCTGTAAAAGGTAAGAAGGATTCCTTTAAGCAATGGAAAACTAGTCCAAGTGAGATTAATAAAAGGGAACACAGGCTGTGGCAAAATAAATGCAAGACTGTGATCAGGCAGGCAAAAAGGGACCATGAAGAGCATATTGCAAAAAACATAAAGACTAAAAATAAAAATTTATTCAAATATATTAGAAGCAGGAAACCAGGCAGTGGGGCCCTTGGATGACCAAGGGCTACAAGGATTACTGAAGGAGGATAGGGAAATGGCTGAGAAGCTGAATGCATTTTTTTTCCCTCCGTCTTCACTGTGGAAGATGAGAAGTGTTTGCCCGCTCCAAAACTGCTAATTTTGGAAAGGGTGTTAAAAGACCTGAGTCAAATTGAGGTGACAAGAGAGGAGGTCCGACAACTGACAGACAAATTAAAAACTAATAAGTCACCAGGTCCGGATGGCATACATCCAAGAGTTTTGAAAGAACTCAAAGGTGAACTTGTGGATCTCCTGACAAAAATATGTAATCTTTCATTGAAATCTGCCTCCATTCCTGAGGACTGGAAGGTAGCAAATGTCATCCCCATCTTTACAAAGGGTTCCAGAGGAGATCCGGAAAATTACAGACCAGTCAGTCTGACTTCAATACCGGGAAAGTTGGTAGAAACCATTATCAAGGGCAAAATGAGTGGCACATGGATGAACACAAGTTATTGAGGAAGATTCAACATGGGTTCTGTAAGGGAAGATCTTGCCTCACTAACCTGTTGGAGTTCTTTGAGGGGGTGGACAAAGGGGACCCAATAGATGTTGTTTACCTTGACTTACAGAAAGCTTTTGATAAAGATCCTCATCAAAGTCTCCTTAGTAAGCTCAAGAGTCATGGAGTAAAAGGACAGGTCCTCTTGTGTATCAAAAACTGGCTAATTCATAGGAAACAAAGAGTGAGTATAAATGGGCAATCTTCGCAGTGGAAGACAGTAAGCAGTGGGCTGCCGCAGGGCTTAGTACTGGGTCCCATGCTTTTTAACTTGTTCATAAATGATTTGGAGTTGAGTGTAAGCAGTGAAGTGGCTAAGTTTGCAGGTGACACTAAATTGTTCAGGGTGGTGAGAACCAGAGAGGATTGTGAGGCACTCCAAAGGGATCTGTTGAGGCTGGGTGAGTGGGCATCAACATGGCAGATGAGGTTCAATGTGGCCAAGTGCAAAGTAATACACATTGGGGCCAAGAATCCCAGCTACAAATACAAGTTGATGGGGTGTGAACTGGCAGAGACTGACCAAGAGAGAGATCTTGGGGTCGTTGTAGATAACTCACTGAAAATGTCAAGACAGTGTGCGATTGCAATAAAAAAGGCCAACTCCATGCTGGGAATTATTAGGAAGGGAATTGAAAACAAATCAGCCAGTATCATAATACCCCTGTATAAATCGATGGTGCGGTCTCATTTGGAATACTGTGTACAATACTGGTCACCACACCTCAAAAAGGATATTACAGCATTGGAAAATGTCCAGAAAATGATAACAAGAATGATTAAAGGTTTGGAACACTTTCCCTATGAAGAAAGGTTAAAACGCTTGGGGCTCTTTAGGTTGGAGAAACGTCGACTGCGGGGTGACATGATAGAGGTTTACAAGATTATGCATGGGATGGAGAAAGTAGAGAAAGAAGTAGTTTTCTCCCTTTTTCACAATACAAGAACTCATGAGCATTCGATGAAATTGCTGAGCAGTCAGGTTAGAATGGATAAAAGGAAGTACTTCTTCACCCAAAGGGTGATTAACATGTGGAATTCACTGCCACAGGAGGTGGTGGTGGCTACAAGCATAGCCAACTAACTGGGTTGCACTGCAGAAAAACGGTCTTACAAACTAGCTTGGAAAAATGAGTAGAGGCTGTGGTCTGTTCTGCTGTGTGTGCCTTATTGTAGGTAGGAGCCAATTATATAATTTCTGTACCACTTAGGGTTGCCAAGTCCAATTCAAGAAATAACTGGGGACTTCGGGAGAACCAGGTTTGTTCCCCCACTCCTCCGCTTGCAGCTGATGGAATGGCCTTGGGTCAGCCAGAGCTTTCGCAGGAGTTGTCCTTGAAAGGGCAGCTTCTGGGAGAGCTCTCTCAGCTCCAGCTACCTCACAGGGTGTCTGTTGTGCGGGAAGAAGATAAAGGAGATTGTAAGCTGCTCCGAGACTCTGATTCAGGGAGAAGGGCGGGGTATAAACCTGCAGTCTTCTTATTTCAAATGCCTTCCCTCCATTGGAAATAATGAAAGATAGGGGCACCTTCTTTTGGAGCTCACAAAATTGGAACCCCATTCCAATTGTTTTGAAACTTGGAAGGCATTTTGGGGAGAGGCACTGGATGCCATACTGAAAATTTGGTGCCTCCACCTCACAAAAACAGCCCCCCCCCCAGAGCACCAGATACTCACAGATCAATTCACCATTATACCCTATGGAAATCAGTCTCCATAGGGAATAATGGAGTGCCCAGAAGGCATTCCCCCCTGCTTTCTGATGACCCTGAAGCAGGGAGAGGGCCTGCCCCCACCTGGGGATTGGCAACCCTAGTACTACTCAATGTGTCATGTGAATACTTTTGCTATGTGTCAGTTGTTCCTGGTGGTTCCAGACTTCTAGTAGCCCAATGCAATGGTTATTCAATGTCCCATTTTATTTAGCGTCCTGGCTCACTATGTCTAATCCACCTTGTATAGGGTTGTGAGACCCTGTAGGGAAGGTGGGGCCCCCCAGTGGCAGGCCCCGCTTCCCCACCATCGATCAGGTGACTGGCCTGGGGAAACTCACCCTGAAAAAGAGGACAATCCATCCAATGTGCAGCAACTTGACTACATCATTGCCCACGTGACCAGGAAGTGATGTAATCACAAACAGGATATTGAGCTTTTGGGCTTTATTCTTGCTTTTGGGTCAAAAACTATGGTAGAAGTCAAATTGAAGCCAAATCGACCAGAGTTCCCGCCCCCCCCCAAAAAAAAACCCCAGTGTGTCACTCCAACAACTCAGATGTGATGATGTCACTTCCAAGTCACATGGGCTGTGACACAGACACACCGCTGTATATCAGATGGGCCTCCCTATTGCTCCTGGTATGTCCTCCCTCCCCCACCACTTGCCGGGAGCGACCTGGCAACCTTCAGTCTGTGTGGGAATGGTGGGCTATAAATAGAATTCCCCCCAAAAACTGGATGTTTGAAGCATTTTTCATTAAACTCTTCCTGAAACTGAAGAAGTTAACATCCACTCGAGGCATCACATTTCTGACAGTTTTGCCTTAACCATTAATCTTTTCTGTAAAACCATGTTAAGTACTTTTTGAAAGCCTAAATATACCTCCATCCACTGAATTTTCTTTATCTATCATGGCAGTAATATCTTAAAGAAGTCCAGCTGGTTAGTTAAGCTTGACCTCTCCTGCCTGAATCTATGGCTGTTATCCTTAGTCAAACTGTGCTATTCTTATATTTCTGTCTCAAAATGCTCACCTCACTTGAGGTGTCCCTAATTGTCTCCCATTCCTAATGTAAAACCTCCTGTTAAATTGCCTAGTCTATTTCTGTCTCATTAAGAGAAAATAATGAACAAATGTTCCTCACTATTTAAACCCAATGATTTCATTTTTCAGTTAAACACAAACACACATATATAAATGCCCCAGCTTTAAGCACACACACACACACACCCCTCAAAAGGCAATGGCCGTTTAACCCCCTCCAATAACAGAAGCAGCATCTGTAGCTTTAAGAAACAAATGCACACAGTGGCTGTTGCTAGGCACCCACAATAGTACTGCCTGTCTTTCAGTCTTGGTTTCTATCAACAAATGAGCAGGACCCTTTCCGGGAATGTTTTGGCCGTTTGGGAAGGACTCAAATGGCCAAAGTGTTTTTAGAAAATAGGCAGGGCCATGTAGGGCTTTTGCCCAGCAAAGTGTCTGATTGGCTGTGCAGATTTTTTAAAATATTGCTTTGGCAGCAGCTGCCATCACACCACAAGGATCTTCACTGTGGGACTGAAAGTAAGCTGTGGCAGCCATTTTGTGGTCAGTTCCACCTCTTGTGGCAGCCATTTTGTGGTCGTACCCACCACACAGTCTCAGAATTTCAGCAGTGCCCACAGGTTAAAAAAAGATGGGAATCCCTACACTAGACAATCTTTTGCCCAGGGGTGGGATTCTAGCAGGAGCTCCTTTGTATATTAGGCCACACCCCATGATGTAGCCAATCCTCCAAAAGCTCACAAAAAAGAGCCTTGAAGGCTCTTTGGGGATTGGCTACATCAGGGGTGTGTGGCCTAATATGCAAAGGAGCTCCTGCTAGAATTCCATCCCTGCTTTTGCCCATGGTGACTAAGCCTCTGCTGGAAGGTCTTGTCCCAAATGTCCATGGTTCTTTCTGCCCCTTGTCATCTGCCATACTCTACTACTGCCCTGCGCCCGGCTAATTGATGAGGATTTGTAAGCTATTGCTCTTCTTCTTGTTCCTGGAACTGGTTACAGCATTACTCTGGCTGTTGTTGAAGGTGACTATCTGACCTTCAGATGTCCTTGACAGCAACAGCAAACTTCATTTCAAGCATATCTCTCCCCCCTTTCTGGCATTTTTTTTCTCAATTTGCATTCTGCAGGACAAAATTCCCATCCCAGTATACCTTCTGTATCACCCTGTAGTATTCTCTGTTTATCAAGTCCAGATCACACAGCGGTGTTGGTTGCCACCACCAGCTTTGGGATTCTCTTCTCTTGGCCACTCGCTAAAGCACGCATGAGCATCTTTTGGAAGCCAGAGTAAGATCTTTTATTCAAAATGGCTTGTGGTGCTAAAGATAGGAAAGGTTAAGGATAGAATGATCTGCATATTGGTATCCAGTCTGAGCTTTTGACATGGAGATAGGCTGCATGCCCAGTGAAACAAATAACCGGATGAAATGGCATGCCATTTCAAAACCTATGGGGGGAATGCTTTGAGAATCCCAAGGATTTGGAGAGACATCGCTTGTTCCATTACATATTTATTTCATAGTTTTACTGCATGGGATATTCCATGTTGTAACTTTCAGATAATCTTCTGCAAATGTCCATGCACTTTTTGTGTGTGTGTGGGTGTGTGGATGCACACATAATGCTGATTTTGAATGCTTATTCCAGAGGTGTTGAACTCATTTGTTATGAAAGCTGGATCTGACCTAAATGAGACCTTGCGGGGCCAAGCCGGGCCATGTGTGTACCTATTTAAGATTAGGTAACAGAGATATAAAGTTTTTAAAGGACACAGAAAAACATGACTAAAGATTCTTTTTTAAAAAACACCTTAAAATAAAACATGCTTAAAACATTAGTACTTGATGGTCTTAAAAAGATGGTTTCTTTGTGTTTCTCCCAGGGGATCCAGGGAAATGGCCAAAAGAAGTTCTGGCTCTTTCCCTCCCTCTCCAGTGGACCAAAAGGAAGGGGGAGCCTCAACCAATGGAGAAAATTGCTCTGTAACTCCTGTGCAATTGAGCAAGGCTTTGCAAAGCAAGCTGAAATGCAGAAGGAAGCAAGAGAGAGGAAGAAGGAAGCAGACAAGAGCCAGTTGCTTGGGGGCCTGATTTGGCCCTTGGGTCGCATGTTTGACACCCCTATCTTATTCAGTACATAAAATAAGATTCACAGTTTCTTAGTAAAGCTGTGATGATATTATGTATCCAAATGTGCACACCCCCATCAAAAAAACCCCCCACCAAGGATGTATGGGATAGAAAATGACATGAATATGACTGCCGTCCTGTTTTACAACAATTCATTGCCACAGGAGGTAGTAGCAGCTAAAAGCATAGATGGCTTCAAGAGGGGATTGGATAAGCATATGGAGCAGAGGTCCATCAGTGGCTATTAGACACAGCATATTGTTGGGACTCTGTGTCTGAGACAGTGATGTTCTGAATTCTTGGTGCTTGGGGGGGCAATAGTGGGAGGGCTTCTAGTGTCCTGGTTGCGCCTCTTGAAATCCAGGACATTGAGACCAAGGTCTCTTGAACAAGCCTCAGGGCTTTTTTTGTAGCAGGAACTCATTTGCATATTAGGCCACACCCCTCTTATGTAGCCAATCCTTCAAGAGTTTACAGAGCTGTTAGTACAGGGCCTACTGAAAGCTCTTGCAGGATTGGCTACATCAGAGGGATGTGGCCTAATATGCAAAGGGGTTCCTGCTACAAAAAAAGCCCTGATCAAACCTGAATTACTGAACAAAATTAAATGGGCTCATTTTGTACATCTCTTCCTATGTGGATATATTGTGCATAGTCAATGTGCATTTTGTACCAGCGACTCAATCTAACGAAGGCTATGCACATCAAAGTATCTGAGCACTGAGTACTCTTCGTTATCTGCTCATATATGCATACGTACATGAAGAAGATGTAAATGGGGGACAGATACGCATTCTGTACCTCAGGAATATCTATGGTACGTTGGGACCACGCCAATCACCTGTTGGTGCATTTATTCCAGTGTCCTCCTTGCTTTCCTAAAGACAGCCCCAGCTGATGAGGCTAACCATCTGTTCAGTAGGGCAAGCCACTGGTGCATGCCAGGGTTCCTGGACTGGAGCCATATTGCCCCACAGTGTGCATTTCAGCGCAAGCTTTATTAAGTTTGAGAGACAGGATAAAATTATGGATGATAATCTGTTTTCAGACTTGGGAATATTTATGAAGTGGAGTTTGGTATTAAATATTAGGTGTCATTTGGGTAACTGGTATATCAAATCAGCTCATTCCTAACAATGGGAAAGCATAGATTGCATTCATCGGAAAGTAATTACTCCAATATTTTTTTCTCTTGATCTCCATAAAAAGGGTGTTTTAATTGCTTGCAAGAATCCATTAGGTTGAAAAATCAACAGCTTCTGTTAACCTTGAGGAAGGACAAAGAGGCTTACAAGGTTGATCTACCATCCTAATGAATTTGCACAAGTAAATAAATTACCATTTTATGAAGATTAAGATTTAAACGATAATGGTCCAAATTCGATGCAAATCAACACAGGCTGGATCTGACTCAGTCATAAGACAGATGCCTTGGCTCACAACATGCATAAGTTTACATTGAAAAAAACGTTCTAATGTCATACTAGGGCTTACTCAAAAATAAGTCTATCGGGGAAGTCATCAAAGATGTCTGCAGAATTCTTCTTTCTCTCACACACGTTCTGTCACCTTTAAAACATTTCAGTACGGGGTTCATCCAGTGAAACTAGCTGTGGGTAGGTACAGAACAAAACTATGAAAGATTTTTCATGACATTTAATTGTATTTCTCAAATACTTAGGTATTCAGGACTACAAAATGGTGGATGGCAACGCCCATGTCTGTTTGTAAAGTTTTTAAAAAATCAGGGAGGATGGGGTCCAATGTACATATGAAGCTTCCTTATTTTTAGGGGTGGAATTTGAGCAGGAGTGCCTTTGCATATTAGGCCACACACCCCTAATGTAACCAATCCTCCAAGAGCTTACAAGGCTCTTTTTTTGTAAGCTCTCAGAGGATTGGCTACATTGGAGGTGTGTGGCCTAATATGCAAAGGAATTCCTGCTAGAATGCCACCCTTGCTTATATTAAACCAGATCCTTGAACTGTTAAAGTCCACTCAGGCTGGCAGGGATTCTCCAAGGCCTGAATATTTTTCACATTACCTCCTACCTGGTCCTTCTCCCTGGAGATACTAGTACAACCTAAACATACAAGCAAACAACAACAACTAGAGGTTCAAAGAACCATAAAGACACGCAAAGAACCATAATGCTAGGGGTTTGAAGAACCATAAAGAGGCTCAAAGAAACATAAAGCTAATTCCACTCTACCAAATAGCAATTTTGAAATGCTGTGCCCTCTCCACTGGTGGTGCGTTGTATTTATTGTTTTACTGTTAATTTTAAATTGGTGTTTTATCTTTGATATGTACATTTTATTGCTATTTTATATGTTGTGATCCACCTTGAGCCCGTTTACAGGTAAAGGTGGAATATAAGCCTATTAAATTAAAAAAAAAATGAGGGGAGAGTTTGTTTTTAGATTCATGTGTAAATTTGCAAACATGGATTCTTCCCTGCTCTTCTACCAAACAGAGAGATTTCAGCCATGAGAGGGATAATTTGTGAAATTAACTTTATACCCGCAATAAATCCCAGAACAAATGGAACCCAGTTTGCATTTTATCGACATTTTTTTTTTCCAGTAAATGGCATGTATGTTTTTATTAGGGTTGCTAGGTCTTAGCTGGCTCCCAGCAGGGGATCCTCTTCTCATACTCTTTGTGTGCACAGCACGATGATATCAGCCAGGACTTATCCAAGTTTTGCAGGGCTTGTAAGACACAGCTCTTCCACCAGGCTTTTAATTGATCCAGCGGGTGTCCCCTGGAGTCATTGCTTCCCCCAACACCTTATCAGCACCTTACCATCTAGGTGCTGAAGCTATGTTGGATTTGTTGTTGTTCAGTTGCACAGTCGAGTCTGACTCTTTGCAAACCCATGGACAAGGTCACGCCAGGCCCTTCTGTCTTCCACCATCCTCCAGTGCTGGATACTATTTTGCTAATTCTGTGATTCTGTAATTTTTACAGATTTTGTAATTATGATATTGTCTAGCCTGGATGTGGTCTGCTTAATGTTTCTGTACGGTTTTTAATGTTGTAAGCCGCCCAGAGCCCGCTTGCAGGATGGGGTAGGGTATAAATTGAAAATTAAATGAAAGTGATGTTATTGCACAGGGCACATCGGGGGGGGGGGGGCAGGGGGGACATTCTAGCTTTTTGAGAAAAACTTATGATTATCATAGAATTTTCCCCAAATACTAGAGCATCCCTCCATGATGTGCCTTGTGCAATAATGTCACTTCTGGGTGACATCATTGCACCAGACATGTCATGGTGCACCGGTGCTCTTCGGGGGCGGGGCTCTCACACTGGCCAGTTCTATGGTGACAGGTTGGAGGCTACAAGATTGGGAGAAAACCCACCCTGACAGGCGGATGGGAACCCTAGTTTTTATTCATGATTTCATTTACACATGCTAGGGTTTTCTGTATAATTGTGATTCTTGTTCATTAATCAAGAATACCTAAAGTGATATTAAATAAAGTTCATAAAAGACAAAATTAAGTGATCATTGGTTGGAATACAAGATTTTCAGCAAGACCTGGATTAGGTAATCTTGTAGTCAGAAGACTGGTATCTGTGGGGATCCTGGCCAAATTAAAGAAGGAACTGCTGTACTCCTGCCATACTTATGCCGATCACTTTATGAGGCTGTTTTGTTTGAGACTGCCTTCCCTCTAGCCCAGCATTCCTCATTTGCAGGGTTGCGACCTGGTACCAGGCCATGCAAGCCTCAATGCCGGGTCGCCAAGGGTGGCCCGACTGCTCCCTCCCCCTCCCCTCTCTATTTATCTTTGGTGCAGCATGCGGCGCCTCACTCCAGCCCCTGCCCTACATGCCACCACCGCCTGCAGCACTCCCAAGTGTCCTCCAGGCAGTGGACACTCAGAGAGCACTACAGAGACTGCACCCTGACCAGAAGCCCTCCCCCTTCCCTCTCTGATGTTCAGAAACATCAGAGAAGGATGGAGAAAGTTCCTGGCCAGTGCGCAGTCTCTGTATTGCTCCTTGAGCGTCCTCTGCATGGAGGACACTCAGGGAGAGATACTGCGCTCCAGCCAGGCATGTTCCTCTGCCTCTCTCTGATGTTTGGAAGGGAGTGATACAGAGAACTTTCCCCGTCCCCTCCATAATAAGATTTCCCAGATTTTTGAAGTTGTAGGCCACCTGCCCCCCTCAAAGTCCTGAGAAAAATGTGATTACTTGATTCTGTGTATAGAATTGATCCTCTTCCCTAACTGGGATATTGAATGCAGGATGAATGCAGTTGCTTCTTGCCTTGTGGTGATTCAAGTGTCTTCAAGTGCTTGAAAAATTTCTCCGTTGGAAAGAAATCCATGGTGAAAAAGAGTAACACAACATGCCTTTGCCATCTCAGAGCCCCTTGGACTCTTGCCCTAAAAGGGAAGGAAAGAAAGAAAGAAAGAAAGAAAGAAAGAAAGAAAGAAAGAAAGAAAGAAAGAAAGAAAGAAAGAAAGAAAGAAAGAAAGAAAGAAAGAAAGAAAGAAAGAAAGAAAGAAAGAAAGAAAGAGCCAGTTTAAGCTTCCTGTTAACTCAGAAGACGAACAGTACACTATAGAATGAACCTAATTTAACAAGCATGCAAGAAGTCAGGTAATTATGAAAAACTGTTGTTATTTGTGGAACTGGCAGAGAAAAGCTTTTTCCTGCTGTATTTATAAATCACAAGGTGAATGCACGTGCAACAGTGCTGAAGAAAAATGGCAAAATCTGGGGGCATCAAAATCCCATTTAGGCATTTGTTTATTTTTTTTTTAAAAAAAGGTATTGTGCATTAGTGAAATGAGCAGCCACCATAGTTAGGCTGCTAGGCTGATGAATACTCACTTAACAGGGTGCTACTCTGTTTCTGTCTCCCTTTAGAAACAGTATTACTGACTCCTATAAACCTCTGTACTAAATTTGTGCTTGGATGCATATTTGATGTGATAAGAAGCTGAAGTGAAGCAGTGGAGAAACCTCGTTCTGGCCAGACTGGAAGATGGAGTTCATATAGGGCCAGAAAGGAGCTCATAATGAAATGTGTATTTCCTCACCCCCCAATAAAATGAGAGCATGAATAGCATCGCAGTGATCTGTATTGCCAAATATGATGTCACCTTCCGTATTCCTCCCATTACATCAACACCTCCTCGTTTTAGAAAGCATTATCTCTGCAGAACTGCTTCCTAAACCAAAATCGCCTCCCTTTAATTTAAGTAGAAAAACGACAATTCAAAAATGATCACTGCAGCTGTCCATAGGAAACAATGGTCTGATGATATTTATAGAGCATTTTTTTGCTCTTCTTATATTTTATTTTATTTATTTATTTTTTAAAAAGCTCTCTACAGTCTTCAGTTATTTCCAGGCCATCACAAATTCAGTCCAGATTGGCATGTTAACTATGCAGCAGATCAGACAGATTTTGTGTCCCCCACAAAGCACAGGCTGTTTTCTAAACATTGGACACGATCCAGACAAAGTGAAGTGCTTTAAAGACCCATTGATTTCAGTGTAAATCTCTCCTGATTAATCAATGGAACTTCAAAGTGCTTAACGTCTTACTATGTCTTTTCCCCTAATGTCCAAAAAAGGGATTTGCACACAGAAGATGTATAACTGGTTTGTACATTTCCTCAATGCAATTTCTTTTGGAGGACATTATGATATAGGTAAAGTTGAAGAACAGCCTCCATAGCTGAGTTTAAACTATTCACCCGACCTGCCAACTGTGATATTTGCCATTCCTTGCCATTTTTTTGTCATTCCTTGCAAAAAAAAGGTCATTTGTTCGTATAAATTCCTTCATTCACAGTTGACCTCAATTGTTCTTGGTGACATTATCGAATCGGATTGGTTGGGTTTGTTGATCCACATTTGTTTTTATTTGCTGACATTTGGTGACATTGTTGTGGTAAATAATTCCATGATTGGTTGAGATAAATCATGTGGAAGAAGTATAAAGAAGCACCAGCCAAATGTAATGACATTCATAAGTTCTCCTCAGAGCTGATTATTCTCCCAGTATGTGTTTCTGTAATACACAAAGAGAGAGAGAGATTATTGATTGATTTATTATTTCAGAGAGATAATGATTAAAAGATAGATAGATAGATGATAGATAGATAGATAGATAGATAGATAGATAGATAGATAGATGATAGATAGATAGATAGATAGATAGATAGATAGATAGATAGATAGATAGATGATAGATAGATAGATAGATAGATAGATAGATAGATAGATAGATAGATAGATAGATAGATAGATAGATAGATAGATAGATAGATAGATAGATAGATAGATAGATACCATGTCAAAATCATCAGTGTTTCTCTTAGAGGTCAAAACTGTTCAATATCCAGTGCAACCCTGCCCTGGTTAGCCCAGGCAAGCCCACTCATCAGGTCTTGAAAGCAAAGCAGGGTCGCCCCTGGCATATATTTGGAAGGCAGACCTCCAAAGAATACCAGGGCCAGAATGCAGAGGCAGACAATAGCAAGCCACCTCTCTGAAATGTCCAAGCCTCAGTAGGGGTCGCCATGACTTCCAGGCATGCACACACACACACTCACAAAATACAAAACAAAACAAAATTCAGTGCAACCCTAATTGCCTCTTGCAATATCTTGAATATTTTCTCCTTTTTTGGTTGTTGTGAAGGATATGCTGTTTATAGATCTCCCCCACCATTAAAATTATCACGCCATCATGAATAAATGGCCTTAGAAAACAGTGATTCTTGCCTAAGAGCTTCTCAACAAAAATAGATATTGAAAAGATAAACACACAAACACAAAAGTGTGCACATCTATCTATCTATCTATCTATCTATCTATCTATCTATCTATCTATCTATCTATCTATCTATCTATCTATCTATCTATCTATCTATCTATCTATCTATCTATCTATCTATCTATCTATCTATCTATCTATCTATCTATCTCACCTGTACAAGTGCTCCAAAGATTACTTCAAATGAAAGCAAATTAATGAAATGTGCAATCATTGCCTGCCTGTGACCGTTTCTTACCCCCAAATCTGTTCTTTTCCCTCTTGATTTGGAATCTAAGTAGCAAAGATAAGAGATGTCTACTTGTCACTCTTTCATTAAAATGCATTTTCTCAAGTGGATTCGAAATATATGCAATTTATATATACATATTAGCTGAATATATTTCTCCCCGGAGGATTCATTTCCCATTCCCTTGCCTCCTTTGGCAGCTGCCAACACCTGCAGCCGACTCATATATTTTTAATCCAGCGCAGTCATTTGAATCATGCATGAAAGGTCCTGTAACTGCATTTTCAGGGACTCTGTGATGACTCCTCCTTTTTAAATAAGCTAGCGTCTTCTAGGAAGGACAAGGGCTTATCTATGGCGGTCTTGAAGAAAACTGAAAAAAAGGAATCCCCATGAAGAGCGTTCCCTCCGCTTTCTCAAAAATCTCTCTAGACACCACATGCAGGCCCCTCTTAAAGAACCTCAAAGTAACATGCCCTTGTAGCTTCCATTTGTGCAGTTTTGTTTGGTTGAGGTCCCTCTCCCACGATCGCAATGCCAGCCATGAATTATTGAGCTCATCCAGCTGCTGTGCAGATCTGCCCAAAGGCTTCCAGCTTCTGCTGTTTCTTCAGATAAGAACACATCGTTCAAAATTCATGGTATGCCCCAGGTTTTCTAGATTCTTGTGTGGAATTACCTAGGTTTGACTCCTAGCAGATTTCTTGACACGATGCTGGAGGCAGCCAGAAATGCTTCTATTCTTGACTGTACCAGACCCATTGAGCTATACCTGATCAACATACATCTTGCATATTAGGCCGCACATCCCTGATGTAGCCAATCCTCCTGGAGCTTCCAGCAGGCCTCGTACTATGAGCCCTGTAAGGTCTTGGAGGATTGACTACATAGGAGGGGCATGGCAATATGCAAAGGAGTTCCTGCTACCAAAAAAGTCCAGCATCTTTCAGAACCTCCTTTGTTTTCATGTGACGGAATGTTGTCTTCCATTCTGCTCTTTGACATCAATGTCCAAGTGAACCTTTTAATGCCCAAGTGAACTTTCTGTATATTTATTAATAAATCCCAGGTTTTCGATGCAAGAAGAAGATATTGGATTTATATCCCGCACTATACTCTGAATCTCAGAGTCTCAGAGCAGTCACAATCTCTTTTATCTCCCCCCCACAACAGACACCCTATGAGGTGGGTGGGGCTAAGAGAGTTCTTACAGAAGCTGCTCTTTCAAGGACAACTCCTACGAGAGCTATGGCTGACCCAAAGCCATTTCAGCAGGTGCAAGTGGAAGAGTGGGGAATCAAACACGGTTCTCTCAGCTAAGAGTCCCCACACTTAACCATCCACAATCATCCACTGTGGTATATATATAAAAAAATATTTCCTCTCCCCCCCCCCAAAAAAAATCTTTATTTTGAGTGTCACCTACACTGAGTCTGTACCAATGCTTTATTATAGTGCACAGCTCTGTCTGTTTCATTTCACTGCAGGCTCATGGAATATGTACATTGGGTACAGTCTTAGAGGCCATCTTATCCAACCGTCTGATTAATGCAAAATATTGAAAACTGGCAGATGATTGATAGACGCCTCCCAGAAATAGAGCTGTCCAGCCTCCAGAAAAGGAAAACCCACCTCCGCACTAGGTAATTGGTTCTGTTGTCAAGTTCCCTTAGAATTTCAAAGTTTCTTTTGAAAGTTCAACAAGGTAAATCCTACCTACTCTGACTGGCAGTTGGTCTCACAACCCCTGCTGCATGGTTGTTTGTTTGTTTGTAATGGGGGATTCCAGAGACTGAGTCTGGAACCTTCTACAGGCAAAGCTTTTCCCTGTGATTGACACCTACCAAGTCAAACCTGAGAAAAAGGAAACACCCCATAGTAAGACTATATTTTTGCATGCCTCCAAAGTTTTGTTGTTGTTCAGCCACACAGTCGATTCCGACTCTTCGCAACCCCATGGACCAAGTCATGCCAGGCCCTCCTGTCTTCCATCCTCCGAAGTCAGCTCAAATTCACATTAGTTACATCAGTAACGCTGCCCAGCCATCTCATCTTTTGCTGTCCCCTTCTTCTTTTGCCCGGTTTGGTCTCTCCCAAAGATTGGTGTGCATGTGCCTCCTTTAGAGAGCCAGTTTGGTGCAGTGGTTAAGAGTGGTGGGCTCTAACCTGGGAGAACCGGGTTTGATTCCCCACTCCTCCACTTGCAGCTGCTGAGTGACCTTGGGTCAGCCACAGTTCTCTCAGAGCTGTTCTCTCAAGAGCAGTTCTTTCAGAGGTCTCTCGTCCCCACCTACCTCACAGGGTGTTTATTGTGGTTTGAGGAAAAGAAGGAGATCATCAGCCACCCTGAGACTCCAAGTGAAGAGCAGGGTATAAATCCAGCTCTTCTTTCTCTTCCTTCTCCTCCTCCACTTCTTCCTTTTCCTTCTCCTCCCTGGGAAATTCTAGGAGATGTCAGGCATTCTTGCAAAGTAATAAGGAAGTAGCCCTTTCCACAGAAACAGTCCAGCAAAGTCAACAATTTCACTCCAATTTCCCTCATGCAGCTAAGTTAACAGGCGTAATCAGAACCTCAGAACTTCAGAAGCACGTCTGAAATTGGCTAAACTAAGAATTCCACTGCACAAAAAGATCCCCTGAATATTTAAAACTGAAATGCAAACTAATCGGTATTCCAGGATATTAGGAATGCTTGCTGTTTTGCTGTACCCTCCTCCCACCTCGTAGCTAAAGCCAAACTACCCAATAAAATTCAGTTGATTTTTCCTTCGTCCAAACGTGAGCAAGGGTGACACCAACCCCATAGATAAGATAAAATAGAAACCATTTCCCTGGACACCTTTCAGCGGCTTCACCGTCACACATACTACCCTGTGAGGCTGCCCAGGATCCAGTCATGGAGACTTAAAGCAGGTCTTGGTTTCTGGATCAGTCAGTTGTTCTTTATTATGGTCTTTTGACCAATCACATGGCACATTTACACATAAAGCTTTCTGGATCTCTCTCTTTCAGCTTTTGCACCCTGATCACATCACCTGGAATCACGGGTCATTTTGTAGAAAAATAGGTAGTGGTGCTCATTAATATATGCTGCCTCCTCCAGCTAAAAACAACACAATGCAAGAAAGTAGAGCCCCCGGAGAGTGAGGCCTGCTTGGGCTGGCTAGAGATCCAGCTAGCCCAAGTAGGCCTCGCTCAACTGGGGCTCCCCTTGGCCACCTTCCCCCCCCACCACCACCATAGTCAAAAGGCCAGCAAGCCACCCACCACCCAAAATCACATCAGAAGTGGAGAAAGGGTGGTGCGGGCTTCTCCAGGGGTTAATGAGGGCTGCTGGGGGTGTGGCAAAGCCCCTGGTGGCTGGCTGGCTGCCTGCTCTCCTAATCCAGGGATTGTTATGCAGCTGCACCTACTATTCAATGGACAAGATTGGTGGAGAGGAAGAGGGGGAACCCTCAGAAAGGTTCAGGAGCTGTGCTTTTGACGAGTCATGAGACACATTTACACATAAAGGTTTCTGGATCTCTCTCTTTCAGCTTCTGTACCCTGATCACATCACCTGGGTTCATTTGACTCAAACCATAGCTGTAAATGCATATGTGAATCTGATTTTTATTGCTTTCAGTTTTCCTTTTGGGTGAAAATGTGCTTCTTTCCCCCCATTGGCAAGGGATTGCATTACTGCAGTTTGATTCAAAGAGCTATTCATTTTGCAAGGGCTTCACCGAGAACGTTTGCCGACATTCCTTCCCCGTGGAGAGCCGGGATGCAATCCAAAGAGCTGGGATTGCCACCAACACTTTTTTATGCCCAGCAATAGAAGGGAAAGAATGAAGGCCAAGCATCGCTTCCATAAGGGACCACCAGAACATGGCACAAGGCTTGCAAGCAGCCACACATTACCGCGTTGGTGATGAAGATAGAATGGCCAGGGGAGCAACTCAACGGGGGCAGGAGTGTTAGTGTGTGTGTGTATGTGTCCCCACTGTTTCAGACTACGGGCCAACAACACTGTCCCTGAGCAGCATCTCTAGTACTGGCTGAGTCATTCTACACTCAGAGTACATCTTATAAACAAGTATATTGGCCAATGTACTCTTTAAGCAATCCAAAGACACCAGCCCTTCCAAGAAAGGGTGAGTGGTTTGGATTGATAGCAACGTGGTAGTCATCCAATAATATACAAACCAGGTTTCAGCTCAAATAGTGGGTGATTTTTGCACTCATCCCCCTAATAGACTTGGAAGTGGGATAAAAAGTAGGGCGGGGACAGAAAAGAAGAAGGAAGGAAGGAAGGAAGGAAGGAAGGAAGGAAGGAAGGAAGGAAGGAAGGAAGAAAGAAAGAAAGAAAGAAAGAAAGAAAGAAAGAAAGAAAGAAAGAAAGAAAGAAAGAAAGAAAGAAAGAAAGAAAGAAAGAAAGAAAGAAAGAAAGAAAGAAAGAAAGAAAGAAACCCTTCCCTTCTTTCTAAATCAGAGACTCAGAGCGGCTTACAGTCTCCTATATCTTCTCCCTGTAAGGTAGGTAGGGCTGAGAGGGCTCTCACAGCAGCTGCCCTTTCAAGGACAACTCCTGTGATAGCTATGGCTAAACCAAGGCTATTCCAGCAGCTGTAAGTGGAGGAGTGGGGAATCAAACCTGGTTTTCCTGATAAGAGTCCGCACACCTAGCCACTACACCAAACTAAGAAGAATGGCTGCCTCATGCAGAAATACATTTGGATCATGATCTGATTGGCCAGGACATGGGACTTTCCCTTTTTCCTGCTTCACATTTATTTATTTTCTTTCTAAGCCCCCTTTCCACTTTCTGGTAAGCATCAGAACATTAAAACATTTCAGACCTTAGAAGCATTTAAAATACATCTATACATAAGATATTTACAACAATTAAATAAATTGTAATATCATCATAGATAATAATTCCCTAATTGAATTGGCCCAATCTGACTTTCCAACTGGCTGTGGTGTGCACTCCATTAGTGGTTGGTCCATGAACTGCCAGTCAATCACTCTCCCATTCCATTTGCTGGCTTCACTCCTCTCCCCTGCCCACTGCCAGACCCAGGATAGCCGAGGATTGGGCTACTAGAGAAGCTACTAGGCAGTAGCTGTTGCTAGGCAACTGATCTTGCTTCTGACAGTAAAAGACAACCAAGCTTGGTCCTCTCAGTAAAAGGTGTGGGGGGAGGCCCTTTCCAGGTCTCTTTTGGCCTTTGAGAAAGAACTCACTGGGCCCAGTCCTGACTAGGGCTGCCAGCTCCAGGTTGGTGGGAAATTCCTGGAGATTTTGTGGTTGAATCTATGGAAGCCAGAATTCGGGGAGGGAAGAGGCCATAACTGAATATAATGCCACAGAGTCCACCTTCCAAAGTACTTATTTTCTCAATGGGGAGAGAGATCTGTTGTCTGCAGTTCAGTTGTGATACCAGGAGATCATTAGGCTCCACCTGGAGGTTGGCTGCCCTATGCTTGGCTGTTTGCTTCTGCTGCTGGGAGGGAGATAGGGTTGCCAAATCTAGGTTGGAAATTCCTGGAGATTTGAAGGGTGGAGCCTGGAGAGGGTGGGGTTTGAGGATGGGTGGGATCTCATATAGATACAATGTCATAGACTGCACTCTCCAAACTAGCCACTTTCTCCAGGGGAGCCACTGCTGTCAATTTCCAGGTAAGTGCTGGAGATCACTCAGCATTACAATTGCTCTCCAGATGGCAGAGATCAACTTTGCTGAAGAAAATGGCTGCTTTGCAGGATGGACTCAGTGTCATTACACTCTGCTGAGGTCACTTCCCTCCTGCTTTGGTCCATGCTATGATTTTGGATCAGTCACAGAATTTCAGCCTAACCTACCTCACAGGGTTGTTGTGCAGATCAAAAGAGGAAGAGGAAAATTATGTCTTGACTGGCTGAGGAAGCAGGGGGAGGGAAAGAGCCAGTGAAAGCCTTCCCTCAATTGGCTGAGAGCTCCTCCCTCTTCTCCTCTGGAAGGGAAACAGCCAGAGAAAGGGGGGAAATGGCATCCTATGTCAGCAGGCCAGGTACAAAGAGAAAGATAGGGAGGAAAACAGAGAGAGAGAGAGAGAGAGAGAGAGAGAGAGAGAGAGAGAGAGACTGAAGTCCTATGTTTACAACCAGCATTAACAGAGAGAGTGAGTGTTGGTCTGAAAGGTATCACTAAAGGCCTGTGAGGGAGAACTCATTGGGGCCAGTTCTCACTAGGAATGCCAGTTCCAGGTTGGTAGGAAATCCTTGGAGATTTTGTGGTGACGTTTGAGGAGGTCATAGGAGTTAGAGCTTTAGAATGGGGTCTGCCAGACCCAGGTTGTTTCTTTGGAAGCTGACTAGGTGATTTTGGACCAGTCACAGACTTTCAGCCTGACCTGCCTCACAGGGTTCTTTTGAAGATCAATGGGGGGAGAGGAGATTGATGTAAGCTGATTTGCCCCCCCTCCCCATGGAGAAAGACTGTCCTTTTCCTATGTAGAGGATGCAGAGACAGGGGAGGAGATGGAAATCTGAAGTCAGAGAGATAGATAAAGGGAAGGAGATAGGATTGCCAACTCCAGGTTGAGAAAATTCTGGAGATTTGAAGGGCGGACCAGTTTCTCAGTAAATATCCCATGAAGACTGACTTCCACTTTTAACGGGCAGCTGGCACTGAGCAGTAAGATGTGCATTCTGATGCCAAGCCTGTAAGTCTTTTCTGAGCCTTCTTCTGCTATGTTCCAAGGGTGATGGTGACCCTGGGGAAATGGGGGCAGGTGGCTGGCCATCAGGGCTTTTTTTGTATCAGGAACACCTTTGCCTATTAGGTCACACCCCCTGATGCAGCAATCCTCCAAGAGTTTATAGGACTTTTAGTACAGGGCCTCCTGTAAGCTCCAGAAGGATTGGCTTCATCAGTGTGTGTGTGACCTCGGGCCTGGCCCTGGGGTGCTTGCCACCCTAGGCAGACCAACTGCCTGCCACCCCTTCCACATGGGCACCCCCTCGCCCCTGCACACTCACAGGAGCAACACCATCCTTCTGCTTCCCTGCTTCGGCGGGCATTCTCTTAATAGCAAGCAGCAGGAAGGGGCTTTGAAGCCAAAGCAGGGAAGAAGGAGGATGGTATCACTCCCATGAGTGTGTGGGGGAGGTGGTCTCTGGGAAGTTCATGGGGAGGAGGCGGGGCAGGTGAGCTAAGGAGGAGGAGAAGGGCCGGGCAGAGGAAGAAGATAGTGGGTGAGGGGCAAGTGGCTACTGAGGAGGAAAAGGGCCAGGTGGGTGGAGGAAGAGGACGGTGGGTGAGCTACTGGGGGGAAGGGGTGAGCGGTGGCAGTGGCAGCAGCGGCAGGGGAGGGGGGAAGTGTGGCGGCAGGGAAGGGGGTGGGCTGGTGGTAGCGGTGACAGTGGTGGCGGCAGGGGGAGACAAACTAGGTGGTTGTCTTGGGCACTGGGAGGGGGGAGTCAATTTGGCGCCCCCTCCTGGTGCCCTAGGCAACCACCTAGTTTGCCTAGTGAATGAGCCAGCCCTCTATGGCCTAATATGCAAAGGAGTTTCAGCTACGGAAAAAAAAATAGCCCTGCTGGTCACTGACTGTCAGATCAAATCTAGAGGGTAGTATGATTCCGTACCAACTCTCAGCTGAAAGTCAGAGAACGCCTGCACCTCATTCCCCTGCTGGTTGGCTCTTGTTAACTGTGGGCAGGCTTCACAGGGCCCCTCCTCATCTGTGGAGTCCTCACTGTCACTGAGCCCTGGCTGGTCCATGGCAAAACCTTGGTTTGATCCATATTTGATGTTTTCATTTTGGATATGAGAGGAAAAACTGTGTGTGTGTGTGTGTTTCTTGGTATATATCAAATTTTAATCTTGGATAAATCCAATCCTGCTGAGAATCTTGCCCCTTTCAATTCTTCTCCTTCTGAGACTAAACCCATGCCCCTGAACACTCTCACACATGCATCTAAAGCAGTTAATTTCTCAATAATTCATCTGTGCACGCTTGAGAATAAGGCACAAAATGATTCCGTGGGGAAGTCTCCTGTTTACACTGATGTGTGCATCTTAATAGGTGGGGCTGGTTTTGTTTTCAATAAATAATACAAGTCTCTAATTATCTTTTTTTAAAAAAAATGCGAAGACACTTAGGAAGTATGCATCTTGATTGTGCACAGTTCCCTATTCAGAGCACTAACTAACCTGAGATTTTTCAAAACAGTTGGCTTAGATACATATTTTGTTCCATATTTCATGCTGCTGATCAACCAGCTTATTATTGAGCAGAATAACAGACCAGTGTTTGAATTTCGAACATTCTGCAGCTTGTGTTTCACACTGTATTTGATAACATTCCCCAGCATTCAATGGACTCAAAGAAGAAGGGGAGTGCAGATTTATAGCCCCCCCTTCTCTCTGAATCAGAGACTCAGAGTGACTTACAATCTCCTATATCTTCCTCCCCCACAACAGACACCCTGTAAGGTGGGTGGGGCTGAGAGAGCTCTCACAGAAGCTGCCATTTCAAGGGCAATTCTTGTGAAAGCCATGGCTAACCCAAGGCCATTCCAGCAGCTGCAAGTGGAGGAGTGTGGAATTAAACCTGGTTCTCCCAGATAAGAGTCCGCGCGCTTAACCACTACACCAAACTGGCTCTCTAAGTGAAATATCACCCTTCTGAGTCCATGGAAGTCAATGGGTGTTTCTTGGGAGCCTGGATGGTCATCAGATCTTGGAAGCTAAGAAGGATCAGCTCTGGTTAGCACTTAGATGGAAGATCACCATGGAGGTCCAGAGCTGGGATGGCAGAGTCAAGCAATGGCAAACTACCCCAGATATATTTTGAGTCCAGTGGCAATTTTAAGATCAACTAAGTTTTATTCAAGGTGTGAGCTCTTGGGTGCATGAACACTTCCTCGGACACATTGGAATGGAGATTAACATTTCATATATATTGTTCTCAGACCTTGAATTCAGAAGGAGCTCACAGGAGAGCAGCTCCTGAACCTTTCTGATGCCCTCACTCCTCTTCCCTATCTTGTCCATTGAATAGTAGGTGCAGCTGCATACCAATCCCTGGATTAGGAGAGCAGCCAGTCAGCCAGCCACCAGGAGCTTTGCCACACCTCCAGCAGCCCTCAGTAACCCCTGGAGAAGCCCACACTACCCTTTCTCCACTTCTGATGTAATTTTGGGCAGTGGATGGCTTGCTGGCCTTTTGACTGTGGGTGGGGGTGGCCAAGGAGAGCCCCAGGTGAGCGAGGCCTGCTTGGACTGTCTGGATTTCTAGCCAGCCCAAGGAGGCCTCACTTGCCTGGGGCTCTCCTTTTTTGCGTCAGATTGTTTTTGGCTGGTGGGGGGTGGTGGCATATGCTAATAAGCTATGCTAATGAGCTCCACCAACTATTTTTCTACAAAATGACCCCTGATTGTTCTGCTGCTTCAGACAAACATGGCTGCCTCTCTGGAACTGTCTTTGAATAGCTCTTGCTTTGAAAACCCTAAGGGCTCGCAGTAGGCCAGCAGTGACTTCTCAGGGATAGCACTGCGATTTCTGCAAGATCATGCTCAACAGGTCACCACTCTTTCATGATCCCATTTTTTTTTTCATTATCCCAGGTTTACTCTTTGGGAACTTGGTGATATCTCCAGATGCACAACTTCTGAGAGAGGGGAAAAAACCCACTAGTCATTGTTTTTGGTTTGCAACACTGTCTGGAGGTTGAGCCTTTGGGCTCTCTCCCAGCCTTGAGCTCTAGCCTCCCACCCGGGAAGATGGAAGATGGGGACAGCCAGCCGGGTGACCCATCAATCAATACTACTTCCTGCTCCAACAACAACCAAGAGGTAGGCAAGTTCCCCCAAGGGGAACGTCCACCACAGCATGGGAGAAAAGGATACCACTCCACTATCAATGAGTCACCCAGCATGTCCCAATAAATCTGATGGGAGGTTAATGGGAGGGAGTGGGGATGGCAATTTAAGTGGAGGAAATTGGGTACACAGGGAAGGAAGAGCTTGGGGCTGCAGATACAGATGTTACTCAGAGAGAGAGAGAGAGAGCAGTGAGAGCAAGGGTTGGGAGAGGGACCCAGGTGCTGTTAACCTCCCGTCCAATCTGGTCTGAGGTGTACCCTCCTCTGATAAAGAGAGTCCTGGAGCTTCTTCCCAACCCCTCCCATACATCATGGCTGGGAGAACCTGACAAACACAATGTCCATTTTGCCACATATTGATTGCAGTCACCTAAAGATAACAGTTATCTCCATTCAAAGTTTCTTGCCAAATGCTGTTGATGAATGTGGAATGGCAGGGGGGGGGAGTCTGAATTTACCCAACGTACTTTGACTTGACCTTTGAAACCTTTAAAACAATTCATGGCAAGACAGCATTTTCCCCTGCTCGTATAATCTGGGCTACTTGAGCCTAGGTATTTGTCTTTATGTTAATTACATCGTAATGCAAGGAAAGACAATATGGATGCTTTAAAAAGTGAGTAAAAACAGCTAAAAAAAATTAATCGCATGACAAAATTGGTCAACAGAGTAAACTTCCAAGTATAATAATTTGATGTATTTGTTTAAGATATTTACATCCCACAGGTTTTTTTTCCCCCATTAGGACTTGATTTCCAAGATGGCATACTAATAAATGAAGGTTCACACTTAAAAATAGAAAAGAAAAAAGAACAGCATCTTAATATGTGAACAAACAAAAAAAAGAACTTAAAACAGAAGCAAATATATAAAGGGACAAATTAGAAGGCTCTGAAAAAGAAAGGTCACGGAGTATAAAAGGATTGATTTGCACCCTGAACTTTGGTTTAGATGTTATTTGGTGATTTTTTTTTAAATATAGCTCTGCTAAATTTTCTCACTGTCAAAATGCTTTCCAGACCAAAGATCAACGTTTTAATTGTGTACACAAGGCTCCTTTTGAAACCCATAAAGCAAACAAGCCAACAAAAAGCAGATAAATGAGAAGCGGCCCACATTCCAGGTCCATGGAAATAAAAGACAGTTTAAGGTTCAGATTCCTGAATGTCAGAGTAAGAAATTATTGTTGGTTTCTCATTTATACAAATATTGCCATTCATTTCCAACCAGAGCAAATAGTTCCCTTCCCACTGTGATACAGATTACTTTGTCATTTTGGAGATGGATTATTTATTTCTCAAACATTGTCATAGAGAGCCACCTTATGCCATGATTGCAAGTTGCTGAATTTCCCTGTGTGGTTGCAACAATGAAACTCTTGGGGCCAGAGAGGAAATGTTAACAGAAAGGCCCATCTTTGGCATAATATATCTAAATTTTATTTATTCATTTCCCCCTAATCCTGGGCTTGCAATATGGCTCATTTTTTTTAAAAAAAGAATATTAAGCCCCCACATTCGTGTTCTAACAAGGCAGGGATTGGAGTTGAAATATCCATTTCCTGTTCTACCTCCATGCGAACAGAGAAATATTCATTTCCTGTTCTACCTCTATGTGCTTGGGTGGGGCAACAGGGTGAGGGCTTCTGGTGTCCTGGCCCCGCTGATGGACCTCCTGATGGCACCTGGGGTGTTGTTGTTGTTGTTTTATGCCACTGTGTGACACAGGGCGTTGGACTGGATGGGCCATTGGCCTGACCCAACATGGCTTCTCTTATGTTCTTAATTCACTGCCACAGGATGTGGTGGCAGCTACAAGCATAGATGCCTTCAAGAGGGATTGGATAAACATAGGAAGCAGAGGTCCATCAGTGGCTATTAGCCACAGGGAATTGATGGAACTCTTTGTCTGGGGCAGTGATGCTCCGTATTCTTTGTGCTTGGGGGGACAACAGTGGGAGGGCTTCTAGTGTCCTGGCCCCACCAATGGACCTCCTGATGGCACCTGTTTTTTGGGGGGGGGGTTGCCACTGTGTGACACAGAGTGTTGGACTGGATGGACCATTGGCATGATCCAACATGGTTTCTCTTATGTTCTTATTAACTGAGCCAGCACATGTATTGGGGGGTAGGGCATTTTTGAGTGGCAGTAACACTTATTGTGTTTAGAAGTGAAATGCTGAACATCAGAGTTTTTAAAAATTATTCACTAAATTTATCCTTACAGGAAACTGACTTTTGAAGACTGCTCTGCTAAAGGGTGATATGGATTTTAGTGGTAGTTGAGTGATAATCTGTTTCTCTTAATTTACATGGACGTTGGATTCATAAGCTTTCTCCCTAATGGGAGGAGAAGGACCCATGATATAGCCTGATCTCATTAGGTCTTGCAAGCTCAATAGGGTTGGTACTTGGAAGGTAGATCACCAAGGGTAAAGGTTTGAACATATGAACATATGAAGCTGCCTTATACTGAATCAGACCCTCAGTCCATCAATGTTAGTATTGTCAACTCAGACTGGCAGCTCCTTTCAGGGTTTTTCACGTCTACTTGCCTGGACCCTACAAGTACTTGTAGGCATTCAAAGAGACTAATGAGCAGAAGGCTTAGAACAGATAAAAGGAGGTACTTCTTCACCCAAGGAATATTAACATGTGGAATTCACTGCTTCAGGAAGTGTTGTCAGCTACAAGCATAGACAGTAGGGTTGGGCACTGAAAGCAAAAAATTGTGGTTCGTTTCATTTTGTGTTTCATTGGATTGCCTGATTAATTGGTTTGCATTGATCCATTTTTTTAAAATTTCTTGACCCATTTCATGGTTTGTTGATTTGTTTGGTTCAGGGAGATGCAGAATGCCCCCCCCCCCAGTGGGCTAGAGACACCAAACTTGCTGCAAACTCTCCTCTATCTGGTCTCCAAGTTTGGTGCAAATTGGATTTCGGGGAGCTGAGCGACAGCCCCTCAAAGCAGGTGACTACAGTAAACTGCTCTCCTAGGAGTATGAAAAGCTGGGAAAAGACAGCTGCAACTTCTGGTAAATTTCATTCTCTGGGAGCTGGGACTGGAGTGAAACTGACTAGAAGTGGCAGCACAGCTTTCCCCAGCCCCCTCCCTTCTGGTCAGTTACTCTCTTCTCCCAACTTCCTGGGAGTGTAATTGACCAGAACAGGCAGACAGCTTTCCCCAGACCCCTACCACTTCTAGTCGGTTTCACTGTATACTAACCAGAAGTAGTAGGGGGCAGGGGAAAGCTGTCCGCCACTTATAGTCAGTTTCACTGGAAATGAACAGGTGGTCTGGGAAACTAAAGCAAACAACATGCCAAGAAAAAAAGCCAGTTCATTTCCTGTTCAGATGGGACTGTATCAAATGAACCAGTTTGGAATGAGCCACAAATCAACTATTTTTAACATGAAGCACGATTCATGGTTTGGTTTGTGCGCATGCCTAATAGGCAGCTTCACGAGAGGATTGGATAAACAGATGGTACAAAGGTCTGTCAGTGGCTATTAGCCACTATGTCTGGGCAGTGATGCTCAGACATAGTGGGAGGGCAACAGTGGGAGGGCTTCTGGAGATCTAGACCCTGCTGGTGGACCTCCTGATGGCACCTGGGTTTTGGTCACTGTGTGACACAAAGTGTTGGAATGGATGGGCCATTGCCCTGACCGAACCTAGCTTCTCTTATGTTCTTAAGGAAGACTCTGCAAAGGAAGGCAATGCCAAATGATGTCTGCTTCTTATTTGCCTTGAAAGTCCCTTGTTGGGGTCACCATAAGTGAACCACAACCATGGCTGGTGTGTGGGAATAGGTGAGGTAGGTGGCTGCCTAGGGCACCACCTCAGCTAGGGGGCACTGCTGGGTGCCCCCTCCCCTACCTTGCTGCTCTCGGCTTCCTGGGGTGCTGGAGGCCCTAGCACTTGGTCTGGCCACAACTTGATGACACTTTACACATATGAGCAGACCAGTTGCTAAAGTAATGTTAAAGCCCTTGTTTCTTTTCACAACCACCCCCAGGCACTCTCTGCTAGGCTCTCACTCTAAGATGCTTTTTTTTTTCTGGGAGAAGAGAATAAATTAGCCTGTGAATTCCAGACGGCTCCGTAAACATGACGTACCTTGTCAAAGTCCTTTGGCAACTTTAAGTGATAGGATTTGTGTTGTTTTACATAATGGTACCCTCGAGTTGCAATCTGCCAAGCCCTATTTAAATAAATACATATCGAAAAGTGTTGGGCAGATTGAATACACTGTAAACAAGAAATACTAAAAAAAAAGCCAGAGATTTAATTTGTGATATGCAAACATCATAAATCATCCTCAGGGTTCTTCCCCCCCCCCCCCGTCCTATGATAGAGAATGGTCAGGGCAGGTGGGGGGAAATCACACAATGCAATTTTCAAAATTTAAATGGCTGCCGATGTTAAAAGGTATCACTTTAAAATCATTATCAATGCAAATTGAATAAACCTGCTGCTGAATATAATGCAATTCAAGATAACAAATAGCCTACTCAAAATAAGCCTCGGTGAGGAATAGTTTGCAAACATAAAAGAAAATTTGGGCTGAGATCCTTCGCTGCTTATGTTTTTTTAACACAAAGTTCAGAAATAATTCCCCCCATTTAATTTTGTTGGGGAGAATGAATGACAAGAGAGCCCAATCGCATCACTCCCTAGGAACTGGAAACAAAATTCATGTGTGCTTCAACATACTATTAGGGAACACAGATTTCTTTTTGGTACTGTAGCTGTTTTTTAATCACAACCGTTCCCAAGGATCGTATTTTACCAGTGTTACGTAATCATACTAGAGTGGCATCTTTGCCCTTTTGCAGGCGTAGAATTGAGACACTGGGCTTTCCATACAGACAACGGCACTCTAGGGAGCAACTTGAATGCTCTAATTATCCCTCCACTCCATCATCCTAAAAGCTGCACCTGGCGATAGGACAAACGGCCACAGTGAAAAGACAAGAAGCATTTAAGTTGCAGAGTATCCAGGGCTTTTTTATGCAGCAGGAATTCCTTTGCATATTAGGCTACACCCCCCTGATGTAGCCAATCCTCCAAGAGCTTACAAAAAGCCTGTACAAAGAGCCCTGTAAGCTCTTGAAGGATTGGCTACAACAGGGGTGTGTGGCCTAATATGCAAAGGAGGTCCTGCTACAAAAAAAGGCCCTGTGTCTTTTCAAAGTATAGACCAGGGCCAGCCAAACTTGCTTAAGGTAAGAGCCACTTAGAATAAATGTCAGATGTTTGAGAGCTGCAAGACATGAATGTCCGATGTTTGAGGGGAGACAGGCAGGCAGGCAGGATGATAGATTGGGAGTGTAAGGAGAGAGGAAAAGAAAGCAACTTTATATGCATTCTCTAAGCCAGCCAACCGCGCAATGGGGGCTTCAAGAGCCATAAAATATGTGTGAAAGAGCCACATATGGCTCCCAAGCCTCAGTCTGGCCACCCCTGGTATAGACAAAGCCAAGTGGATCTCTTGGCTACTTCAAGAACTTCCCACCAAAACTGGGGGAGGGGTTAGGGAAAATGTCAGGCAAATATAGGCAAACTAGCATTCCCCCCACAACTTGTAAGTATCTATGTACATGACACTTTTTTTTTCCACATGGAGGCCTTCTACCATGCCAGTCCCCACCTGTCTGAAGTGTTACCTCACAGATATATTATTTTTATTTTTTGCACATAAGTCAAACTTTATTGAAATAAATAAATAAATAATAAAAAAGGTAAAGATAGTCCCCTGTGCAAGCACCATTCCTTTTCGACTCTGAGGTGACATTGCTTTCACAACATTTTCACGGCAGACTTTTTACGAGGTGGTTTGCCATTGCCTTCCCCAGTCATCTATGCTTTCCCCCCAGCAAGCTGAGGACTCATTTTACTGACCTCGGAAGGATGGAGGGCTGAGTCAATCTGGAGCTGGCTACCTGAACCAGCTTCCACTGGGATCAAACTCAGGTCATGAGCAGAGGGCTCTGACTGCAGTACTGCAGCTTTACCACTCTGCGTCATGGGGCTCTTATTTGAAATAAATAGGTTACAATGAAAGAGACAGAAAAATAAATGTCATTTCAATGAAAAAAAAATAAACAAATAAACAACCATATACATCAGAGTATCTTCATTACAGCAATACATAATGAATGAAAAGGTCTGGTTTACTAAAATAAATACAAAGGTGCATGTCAAGACATTAGAAGTAAAGCAAATCTTGATAGTAAGCATTGTTTGGAATGACATTATGATTTGTCAGGTACTCCACTACAGGGTACCAAAGAGCTTGAAATTTCTGTTGATAAATTACTAGATTTGGCCTTAAGGCATTATTTGAGATCTTGCCATACACAAAAGATTCCCAGAGTTTATTTTGCCATTGTTGGATTTGTCTCTTTGTCTCTCCATGTTGTGGCTACAACTTGTCTAGCAGTAGACAATAAATATGAAATTAAGGTAAAGGTTAGTTTGTTACCAGAAAAGGAAGGCAAGTAAGCTAAAAGAACCGATTCAGGCAGGTCTGGGACCTGAACTCCAGTTATAATATAGATATCAGACAAAACTTGTTTCCAAAAATTCCTGATAAGCGGGCAGTATTTATTTATTTATTTATTTATTTATTTATTTATTTATTTATTTATTTATTTATTTATTTATTTATTTATTTATTTATTTATTTATTTATTTATTATTTTCAATTTATAGCCCTCCCTTTCCAAAATGGGCTCTGGGTGGGTAACGGCAATCAATAATACAAAATTAAAATAAAAAATATATAATAAAACAATATACAATCTAAAAGCAATATAACAATCTAAAAACAAACCCCAATTCTGCAGTTAGTAATATCAGTTGCCTCCACGCCTTCAATACATCCCCCCGCTGGTGTAGGATAAATGGGTCAGGAACTCCTTTGCATATTAGGCTACAGCCTCCTGATGCAGTTCATCCACCAAGAGTTTACAGTAGGCCCTGTAAGAAGCGCCCTGGAAACTCTTAGAGGACTGACTACATCGGAGGAGGGAGTGTAGCCTAATATGCAAAGGAGTTCCTGCTACTAATGGACGGCCGGCCCGACTCCGCCCCAGGGAATCTCGACCGGGCTTTACAGGCTGTTGCAACATGGCTTAGGCTGAGTGGGCTGAAGTTGAATCCAGCGAAGACAGAGGTCCTTTGTGTGGGTCGCGGCGCTCTGGGAAGGGAAATAGCTCTCCCGGCCTTCGACGGCGCGCCATTGAAAGCAGCGCGCCAGGTAAAGAGCCTGGGTGTTCTACTGGAGCCTTCATTATTGATGGAGGCCCAGATAGCAGCCACTGCCAAGTCAGCATTCTTCCACCTGAAGCGGGCAAGGCAGTTGGCCCCTTTCCTTGAGCGCCGGGACCTCGCAACAGTGATCCACGCAACAGTCACCTCAAGATTGGACTACTGTAATGCCCTCTACTTGGGGCTACCTCTGTGCCGGACCCGGAGACTGCAGCTAGTGCAGAACACGGCGGCCAGGCTGTTGTTGGGACTCCCAAAACGGGAGCATATATGGCCGGGGCTACGTGAACTGCACTGGCTGCCGATTATATACCGGGTCCAGTACAAAGTGTTGGTCATTAACTTTAAAGCCTTATATGGCCGAGGACCCGCCTACCTGAGGGACCGTCTTTCCCCATATGAACCCCAGAGAGCACTGAGGTCAGTCGGGAAAAATCTAATGACTATCCCTGGGCCGAAAGAGATTAAATATCAGAATACCAGAGCACGGGCCTTTTCAATCGCGGCCCCTGCCCTATGGAACCAACTCCCCGAGGAGGTGCGGGCCCTGCGGAACCTCGATCAGTTCCGCAGGGCCTGCAAGACCACCCTTTTTAAACTTGCACATTCGGACTGCTAAAGAAGACCGTTAATTAAGGATCCGCCAATGCGGTTTAAAGACCTATACCGCTGTGTATATACTGGCAGAACTAGCGTCAAACACCATCAGCACTGTCAGACGAAGTTATTTAACTGTATATATTGGATTTAATGTTTTTAAATTTAATGTTTTATATTGTTAAATTTAAAGGTTTTATCTATTATTGTATGTTTTATGAAATGTTGTTAGCTGCCCTGAGCCTGCCGAGGTGGGGAGGGCAGGATATAAATAAAATTTATTATTATTATTATTTTTAAAAAGCCCTGGACTGGAACCTTTTAATATTTTTGTGATTGACCCCCATGTCCAATGACAGCCATTTTGTGATGGGCCGTAATTGCCCCCAACCCCATGGCAACCATTTTATGGTGCAACTCAAGGGACTCAAAATTCCATGCGTCCATGAACTCACTTAGATCAGGGATTGGGGATATGTTAATAGTAACGCATCTGTCCTTCAGTGTAGAAGATCCTAGGCATTTCCAGCTAAAGGGATTATGGAACAGGTGGTATGTTAAGCATCTATCTGAGACCTTGGAGACCCACTGCAACAGTTAATAGACAATACTGACCCGGATAGACCAACATTCTGACAGTCACTTCATATATGATTTGAGAACATATTGTTCCAGCCAGGGGTGGAATTCTAGCAGGAGTTTCTTTGCATATTAGGCCACACACCCCTGGTGTAGCCAATCCTCCAAGAGCTTACAAAAAAAGAGCCTTGTGAGCAGTCTTCCCTCAAAGCTGAGTTAGTGTGAGCTAGCTCACAGTTTTTTAGCCTCCAGCTCACACATTTCTGTCTTAACTCAGGAAAGATGGCCCCAGAGCAAACTCATTTATGCAGTCGCTCATAACTTTAATGCTAGTAGCTCAGAACATTGATGCTAGTAGCTCACAAAGTAGAATTTCTGCTCCCAAGACTCTACAGCTTAGAGGGAATATTGCTTGTAAGCTCTTGGAGGACTGGCTACATCAGGGGTGTGTGGCCTAATATGCAAAGGAATTCCTGCTAGAATTCCACCCCTGGCTATAGGTAGTCATAAATTTTAGCGATATGGAGCCATTTTAATCCAATTGTTTCTTACTTCGTGCAAGTAAGAAAAAAAGATGGAGGGAAACAGAGATCTGACATACAGCGGCCATTGTTTCAGCAGACGCATTTCCATTCCTTCCTTTATGCACAACCGAGACTCCTCTGATCAATGCGCTTGATTTAATAGACTCTAATTCTGTGTCAGCCTTAAATCAGTGTTCTGCTCTTCACCGCAATGACTTGTGTCGAGGCCCCCATGATTTCTATTGTTCAAAGAGAAATTTGTTTCCGCATGCAGAGCTTGCGACTGTGAGCTATAGAGGAAATAATAGAGAAACACTCACACGGTCCATTTACTGGATGAGGCTGCATAAAGTCCATCCGATTATGTCTAAGTGGTTATTAGAAATGGGCTTCAAATGAGCATCACAAGGGAGCTACTGATTCTCGAGTCATCTATTACCAGGTCATTGTAGAGGATTTGTGGTTTCACGAGGATCGGGCGCTTCACTGGCATTGACTTCTCAGACAACAGCAAATGACATTTTACAGGTTGGCTGCAAACGCTACAGGAGGGAAAGCCAAGCGGCTCTCCATCCTGGGCTGAGAAATATTAAAAGGGTGAAATGGTTATTGATACCATTCGGTTCCCCTTGGGCTCCTTGGAATAGAAATGTTAAGGCTTTGTAGATTTCACGAGGTATTATGAAGTTCCGAAGACAGATACGTTTTCTTATAAGAACTGAACGCAGTAATTTATCAGTATAAAGCTTTGCTTCTGAAGATCCTTGGCCTCGAGCTGGGGGAAAAAATGACAAAAGGGATTCATGTCAAGGGGCAATTTTGGAACAAGTCATTTGTGTTGCGCGAAAGCACAACGGCCCGCTTGCTTTCAACCTTGTTTGTTCATTCATGCATTCCGTTTCAAGCGCTCGCTTCCCTACTGTGATCCAAAAGGCTACACCAGATCAGAGGGAAAGTCCCAGGAGGGGCTGAAAGAAATCCTGTGGCACTCCAAAGGCTTTGAGGAAACACCTCTCTGTCTGGCAGTGTTGATTGTTGACATTGTGACGTGCTAAAAGAGAACAAGGGGAACGTTAGCCGGCAAGGGCTTTGTGGTTGACAAGTATGTTTAAGAATTCATCCTCCTGCCTTCCTAGCAATGGTTGTATGACATCCCACTTCCTTCCAAATGGCACTGCAGCATCCCAAACATTTATGTTATTTGATTCCTTGGACTCTGATCCCAAGCCAGGACTAATCGCCCTAGATGACTCACGGTTTGGAAACCAAGGGCAGCAATCGCCCAAGGACACCTCCGATGAATAATACAAGTTGTCAGGCTCCAAAGAAAACATAAGAACATAAAAGAAGCCATGTCAGATCAGGCCAGTGGCCCATCCAGTCCAACACTCTGTTTCACACACTGGCCAAAAAACCCAGGTGCCATCAGGAGGTCCATCAGTGGGGCCAGGACACTAGAAGTCCTCACACTGTGCCCACCCCCCAAGCGCCAAGAATACAGAGCATCACTGCCCCAGACAGAGAGTTCCAACAATTGCTGTGGATAAGAGCCACTGATGGACCTCTGCTGCATGCGCTTATTCAATCCCCTCTTGAAGCTGGCTATAAGAACATGAGAGAAGCCAAACAAGCAGATTTGGTGTATCCTTTTGCTCCATTGCCTGGGAAGAGCCCAGTCTGCTATTCCCAGAAACAAGTCATACCCATCCAAAAAGAAGAAGAAGAAGAAGAAATTGGATTTATACCCTGCCCTATACTCTCAGTCTCCAAGTCTCAGAGCAGTTTACACTCTCCTTTAACTCCCCCCCCCACAACAGACACCCTGTGAGGTGGGTGAGGCTAAGAGAGCTCTCCCGGAAGCTACCCTTTCAAGGACAACCCTGCAAGAGCTATGGCTGATCCAAGGCCATTCCAGCAGCTGCAAATGGAGGAGTGGGGAATTAAACTTGGTTCTTCAAGATAAGAGTCCGCACACTTAACCACTACACCAAACTGGCTCTAAGGTTATGACATATATTCTTTGTGATACCATTTTTGACACCATATGACACATGCAAATCCTTTCCCACCATAAATATGGAGTACTAATCAGGGACTTTGCCTGAAATATGGCATAGGTAACAGCTTTTCCAGGCACATACTTGGTGAGAACCAGGGGTCATTTTGTAGAAAAATAGGTGGTGGAGCTCATAGCATAGCTCATTAACATATGCCACCACCACCCCCAAACAGCCAAAAGCAACCCGACGCAAGAAAGGAGAGCTCTGGGCGAGTGAGGCCTGTTTTGACTGGCTAAAGATCCAGCCAGCCCAAGCAGGCCTTGCTCAGCTGGGGCTCTCCTAGGCTGCCTCCCTCAGTCAAAAGGCCAGCAAGTAAAATCACAAAAGAAGTGGAGAAAGGGTGGTGCCGGCTTCTCCAGGGATTAATGAGGATTAATGGGGGGGGTGGGGGTGGGGGTGTCAAAGTCCCTGGTGGCTGGCTGGCTGCCCGCTCTCCTAATCCAGGGATTGTTATGCAGCTGCACCTACTATTCCATAGACAAGACAGGTGGGAAGGAAGAAGGAGAATCCTCAGAAAGTTTCAAGAGCTGCACTCCTGTAAGCTCCTGCTGAATTCAAGGCCTGGAGAGAAGAACTGATGAGAATACACGTTGCCATGAATTCAGCATCTTGCAAACAGATGTGCAATAGATAGATTCAGAAAGCCAATCCCATTAGAGTTCCTCAGAAATTGACTTTATGACAATAACTAATTGTAACCCCCTTCAGTGACATACTCCGTATATAGCTATGTAAAAGAGTCTCAAACACTGGTTACAGATGGGCAGTTTAAGCTGCTTCAGGGACAGCAGGCGAGCATCCCAAAAAGTATGTCCAAATGTGCACATCTGCCTGCTGTCCCACTTCTACCCTTGACCCATCCCCAACTTACCAGGAGCCAGCTCTAAAAGGTACCACTTTACTGGGGCACCTCCAAGGTGCCTCCCCTGCCATCTGGACAGTTGAGAAGTACCCGGAAAGTGCTCCGGGAGCCACAGACTGGGCACATGAGTGCTCTGGATGCTTCCCCGGGCCAACCGTGGTCCATCTCTGTTCTACGGGCCATCTGGACACTCTAGGGCTCTCCAGTTTCCACCAGCTCACTTCCAGGGCAGCATGCTGTTGCTTTGAGTTGGAGGTCTGAACACAGCCAAAGTGCTTCAAAATGAGCTGAATGCTTTAGGGAACAAATGTGCACCAGGGACATTTATTTATTATTTATTTATTTGGTTCACTTGTATCCCGCCCTTTCCCAGACGGGCTCAGGGCAGATCACATTAAGATAAAAAACCAATCACATACAATAAAATCAATAAAACCAATTAATACAGTTGAAAATAATAGCATTACAACAACATTTGATCACCCTTCAGTTTGGCTCACATGCTGTCTGCTGGCCATGATCAGGAAGCTGATAGATCCACCCATATGAATTTGCATGTGGCCATTTTTATTATTAGACCTCTTACTGACACAATTATATTACTCCTTTTTTTGTACAATGGGATGTTTATCGCAGCTGTTGCCTCCTACCTTGTGTCTGGTGTCATCTAATTGTTAAAAAAATTCATAGTTAACGGATGGGATTTCTTTGGGATGTTTGAACTGAGACTTACTACACATATGCCCCTGTGTGCTTTCAGTGTTTGCCCATGAACCGAGCAGATCTTGTGATGAGTTCTTGTAACCACTTGCTTATTAGCTCCAACGACTGCCCAGGCACAATAAAAGCAGGTGATGTTCATGTAAAAGATAAGAACATAAGAGAAGCCATGTTGGATCAGGCCAATGGCCCATCCAGTCCAACAATGGATATATATACTGTGGCTAAAAGCCCCTGATGGACATCTGCTCCATATTTTTATCCAACCCCTCTTAAAGCTGGCTAGGCTTGTAGCCGCCACCACCTCCTCTGTCAGTGAATTCCACATGTTAATCACCTTTTGGGTGAAGAAGGTCCGGCCCCTTCCCAGCCGAGCCAGCTGGCAAGCTATAGGCTGGGGGCCGTCTTTGCACCCCCGGAAGGAGGGAGGGGCACCAACATCACCCGACATACGGGTGTTTTGCAAGGCGCGGAGTTGGGGCTATATAAGCCCCGGCTCCCGCCTTATTGCGCAGTTTTGTTTCGGCTCTCTGGAGAGAGCCACGTGGGTCTGAGCTCAGGGCTAGGCCTGGGCAACGAGGGTCGTCGTAACAACTTGCCTTCCGGGGATCAGCTGTTCAGCGCGGCGTTGGCTTCGCGCGGCGAGGCGAGGCGCTTGCGAAGGCTGAAACACGCGGCGGCGTAGCAGCGGCCTCGGAGAAACAGCTGTTCGGCGCGGCGGGGCTTCGCGCGGCGAGGCGCTTCGGAGGCTGAGTCAGGCGTGGGGGCCAAGGCCCAGTGGAGTGGGAGGCTCGGGGGTGGCCGGGACGGATCGGGTCGGCGCGGCGCTCCCTGCTCAAGGCTTCCCGGCCCAAGGGCATTTTATTCCCGTTGCTTAGCCCGAATCAGGGCTGCGCGAAGTGGCCCCTGGTCCAAGCGTGCGCAGGCGACTGGCCATTATTAGGCAGCAGCCTTCTCCTGTGGGTCTTCAGGCCACCACGGTGCGGCATTTTTTTTTTTTTTTTCCCTTGGAAGGGATTGGGCCACTGTTTTGCTTGGATTGAGTAGCGCGGCGAGCTTCCTGTCCTCCCCAGCCCCCCCCCCCTGGTTTCTTTTTTCTTGAGGGCCGGGTGCCTGGGCTTGTGCCTTTGGCAACCTTCCCCCTCTCTTCATCCATTCCCTACTTGTGGGGCTGGTAGTTTCTGGGGTGGTGTCTTTCTGTGTTGTGGAGCTGTGGTGTGGGCTACCCCATTAACAGGGGTGTTTGCTGCTCTTCCTATCCTGGGAGGAGGTGGGGGGCTAAAAAGGGGCCTTGGGTGGCCGGTAAGTCTCCGTTTGGTGCATTGGTACCATTAGAGGATGGCACCTAAGAAGGGACAGGGCAAGTCTAAGGGCAAGCAGCCTGCTCGCCCACCCCGGGGGCGGGGCCAGCAGGGAGCCCCAACTGAAGATCAGGGCCAGGGTGAGCGGGTTCGGCTCGCTATTATTAGCCAATTGGATGCCCTCGAGCAGGAATGTGTGGCCAGAGGTTCACCCATTTGGGAGGGCCGTCGCCGTGCCACCAGCCGGTCGGCCCGGCTGACTTTTGAAACTGAATTGCTGGCAAGGTTGTCTGCTTTACAGGGCGGGCAGTCGGAGCCGGAAGCGCCGCTGGAACCTGACCAGGAGGAAGATCCAGGAGAAGGCCCATCGGGCGTGCCATCGGGCGAAGGGGCATCTGGAAGTGGTGGCCCGCTGCCCCCTGGAGGCTCGGGCGTCTTTCCGGGTGATGGTGGTAAGCCCATGACTTTGCCCATTCAAGGTTGGCCTTGGGGTCCAGCCCAGCCAACCCCCCATTTGCTGGGGGTGGGCGGGGTGGGATGGGGGCCCGGGTGGTCAGGAGCCAACGAACAGTTGGGCCCCGCTCAGCCATGGGCTTTGGGTTTTCATACACCCAGTTTGCTGTCCAGTGCAGTTCCTGCCCCCGTTGGTCAGCTGGTAGGCGCTGGGGCGCCCCCTGCAGCCCCTCCTTCACTGCCCACACCGGGCATTTGGCCAGGTGGTGGTCAGCAGGGGGTCCAGTTGCGGGGTGCATGGCCTTCGACTCAAGTGGGTGGGTGGTTCTACCCCCCGAACCCCTATGCGAGTATCCCCTTTCACGCTCTCCCCTACGGCGACGCTTCTTTGCCTTTGGGGGATCATCTGACGGCGGCCACACGTGAGAAAATCCTCCGTGGGGAGTACGTCGATGTTTTTGGTCTCCTGTTCAGGGAGCTCGAAAAAAAAAGTAAGGAAGAGCTCGACGACAGGGACAAGGAAAAGATAAAGCGCAGGAAGGTTGACAGGGCCTGGGCGAATTGGTTGCCCGGCTTTCTGATCTATGCCGGGGTCATTGCAAGGGCACAGCCGGCCAGGGCGGCCGCCCTCTTTCAATATATAGACATAGTTTATAGGGCTTATACGGACTTCGCCGGGGCAGCATGGCTGCAATACGACGAAGCCTTCCGGATGCGGGCCGCTGTCAATCCCGGAATGCCGTGGGACCAAATAAATCAACAGCTGTGGTTGCAGCTGATGGCCCCGGCAAAACCAAATTCCGGGGATAGGTCCGATAGCGGTCATTTGGTGCAGGGAGCACAGCAACAACAGACTACCCCAGGTGCCCGCGTTTCCGCGGGCCAGCCGGATCATTCCCGGTTGTTGTGCTGGGAGTTCGCTTCCAAGGGGGTCTGCCCCAGGGAGCCCTGTAAATTTCGTCACGAGTGTCCGCTGTGCAGTGGGCCCCATGCACTGTCGGCCTGCAGTAGATCAAAGCACGGAGCGGGCGGTAAGCGCCCCGGAGGCGGAGGCGGCGGTTCGCAGCCACCTGGAAAAGGGCCACAGCCCCATCCGCCGGCCGGCTCCCAGTAGGTTGTGGGCCACATACCCGTGCTGGGCTGATGCTAGTTATTTCTGGGATGGTTTTGCTCTGAGGTGAACAGGTTGTCGGGGATAAAAGATCCAAGGTAGGCAGTCCTCCGTGGATTGTTTAGGGGGTTGGCCTAATGTTTGCCAATTTTGTGGTTTGTTTTGTGGTTTGTTTTTCAGGTGCTGTGGCTCGGGGTGAGAGAAGGCGGGTTCTCATCTGCGGGCGCAGCATGGTCTTTTGGGGCTGCCCATTTCGCCGGACGGCTCCTGGGGCACCCAGCCCGGTCTCAGTGCAGGGGCGTGTTGAGGCACGCCATTCCGCCGGGGGGAATCGAACGGGCCAGACGTAAGGCCAGTTGGGCCCTTCCAAGGCCATGGAGGGGGGACTAGGATTTTCATCCTCATCCGGCCATTCGGGTCATTAAGTCGACCCGTACCGGCCGGATGGTGTTTAATTATTTGATTTGGGTAGCCGGGCCTTTGTAGAGGAAGTTTGGCAGGGGGTGCGGTTGGCTCTGGGCCACCTGTTGGGGCGCTAATGCCTAAGCAGAGGCTTGGCATTGGCGGTGGCTGGATTAGGTTTGGCCATTGGGTTTTCCAGGGGAGCACCTATGGCCTAGCACCGTTGGTGCGGTGGTATGCAGGAACCGTAGATGGGCTAAACGGCTCAGTACGGTGATGCAGATCACAGAGAGCCTCACCTGGTTGGATCTTTCCATGGGGATTGATGCCAGCCCGGTTGGTGATGGCTGCGGGCCTGGCCGCTCAGTACAACCCGATTACGGCGGGTTTGTGCTGGGGGCAGGGTGGCTCGCCCTTTGGACAAGGCGGGGTCCAGGTGTTGACCCCAGGGCTTGTCTGGTCTGGTTTTTCCCTTCCCTGCCAGTTATATTTGTTAATTCTAATAAAGCGGCCCGGTTTAAATCCCAACAATCGTGTCTGCCTCTTCATTCCGACTGGGGGGGCAAGGTCCGGCCCCTTCCCAGCCGAGCCAGCTGGCAAGCTATAGGCTGGGGGCCGTCTTTGCACCCCCGGAAGGAGGGAGGGGCACCAACATCACCCGACATACGGGTGTTTTGCAAGGCGCGGAGTTGGGGCTATATAAGCCCCGGCTCCCGCCTTATTGCGCAGTTTTGTTTCGGCTCTCTGCCCGCCCGCCCTTCCCATTGGCAGTACAGGTACATGCCGGTCGCCTTTTGGGGCCAGGTAGGAATTTTTTCACTCCCACACAATTGGCCTATGTGGGGGTGTTTTTCGCCTACCTTGTACTGCCTAGTAGGTTAGGTTTTGTTGAATATTAGTTCGGTCGCAGGCTGGATTAGGTTTGGCCATTGGGTTTTCCAGGGGAGCACCTATGGCCTAGCACCGTTGGTGCGGTGGTATGCAGGAACCGTAGATGGGCTAAACGGCTCAGTACGGTGATGCAGATCACAGAGAGCCTCACCTGGTTGGATCTTTCCATGGGGATTGATGCCAGCCCGGTTGGTGATGGCTGCGGGCCTGGCCGCTCAGTACAACCCGATTACGGCGGGTTTGTGCTGGGGGCAGGGTGGCTCGCCCTTTGGACAAGGCGGGGTCCAGGTGTTGACCCCAGGGCTTGTCTGGTCTGGTTTTTCCCTTCCCTGCCAGTTATATTTGTTAATTCTAATAAAGCGGCCCGGTTTAAATCCCAACAATCGTGTCTGCCTCTTCATTCCGACTGGGGGGGCAAACACTTCCTTTTATCCGTTTTAATCTGATTGCTCAACAATTTCATTGAATGCCCACGAGTTCTTGTATTTTGAGAAAGGGAGAAAAGTACTTCTTTACTTTCTCCATCCCATGCATAATCTTGTAAGTCTCTATCATGTCACCCCACAGTCAATGTTTCTCCAAGCTAAAGAGCCCCAAGCGTTTTAACCTTTCTTCATAGGGAAAGTGTCCCAAACCTTTAATCATTCTAGTTGCCCTTTTCTGCACTTTTTCCAATGCTATAATATCCTTTTTGAGGTGTGGTGACCAGAATTGTACAAAGTATTCCAAATGAGACAGCACCATCGATTTATACAAGGGCATTATAATACTGGCTGATTTGTTTTCAATTCACTTTCTAATAATTCCCAGCATGGCGTTGGCCTTTTTTTATTGCAATCGCACACCGTCTTGACATTTTCAGTGAGTTATCTACTACAACCCCAAGATCTCTCTCTTGGTCAGTCTCTCTGCCAGTTCACACCCCATCAACTTGTATTTGTAGCTGGGATTCTTGGCCCCAATGTGCATTAATTTGCACTTGGCCACATTGAACCTCATCTGCCACATTGACGCCCACTTACCAAGCCTCAACATACCCCTTTGGAGTGCCTCACAATCCTCTCTGGTTCTCACCATCCTGAACAATTTAGTGTCATCTGAAAACTTGGTCACTTCACTGCTCACTCCCAACTCCAAATCATTTATGAACAAGTTAAAGAGCATGGGACCCAGTACTGAGTCCTGCAGCACCCCACTGCTTACCGTCCTCCACTGCGAAGACTGCCCATTTATACTCACTCTCTGCTTCCTATTAATTAGCCAGATTCACAAGAGGTCCTGTCCTTTTACTCCATGACTCTCGAGCTTACTAAGGAGCCTTTGATGATGAACTTTATCAAAAGCCTTCTGGAGGTCAAGGTAAACAGCATCTATTGGGTCCCCTTTGTCCACATGTTTGTTCACCCCCTCAAAGAACTCCAACAGGTTAATGAGGCAAGATCTTCCCTTACAGAACCCATGTTGAGTCTTCCTCAATAACTTGTGTTCATCAATGTGCCACTCATTCTGTCCTTGTTAATGGTTTCTACCAACTTTCCCAGTATTGAAGTCAGACTGACTGGCCTGTAATTTCCTGGATCTCCTCTGGAACCCTTTTTAAAGATGGGGGTGACATTTGCTACCTTCCAGTCCTCAGGAATGGAGACAGATTTCAATGAATGATTACATATCTTTGTCAGGAGATCCACAAGTTCAACTTTGAGTTCTTTCAGAACTCTTGGATGTATGCCATCTGGACCTGGTGACTTATTAGTTTTTAATTCGTCAATCAGTTGTAGGACCTCCTGTCTTGTCATCTCAATCTGACTCAGGTCTTTCAACACCCCTTCCAAAATTAGTGGTTCTGGAGCGGGCAAACACTTCTCGTCTTCTACAGTGAAGATGGAGGCAAAAAATGCATTCAACTTCTCAGCCATTTCCCCATCCTCCTTCAGTAATCCTTTTACCCATTGGTCATCCAAGGACCCCACTGCCTCCCTGGCTGGTTTCCTGCTTCTAATATATTTGAAGAAATTTTTATTGTTTATGTTTTTTGCAATATGCTCCTCATAGTCCCTTTTTGCCTGCCTGATCACAGTCTTGCATTTGATTTGCCACAGCCTGTGTTCCCTTTTATTTATCTCACTTGGACTAGCTTCCCACCGCTTAAAGGAGTCCTTCTTACCTTTTACAGCTTCCATTACTTTGTTTGTTAAACATGCAGACCTTTTCTTATACCTGTTCGTGCCTTTCCTAACTTGTGGTATATATTTTATCAGAGCTTTTAGGATTGAAGTTTTAAATGGCCTCTAAGCTTCCCCAAGGGTTTTGACTGCATTTACTTATTCTTTCAGTATCCTTTTCACATGCCTCCTCATCTGAGAGAATTTACCCCTTTTAAAGTTAAACGTGGTTGTGCTGGTCTTTTGGGGCAACTCCCTATTTATACAAATGGTGAAATCAATAACGTTATGGTCACTGCTCCCAAGCGGTGCAATCACTTTTACAACTCTCACCAAGTCTTGGACATTACTTGGGACTAAATCCAGGATCGCCCCACCCCTGTTAGGTTCTGTGACCATCTGCTCCATAGCATAGTCATTGAGAGCATCTAGAAACTCAATCTCTTTCTCTCGACCTGAACACATATTGACCCAATCAATCTGCGGGTAGTTAAAATCACCTATGACAACACTGTTTTTACATTTAGCTGCTATCTTTAATCCTTCCATCATATTTTAATCATCCTCTATCTTTTGATTTGGTAGGCGATAACAAACTCCCATAGTTAAATTTCCTTTTGGGCCAGCTTGGTTCCATCTGAGGACAAGTGGAGACCACCTCTTTTGTACAGCTCCCACTTGTTCCAGAAAGCATCCCAATGCCTAACAAATTTAAACCCTTCCTCCCTACACCATCGTCTCATCCACATGTTGAGACTTCTAATTTGTGTCTGTCTCTCCTGCCCTGCACGTGGAACAGGTAGCACTTCTGAGAAGGCTGCCTTGAAGGTCCTGGCCTTAAATCTCCTGCCTAGCAGCCTAATTTTTTCCTCCAGGACCTCACAACTGCATTTCCCCACATTGTTGGTGCCAACATGCACCACGACCACTGGCTCCTCCCCAGCACTGTCTATTAGCCTATCTACAACATGCATAATGTCCACTACCTTCGCACCAGGCAGGCAAGTCACCATACGGTCAATATGTGGTTTTGCCACCCAGCTGTCTACTTGCCTAAGGATTGAATTACCGACTACCAAGACCCTCCCTCTCTCCCTGCTCAGGGATGGTTCCTTGGCGTGAAAGGATACCCGCTCACCAACCGAAGAAGAGGTCCCTTCTGAGGCGCATTCCCCTTACCCTCAGCACGGTGCCCTGTTCCCTCTCGAACCTCATGTTCCCTGGCAGCAACTGGGCTGCCATGTTCAGAGTGGGGCTCATCTAATACGTCCCCGAGAGTCTTCTCTGAGTGCCTAACTGACTGTCTCTGCTTCTCCAGGTCAGTCACCTCAGCCTCAAGGATACAAATTCGTTCCCTGAGTACCAGGAACTCCTTGCATCAAGCACACCCCCAAGACTTCTGTCCTGTGGGCAGATAGTCATACATGTAACACTCAGTGCAAAACAGTGGAAAGCTCCCACCCCCCTGCTGGCATTCTACTTTCATGATAGGTTTTTTTTTTTTAATATACAGTGCCCTTTTAAATCCTGTTTGTTTATGTGGTTCTCCTTCTGGAGGGTCTACTTACCTTATTGGGACCACAAGGAAAATAGGGATGTGGGTTCCTGGTCCTTACACTGCCCTCAGGCTAAAAGCCACAGACCAAGAGCCCTTTAGTTCTTGTCCTTCGGCTCACGCCAAAGGCTTGCGCCTCTAGCAAGGCGCAGCTTAATAATGCAAAGAGGTGGGGCCTCAGTCTGCCCCAGGAACACAGCCACTCCTAATCAATCAGCCCACTCAAACCAAACAAACAGCACTTCCCCAGCAACCACAAATTCAGAATTTTCAGCAATCACACAGTCACACAGAAATTCTGAGAGATGCATCTCTGACTTCACAAACTCACAGAGCAGATAAACCTCAGCTAGTCCCAAGCTTGACAAGTAGGTCAATTGGATAAGTAGGACCATGACCTTTGGGGGATGTGTGCATCTCCTCTTGTGATTGCTACTGATTGCTTATTACTAAGGTCTTGCAGCATAAGCAATTATTTCACAGGTGCAAAGTTGCTCCACAGAAAGATCAAGATGTGTTTTGACCAAATTCACTAACAAAATCTGATGGGAGCTCATCTTGCATGTAAGTAAAAAGAGACTGGACAAGGTAAATTATCTACAAGGTAAAATGTATATATTGAAGCTCTCAATATAGAGCCAGTTTGGTGTAGTGGTTACCGTATTTTTCGGACCATAAGTCGCATTTCCCCCCCCAAAAAAGTGGGGAGGAAAGTGTGTGTGTCTTATGGAGCGAAGAGACGATAGGATGTACCTTCCTCCGGGGGGGGGGGGGAGGGTGATCCACTGCCTCCACTTCCGATCCCGTCGCTTGCTTTAAGCATCAGAGCTGGAACCAGGCAGACAGGCACGGAGGAAGCACCCGCCCCCTCCGCAAACCCAGCTCTTCACGAGCACCGGCTGCGGAGGGGGTGGCGTGTTTCCTCCATGCCGCCCCCTCCGCAGTGCCGGGATCGGAGGGTGGAGGGAGCGATCCTGGTGCTTGCTGTAAGCATCAGAGCTGGACCCAGGCAGACAGGCACGGAGGAAGCACGCTGCCCCCTCGGCAGCCGGCGCTCGCGAAGCACTGGGTTTGCGGTGGGGGCAGCGTGGAGCGATCCCAGTGCTTGCTGGAAGCAGAGCTGGAGCCAGGCAGGCAGGTGCGGGGGAAGCGCCAGGATCGGAGGCGGAGGCAGCGGATTGCCCCCCGGGAGGAAGGTGCATCCTATGGTCCGGATTGCCTTATGGACCAAAAAATACGGTAAGTGTGCGGACTCTTATCTGGGAGAACCGGGTTTGATTCTCCACTTCTCCACTTGCAGCTGCTGGAAAGGCCTTGGGTAAGCCATAGCTCTTGCAAGAGTTGTTCTTGAAAGGGCAGCTTCTGAGAGAGCTCTCTTGGCCCCACCTACCTCACCGGGTGTCTCTTGTGGGAGTGGGAGTTAAAAGGATATTGTGACCGCTCTGAGACTGTATAGGACGGGATATAAATCCAATATCTTCTTCTTCAGTATACCTGAGGGAAGGGACTTCCATTGTCCTGTGGCATCGTTGTGGTTCTCTACAGGTAGGTTTCTTGGATCCTCGTTCTCCTTTAAACTTATTCTGTGCAAAATATGCTGACTTTAACAGTAAACTGTGTCCAGCCTGTTCAAATGACTACAAGGTGATATCACTGCATAGTGAAAGTAGACCACCATCGTGCGGAGAAAGCAACCATGCCATATCAAAAGGACAGAGTGTTCATTAGAACACTACATGGATTCATGCACGAAAGCAAATGTCACCTAGCTACCCTATTCTGCATGGATTTTTAAATAATTTTGTTTCATTAGGACAAGTTTTATGTCCATTGTAAAGGTCAGGGATTCCATTAAGTCCTTTGCCGTCTGGTTTTATTAATAGCCCCAGCACATGTAATTTCATATAAATGCTGGTTTTGAGGGAAGGAAGGTTTCCATTTTTAAAACTTCGAGCTAATGAAGCACTGTAAAACACCATAAAATTGTGCCTTTCCTTCCCTATAGCCCGATGCTTGCATAGATCAAATGCTATGAATGCAACTAATTTCCATGCTTCCAAACCAAAATAAGTCCTCTATGTTTGATGGAAGTGTCATTTTTGAAACAGAAGAGGCAAATGTCTCCAAAATGTATAAAATACAATGGACAAAATGATTCTCTCCAGCCTCAACACTCTTAGGCTACAATCTTAAGCAGGGGTCATTTTGTAGAAAAATAGGTGGTGGAGCTCATTAGCATAACTCATTAGCATATGCTGCCCCCCCCCAGCCAAAAGCAATCCACTGCAAGAAAAGATGCCCGGGCAAGCGAGGCCTGCTTGGGCTGGTTAGAGTTCCAGCCAGCGCAAGAAGGCCTTGCTCACCTGGGGCTCTCATGGGCCACACCCCAGGTGGGGAGGAAAAGGGGAACCCTAAGAAAGTTTCAGGAGCTGCGTTCCTGTGAGCTCCTGCTGAATCCGAAGCCTGATCTTATGTACACTTTCAAGGCAGTAAATCACGTTGGAACTCAGCAGATGTGACCATTAACTCAATTCAGACACCGAGTGCTCTGGGGCAGGCTGGAACCCCAGATTCAAACCCTCCCTTTGTCCCAGAGTTCCTGCTGAATATACGACTCCATGCCTTCAGTTTTCTATCTCAGTATTATAATTCAACCAAGAACTTCCCTACCAGCTGCTCTCCTCTGGTAATTTAATAGTTCTCTAGTTCTCTCTTGAGAAGCTACCCAACTCCCAAGTTATCCTTTTTATTCTCTGTTGCAATCCTTTGTTTTGTGAAAAGAACCTCGGTTTCCCTAAAGGTCCAAAACATACTGTTTTGCAGTCAAATTAAAGCCAGTAAGTTGAGTCTGATACTGGCTGCAAACCAGACAGCAAATCAGGCTCTCAAAACGTTGGATCCTTCCTTCTCTCATTTCATTTCTATGCAGACTATGGCTTTACACCCCAACTGGATCTTTCCCCCTTTATTTTCCAAACCACACTGCATCATACAGAGAGCAGGCCTTTTGCTTCTCTCCACTCTTTAGGTATCACATCTGGAAGACTTAGCATCTATGCTTCAACAGATCCACTTATTTCCTATTCTGTTTTCCCAGTTTTCCAATTTGGTGTAGTGGTTAAGTGTGGACTCTTATCTGGGAGAACCAGGTTTGATTCCCCACTCCTCCACTTGCACCTGCTGGAATGGCCTTGGGTTAGCCATAGCTCTGGCAGAGGTTGTCCTTGAAAAGGCAGCTGCTATGAGAGCTCCCTCAGTCCTGCCCACCTCACAGGGTGTCTGTTGTGGGAGGAGAAGATATAGGAGATTGTGAGCCGCTCTGAGTCTCTGATTCAGAGAAAAGGGCGGGGTATAAATCTGCAGTCTTTTTCTTCATGATTGGCTAAGAAAAGTGTTGTCCATCTGTGTTTTGATTTATTATTTGCTCAAGGTAACACCCCCCCCCCCCCACCGTTATAGGTCTGTGTTGCCAGGTCTGTGTTGGAAAATACCTGGAGACTCTGGGGGTAAATCCGGGAGAGGGAGGGGTTTGAGGAAAGGGGTGGGCTCCGCAGGGTACAATGCCCTAGAGCCCACCCTTCAAAGCAGCCATTTTCTCCAGGGGAGCTGATCTCTGACAGCCAGAGATCAGTTGTAAAAGCAGGCCCTATTGGCTAGATGTCTTTTTGCCTTCCATTTTGGGCTCCAATCAATGTCTCCCATGCAATGGCCTTATTTTTTTTATTATTTTAGTCAATTTAATTTCTGCCCTTTCCCAGAAATGGGCTCAGGGCAGATAGGAACATAACAAAACAACAATTAAAACTTACAATTAAAATCAGAACAGTATAAAACAGAACAATAAAACATAAGCAAGATATAAGCAAATTATAGCAAATTATAGTCATCTCTTAAGGTAAAAGATCCATGTTTTCCACAAAAGAAAATAAAGAACAGGCACAGGAGGGGAATAAAGCAGATGTTACTAAGAAAGGAGGTCTAACAGGTACTGGGACTAAAGCTATTATGACATCAAAGAAACCAAAGGTTGTTAAAGAAAATTTATTTTCTCTGGTATACAACCCAAAAAGTATTGTTATAAATATTTTCCCATTGCATGGGAGACATTGATTGGAGCCCAAAATGGAAGGCAAAAAGACATCTAGCCAATTTACTTGGGATAGCTCCCCCTTTGGTTGACCTTATACAGATGGAAAGGCTGCCAGGTCCTATACGATTTGAACGCTTTTTACTTCATTTTAATACAGACAAAATTCCCTCGTACTTGTTTGCTCATGCCAACAGATATGTGGTGCTAGTGATTAGATTACAAAGACATTTTAAAAATTCTACAACTTGGAAAATAGTTTCAAAAACAAAAGATGTTGGCTCTAGAAAGGGCTGAAAAAAGCAGTCGCTGGAGGCAGAATTGAAATCTCCTAACTCTGTATCAATTTTAGATCAACCAACTCCTTCCAATTTACCCCCTCCATTGATGGAATTAGCTCTGAAGCCCTCTATTGCCTCTACTAATTCAGACAAAGAGGTACCTCTAACAGGAGATATTGGGAACGGTCTGAAAAATTTGGATTCCAGCTGGCCAGAGGAAGAACTCGAGAAATTTTACGTTGTTACAAGACTGTGAGCAAGAGTCCTTGATAATCCGATTTGAACATCTGACATCTACTCTGAAGGGCCTCAGGGGTTCTACTGATTGTAGGGAGATGGAAATAGAGGGAAGTACTAATGCTTGTGAGCTGAGAAAGAATGAAGGTGAAGGGACCCACTCTGCAGAGGAGGCCCATCATTTTCCACTAGAACCAACTGTAATAATTAATATAGGAAAGCATAATTCCAACCTGATCATTGCAGCTGACGACCCTGAGATATGTGAAATATGGAATGTCCCTCATATACCTGATGGAGGAAAATGCTTGTGACTGTCTTCAATACAAGATACGGAGATTACTAACAAACCTATTGAATTTTTTTTTTCAAATTTAAATTATTTTATTAAATCCAAGAACACAATATTAGCCAGTAACAGAACATTCCAAACATATAAGAAACAATCATAATGCTTAACATGTCATTTATCCTTAAGGAGGATCATCTGTGGTTTGAATCAGAACAGGCAATAATACACAAAAGAAGTACATAATTACCAGAGTTAACTCTGTAATTGTTGTATACAAATATTAATAACTAATATTAATAACAAAACATCCCTGTAACCCTAGAATCTTCTACTTGACAGATTAATGCCATTTTTCCTCATACCATTTATAAAATTTATCCCATTTCCTACTAGCCTCAGGTTTGGGCTCTCCTTTTAGCATGTTCGAGAGTATATCCATTTCAGCTGCATTGAAGATTTTATCAACCACCTCATTTATTTCAGGACAATTCCTTTGTCGCCAATATTTGGCAAAGGCTATTCTTGCAGAAGTAAGAATATATATCGTCATATGTTCATCCTCGGAGGGTATTTCTTTTCTGACAAATGACAACAACATCATTTCCGGTTTAAATTGTATGTCTATTAGTAGTATTGCCTTTAAAAGTTCATATACTCTTATCCAGAAACTTTTAGCCACCTTACAGTTCCACCAAATGTGAAAGAAAGAACCTATTGCAGAGCCGCATTTCCAACATTTGGGTGAAATAGATTGATTAATTTTAGATAATTGCAGGGGGGTGATATACCATCTGTGAAATATTTTAAAAAAATTTTCTCTATAGTTAATTGGTTTAATATTCTTATAGTTCAATCTCCAAAAAGAGGCCCATTGTTCCAGATCTATGTTCTTTTGCAAATTTTGAGACCATTTTACCATTGACTCCTTTACTGACTCATCCTCCAGTTTAATTTGTATCAAGTAATTATATGCTTTCTTAATTACTTTATCTTCCTCTTTAAATAAAAGTTTATCAAAGTCAAAGTTACTTTTAGTAAATCCCTTGGGTTTATCAATGTTATATTTGGCTATTATCTGGTTCATCGTCCACCAATCAAGTTTTATCCCCCTAGATTCAAGATCGTCCTTCCGTCTGAGATTATCCTTCTCATCTAGTAGATCTAGATACCTGGTCTTCCTATTAAGATTCCATAACTGAGGCTGGATTGAGGCTTCTTCAGGGGATAACCATCTCGGAGTCTTATTATAAATCATTCTTCTAACTTTTAACCAAACATCGTAAATAGTTTTACGTATTAAGTGGTTCTTGAAATAATTCTGCCCCTTACTGACATACCATAAGTTCGCATGCCAGCCTGCCTGCAAATTGAAGCCTTCCAGAGCTAAAATTTGATTATTCTCTAACAAAATCCAATCTTTCAACCAAAGTATAACACAAGCAAAGTAGTATGTTTCCCAGTCTGGGAGCCCTAAACTGCCATTTTCCTTTTTATCTTTTAGAATTTTCCATTTCACTCTAGGTTTTTTGCCTTGCCAAATAAACGCTTTAATTGATCTAATTTAACGAAGAAAAGTTTCTTGATCACAAAATTAATCGTTTGAAACAAAAACATAACTTTAGGTAAGATACTCATTTTAACAAGTGCTATTCTACCCATAAAAGAGAGTTTCAAATTGGCCCATTTCTTTAGCGAGGAGTCAATCTCTTTTAAGAGCGGCACAAAATTATTGTCATATAAATTACTACATCTGTTTGTCATAACTATCCCCAAATACTTTACTTTCGATTCACTATTAAACCCAGTTCTTCTTTCCAATTCTTTAACCCCCTGTGGGGAGATGTTTTTAGTAAGCATTTTAGATTTCTGCTTATTTATTCTTAAGCCGGCAACATATCCATATTCACCCAATTCCTTTAAAATCTCCTCTACAGAGTCCATATTATTTTGGGAAATCAGGACCATGTCATCCGCGTATGATAGCACCTTGTATGATTCATCTTTAATTTTCAATCCTTCAATTTTAGTATTACATCTTATGGTGGAATTTAAAATCTCTAGAGACAAAATAAAAAGTAGCGGCGAGAGTGGGCATCCCTGTCTCGTGCCTTTACCTATTTTAATCTCCTCTGTCAATCCACCATTAATAATTATTTTGGCTACCTGGTCACTGTAAAGAGCCTGTATATTTCTAACAAACCCATCTCCGAAATCCATTGCTTTTAATAAATGAAACATAAACTCCCAATTTAAATTATCGAATGCTTTTTCAGCGTCGATAAAAAATAGTACCATTTGTTTCTCCCGATGTACGTCATAGTATTCAAGAATATTAGATAAGATCCTAATATTAGACCTCAGATATCTCTTTGGGAGAAAACCTGCTTGGTCATCATGAATTAACGTTCTTAAAATCTTCTTAAGTCTGTTAGCTAAAATTGTCGTGTATATCTTATAGTCTACGTTTAAAAGAGATATCGGCCGATAGTTCCTGATATCATCTAAGTCATTTGTAGTTTTTGGGATAAGTACTACATTTGCATCTCTCCAGGAGTCCGGAATCTTAAATGACCTCCAAACCTCATCTATTAAATTTTTAAACTGCATTATAAGGTCTTCTTTCAAAGAAATATAATACTCCGCGGGGAGACCATCAGGTCCCGCCGCGTTGTTTTTCTTTAGTTTAGCCCAGGCTTCTTCTATTTCCAATATCGTAAACGGACTATCTACAATATTCTTCTGATCTTCAGTTAATTTCTGCAATATCTTATCTTTAAGATACGTATCTTGTTTATCACCATTAATTTCATTTCCCCTGTATAAATGAGAGTAAAAACCTATTGAAATTTTATCATGGAATGTGGCAGGATGGCTAAGATGTATACATTCGTATATAGAGGTTCCTTTTTTCCAGAGAGATTTTGATATTATTATATTGAAGGAAACATGGATGGCAGAAACTCCTTTATTGGATGGTTATTCCTTTCATAATTTACCAGCAGTTCCAGGAAAGGGCCCAGGGAGGTTAAGGGGAGGCCTGGGTATTTTTATTTCTAATGCCCTTAAGGTTCAATGCCCTTAAGCTATGGCTCTACTGGTGAGATGGGATAGGGGAATTCTGATAATCATAAATGTATACCTCCCACCTCTAACAAAATAGTCATCTATAGAAGGAAATTGGGAGTTACTAGACCAATTTATAACAAATATTTCCTTGGAACATCCAGAAGCTCAAATCTTACTGGCAGGGGACTTCAATGCCCGTATGGGAAAGAATGATGCCTTTTTAGTAAATAAATTTAATTCCCTATTAGATGATCAGGAACAAGGCCAGAATGGACTTCTCTTCACAAGAGATTCTAAAGACTGTAAGGCAAATTTTGCCGGTCTATGTTTAGCTAAATTAGCAGGTAGAAGAGAGCTCCATATTCTAAATGGGGCATTCTATGGTGATTATCCAGGCGAATACACGTTTATGTCTGGGAATGGGATGAGTACTATTGATTACATGCTGGTATGCAGTTCTTTATTACTTCGGATTAAAAATTTCCAAGTATTACCATACTTGGAGGGTGACCATCTACCTTTATGTTTGCAGATAGCCCTCCCATTAGACTCTAACCAAAAAGAGACACGTTATATCGTTTGTATTACCTTGCTATGAGAAGTAGCACAGAAAAAAGGGTAGAGATCCAAAATGCCCTAGTGAGTCATAAAAAAAAACCTATAAAGGCATTATTCAAAGGAAGAAGAAAGAGTATACTGGGAAACTATGGCAGGAACTTATACAGGCTGTGAAACTAAAAAACTCTGCGCTTTTTTGGAAATTAACAAAGATTGCGGGATTTAAGACAGCCTTTCCTCTGGACATGTATATCCCTGTGGAAACATGGGCTGCTTTCTTTCAGAATTTATATGATGGCAATGTTCAACCCCCTTTCTCAGGTAACATAGAGAACCTCCCTCAGTGGCCACCAGTTAGTAAGCAAGAAATAAAAGCTTATATAATGCAACTGAAAAATAGGAAGTCCCCAGGTATGGATGGCATACCAGCTGAGATGCTTAAAGAGAATGTAAACTGGTGGGCACAGTTTCTAGCATCTTTTTTTACTTATGTTGATCAAACAGGCTGAATTCCAAAGCAGTGGGGGACGGCTATAGTTGTCCCTATTTTTAAGAAGGCAATCGAAATAATCCCGCCAATTATAGGCCCATAAGTCTTTTAAATATTATAGGTAAGATTTATACAAGACACCTTTTAGAAAAATTAGAAATATGGATAGAACAAGAAGAAACCATCCCTTTGGAACAGGCTGGATTTAGGAAAGAAAGGTCGACAACTGAGCATTGTCTGATATTGCAACAGTTAATTGGGAAGTACTCTGATAAAGGTACAACTGCTCTATATGCTGCTTTTATTGATTTAAAGGCAGCATTTGATTCCATCTCAAGGCAACGATTGTGGCAAAAACTAGCAGCTTCTAATATTGATAAAAGGCTGCTATTTCTCATCTGTGGACTTCATGAAGAATCATTTCTTAGAGTGAGATGCAATATGCAGGGATTACTCACAGAACCTATAAAAACTCAGAAGGGTGTAAGACAGGGTTGCCTTTTGGCCCCCATCTTATTTAACTATTACATCAGTGATATGGTGAAACATATGACTGATACTAAATTACACCCTCCAAAGCTGGCTCTTCGCCACCTTTCAGTACTGCTATATGCAGATGATGTGGTACTGTTATCTAGAACACCTATTGGGTTGCGGAGGGCATTAGACAGCTTTGCTAAGTACTATGAAAATAAATGTTTGGTAATAAATTTTGAAAAAAACAAAAGTGATGGCATTTTTTAAAAAAGCCAAGAAGAGGTATTGGACTATGAAAGGGAAGAAAATAGAACAAGTAACAAAATTTACTTATTTGGGAATGGTAATTCAGGATACAGGTGTTTATACCAAACATTGCAAGATGAGGGTGGAAAAAGCGGAGAAATCAATGTATGCTATCCTGAGATTTTTTCGTATTAAGGGGGGCTTTTATGTCCCGGCAGCACTGAAATTGTTTCAATGCAAAGTTTTAACACAACTGCTCTATGGTATTAACCTGGGCATTTCGGTTAAAAATCTACAGGCTCTTGAGCAAGTGCAATCAAAATTTCTCCATAACATCTTGCAGCTGCCGCCAGGTGTGCCAAATGCCCTCTTGTGATTAGAAACTGGGCAAATGAGAATTGAGGCCAGAATTATGTTATCTTCGGCATACCAATGGCTAAAGATCCATACAAACAAAAAAGGTCTCTTCCCTCTAATAATTCAAGACCTCTACAGGCCAAGGTGGCTGCAATTGGTCAAAAGCAACTTAGAAAGTATAGGATTTTCACTTGAAAACCTCTTGGTGCAGAGTTATGCCAAAGCAAAAAGTATTATTAAACAAAGAATTTGTGATATAGAGAGACAAAGGGATCTGGAACAGGCCCCTTCTTTTTTGGCGCCTACTGAGACTAAATATGTTATGAAGATGGCCAAGTACTTTTCTTATTTGGAGGTATCAGCTCACAGAAGAGCCTTTACATTGGCTCGATGCGCAGTCATGCCCTCAAAAGTGTTAGAAGGGAAATATAGAAAAATCCCATGTGGTGTGTGGTGACAGTATCATACCTTGGGCTGGAAGAAGTTCCTCCAATCTAAAGAAAATCTTTTTTCCAGTTATAAATGGATCACCCACTGGAGAATTAACAAATTAAATTAGAAGAAACTGGAGATAGCCTTCAAATTGTGTATAGTGGTATGATAGGATACGTCCAATGACATTTACATGTGAAGGACAGCTTAGGGTCACTTGGCTTGGCTTTCCAGCTTTTCTAGTTCTACTAGCGGCCTACACTTGAGCGTGGAGAGTGACCGATGAAGGAAACAGAAGCAACAGACCTTCCCATCACTTCAAAGCTAACCAACATCCTCAAGGCTGGTTAACTGAAGGAAGGTCATGCACATGAGTTTCAAGACCTGGCCTTGACCTGGATAGCCTGGACAAACCCAATCTCATCAGATCTCAGAAGCTATGCAGGGTCGACTCTGCCAAGTACTAGGATGAGAGACCTCCTTGGAATACCAGAACCCGAGGTAGGAGCAGGATTTATTGAGCCACTTCTCTGAATATCCTTCAGGCCCCCAGTAGGGGTCATTCACCAGAGGTTGCCATGACTTCCAAGTGCATACACACACCAACACACGCAAACATATGAACATAAAAATACCAGAACTGGAAGAATGTGGGATGCTCACAAAATGGTTTTGCATCAAATTTCACCATTCCAATCAACCTCTCTACATGCTAGCGTAAGACATCAGAATGGACATGAATGTGCTTTTTTTGTTCCCTTTAGTTCACCACCTGCAAAACAAATGTGCATTTGAAATGTATTGTGTAAAGTCTATTGTCTATCTCTCTATTTATCTAACTGATGTGAGAACTTTCAAATCTGATAACTGCTCCTCTGAGCTTTATCAGCACACAAAAGGTGCGCTGGTCCTTCATACTTTTCTCCTCCTGCTACATACTTCACCACAAACACATACACACACACCTGGAGATACTCATTGTCACAGGGACTTTATCAGCTGGTCAAGCTTCTCCACATTTCTCATATGGCTGTGTGATCATACATGGCATATGATGTTGGGCAGAGAAGTTAGTTCCATGGCTAGAGTCTTCTTTCAGAGAATAGATTGTCTTCCCTGCTTTTATTTCCCTCCAGAGTTTTCAGCAGGCCTCGGATTCAGCAGGAGCTCACAGGAGCGCAGTTACTGAACCTTTCTGAGGGTCCCCCCTCCTACTTCCCACCTTGTCCATTGAATAGTAGGTGCAGCTGCATAACAATCCCTGGATGAGCTCCATCACCTATTTTTCTACAAAGTGACTTCTGTTTAAACAAATGTTGTTTTTCATGCTTTGAAATGTTTGAATTGTGGTTTTAGGAGATCCCTCCATTTTTGTGTGTGTAAATTTCTGCATTTGCAAAAGAAATTGTATCTTGATATCCCTGACTAGACTTCTTAAATCATACCAGCTTCCCTGTAGAAGTGTATTACTACCCTACAAATATTTATATGCATGGCTTTATTCATGAAAGGTTTGGGATTTTTAAATTATTAATTCTATATTATCATCTTCCTTTAAAAATACAAAATACTGACAAAATTGTACTCACTGTAGTTCAGAGTTTCATAAATTTGTATAGAATTTAGTTTTGAATAAGCCAAGAAGTTGTTCTGACTTCGCAGCAATCCCCCAACCTCCAATCAGAACATTCAGTTTTCCTTGCCAATTATTAGACAGTAATTATCAAGAGGATGGTGATATTTGAATTATTCCAAATTGCTTTGCCAGGATACTTAACCTTCACCCTAAAGGTACTGATTCTAAAGTGCTCATCTTATTCCAAGGTTTAAAAATAACTCCTTAGAGATACCACAGCGGACAAAGAAAGAAGAATACAATCAGCCCAATTACATTCATTAAACAAAGAACCGGTGATTTCCAGCATATATCATTAATTAGCAAAAAAAAAAAAAAACCCTCACTGTTGTGTCCTTGGCTGTCATATACAAAGTACACTTCCAGGATACTTTGATGAAAGAATTTTCTACTTCCTTTAGCAAAGTTTAAAACAATAGCTTTCATACAGTGGTAGGATTTTAACTCAAGAAGATAACGTCTTCCAGGTGGCAGGTGAGTTCTGCTTTCAATCTGCCTAACCCAGACTAGTTGTTGTTCAGTTGCACAGTTGAGTCCGATTCTTTGCGTCCCCATGGACCAAGTCACGCCAGGCCCTTCTGTCTTCCACCATCCTCCAAAGTCTGCTCAAATTCGTGTTTGTTACATCAGTAACACCATCCAGCCATCTCATCTTTTGCTGTCCCCTTCTTCTTTTGCCTTCTGAATTTCCCAGCATCAGGATATTCTCCAGTGAGTGCTCCCTTCTCATTGGGTGGCCAAAGTATCTGAGCTTCAGCTTCAGCATCTGACCTTCCAGGGAACAGTCAGGGTTGATTTCCTTTAGGATTGACTGATTTGATCTTCTTGCAGTCCAACGGACTCTCAAGATTCTTCTCCAGCACCACAGCTCAAAAGCATCTATTCTTCTGTGCTCAGCCTTCCTTATGGTCCAACTCTCACAGCCATACATTACTACCAGTTTTGACTATACAGACTTGTTGGCAGAGTGATAGCTCTACTTTTTATTATACTGCCTGTGCCTAGGTTTGCCATAGCTGTCCAGTACAATGTTCCAAAAGCAGAAAACAAGAAGTGGGACTAAGGGCAGATCCAATCACTGTGTAGTCTACTTAATGTTTTGCATGTACACAATATTCTCATTGACTTTATTAATTTCTGCAAATTATTTTTTTGAAACATTTCATCATTTTCTGTAGACCTAACACATGTAAATTATTAAATGAGACACCAAGGTGATGATAACCAGGGAGCTAAGCTCAGCCTCTAAAACAGGCTAGACTTGCCTGGACTTGCCCTGAATTCCACCCTGGCCTTCATATTTTAACCAGGGCCTACATCATGTGAAACTTACCTAGTCAGTTTCAGCCCAACAGCTACATTATATGGCAAACCTCCATTTTGGCCTACAACAAATCTGGAGGCAACACGAATGGGAGCTTTCATGAGCTCAAAGTAGCCATACATGTCAAATAGGGTTTTGGCCTTGATAGATCGAATTGGGGAGGCTTGTGTCTGGGCTTTGGCATCCTGGATCATGGCTGCCCCAACCCCTCAAGCTTACCTGGCCGTGGAGCCCAGGGCCACTGCTTCCCCCCCATCCATGGAATACTGATTACCAGCAGGCCAGAGGCAACAATGCCTCCCTGGGACAGGCATGGGATTGGTGGGTCCCAAGGAAATTGATCACTGATGATGGGAGCAAATCTGGGCTTTTTTTGTTGCAGGAACTCCTTTGCTTATTAGGAGCTCACATAGGCCCTGTAAGAAGAACCCTGTAAACTCTCAGAGGATTGGCTACATCAGGGTTTGTGGCCTGATATGCAAAGGAGTTTCTGCTACAAAATACCCCAGCCCTGTTAAAAACAAATGGAAAGTCAAGAGAAGGCATTGTATCACAGGGGAAAAAATGAGAGGAGGACTGCGAGAGAAGAATATAATCAGTTTTAGAAATGAAGGACATACACACACACACACAAAATTGGGATAGTCAAACTGCTTTGTATAGTCTGTTGTAAAAAATAACATCAAATATAGAAAGAAACGGTTTACCAGCAGTGTGGCCCTAAGCAGAGATACTCCAGTTTAAGTCCATTGATTATCACTGAGCTGTACTTTACTACTATAGCCCTACTTGGAAGCCTCTCTTACAAAATGATAGGCGTGTTGTTTCATGAACCTTTACTTCAACACGATCCACATACACTCCACTAGACAGTACAATGTGTGATTTCTTCATCTGGAATAGCCTCTCAAGGCAATCAAAGTGCTATTGTTTTATATTTCTATCAAATTGAATGCAATATCCCACAGAGATCAAACTCCTACAACACATGTATGGAACATATTTATTGAGCCCTATTGAATACTGAGATGACATTCTTTTTCTGGATAAAAGGTATCCTTTTCTAGCTACCCTTTTCTGTGCTACCCCACAGCAACAGAGACCAATCGACCTTTCTTCGGTAGCACTGCAATTCTGTGCAGAGTTATTTTAATCTATGCCTTTTGAAAGTAATGGATCGAAACTGCAGTACCTCTGCACAGGACTGCAGTATAAGAGCCAGCCAGCTCTTCTGCACAGCATTTTGATCCCAGCTGTAGCTCTAACAAGAAGCAAGTGGCAACATATGGTGGATGGGGATGGCTGTAACTGACTGTGTCCACCTACTACCTGGTCTGAGATTACTGTGAAGACATGTCCATTCTCTGTGTATATGTGTATGCAGGGCTTTTTTCTGCAGCAGGGACTCCTATGCATATTAGGCCACACAACCCTTACGTAACCAATACGCCAAGAGTTCACTGTACGCCCTGTAAGAAGAGCCCTATAAGCTCTTGGAAGATTGGCTATGGCTATGGCTACATCAGGGGTGTGTGGCCTAATATGCAAAGGAGTTCCTGCTACAAAAAATAAGCAGCCCTGTGTGCATGTCTCTATTTGAAAGAAAAAGCCAGTGCATGTTCACTTTACGTTTGAAAACAGGGACCAGCCCCTCAGTAAGTGTGGGATTTGGGGGCAGGAAAGCACAGCAGTGAAGCTCCGGCTGGCTTGGCATAAGGGGTGGGGCCTAATATGCAAACGAGTTCATGCTGGGCATTTTCTACAAAAAGCCCTGTGTAAGCAATGGTGTCGTCAAGGGGGTGTGGCCTAATATGCAAATGAGTTCATGTTCGGCTTTTTCTACGGAAAAAGCCCTGGTACATTCAATGCATGTACTGCTGAAGAGTTAAAACAAACTGCCCCATTTATCCAGGGACTAGTCCCCAGTTTCATTTGTAAAGTGACCATGCATTGCTTTGTTTCTTAGGGTCTGATTAGAGGATACCTTAAACCCCAATCCAACTTGCACTGAATGTGCAACCTGGCACTCATTAAAATAGTGTTGGAGTGATTGGCTGTTGCGTGTGCACTAGGGTTGCCAAGTCCTCTTCATCCCCCAGTGGGGGACTGCGCGCGCGACGAAGTGACGTCATCAAAATGGCAGTGCCCATGCGGGGCTGCTCTAGGTGGGCCTGCTCTAGCCATTTGGGAGGTTAGAACTCTATGGTACCTATTGTACCATAGAGTTTTACCTCCCAAATGACTAGAGCATCTGGGAGAATAATAAGAATTTCCCCAGAAACACCTAGAGAGGCGCTGTACGGGCGTCGCTATTTTGATGACTTCACTTCCGGGTGACATCATCATATCAGTTATGTGGGGGGGGTTCCCCCTGCTGGCCCAATGTGGGCCAGTGGGTTGAGAACCTCCCAGGTGGGAGATTCCCCGCCCGGACCGGGCACTTAGCAGCCCTAGTGTGTACATGGCAGCAAGATGCACATGGGCAGTCACACAGGCAGACTGTTGAACTTTCAGTATGACAAATAGCCTCCCCACAGCCCTTTTTTTGTCAGTGAGCGCATGTAGGGTGGAAGGGAAAAGGTTCCTCCAACCTCTGTCTGTGTTTGGGAACAGATCTGCACCTCCCCCCAGTATTTTAAATCTGAGCATCAGGTCACATGTTAAAAGTGAGTTAGGATGGGAACTTCCCCAAATCCAACTCACCTTGAATGTTTTGTCTAATTAGGAGGTCCCCAACATGGTGCCTGTGGGAACCACCACACCCACCAACAGCTTTCCTGGTGCCCACCAAGTGTCTCAAGAAAATGGGTGGGGTTCAGGTTCATTGACCCACCCAGGATTCTGATTGGCCATTTAATTGGCCATGCAGTTTTGTTTTGTTTTTAATGCTAGTTTGGCAATACCTACCATCACAACAGAAAGATTTGGATAGTATTGCTGAAGGTAAGCTGTGGAGGCCATTTTGTGACCGGCTCCACCTCCAGAGGCAGCCATTTTGTGGCTGCACCTACCATGTGTCAGAATCCCAAAGTTGCCCTCATAGAATCAACAAGATCAGGGACCCCTGGTATAACTGGTCCCTTACAAATAGAGGCGTACACATTCAGACAGGTTGTAAATGCATTCACTGTAACATCTGAATATGGGTGGATTATATGTGTGACCACTGTTACACAAACAGGGCCAGGGCATTTTTTTTTTTTTGTAACAGGAACTCCTTTGCATATTAGGCCACACATCCCTGATGTAGTCAATCCTCCAAGAGCTTAGAATAGGTCCTGTACTAAGAGCCCTGTAAGCTCTTGGAGAATTAGCTACATCAGGGGTGTGTGGCCTAATATGCAAAGCAGTTCCTCCTTCAAAAAAAAACCTTGGACAAGGCTACTGTCATCATAGCAGCATAAGGGCAGTGCTGTGTAATGTTGATGAACTAATGAACTAGTGAACGAGCATGGAATCAAAACCAGCAAAAGGCCTTACTCACACATGTGATTCAGCAAAGGATCTTAAACATTTGTGTTGTTTGGCAACTCAAGATCTGTCAATCACTGGATGTTTTTTTTCCAACAAAACCCCATCTTTCTTCATAGCAAAATGTCCATTAAAATGAATACCTATTGAAGCTGGAATTCAAAAACACATGGATTTTGCAGGCAGGATCTGCAAAGAGAAGACTAGATTCCTGCCAGCTTTGGTTCAAGGATCTTCCAGCATATATCCACATGTATTTGGTGTCCACATGGGATTCTGTAAGGGCTTTCCAGAATCCACTTGTTCTTGCTGCCATCTGCAGGTAAGGCAAGTGTTATGGACCATCTCCAAACACCCTCATAGCATTGATTTACAAGTTAAAACTGTTATTTTACTTTTCTCTAAAATCCTGGATAGAGTGATGGAGACAGACGCAAAGGGTCAGAAGGCAAGTGGATACTCTGATGGGTTTGTTAGGGGACCAAATAAAAAAGATCACAGTGTTGTTGCTTCAATCAATTCCTGGTGACTCTTTGGTTAATGCCTTCAACTGGGTTTAGAAGAAAGCCACTGGATTTGATAGGTCCAGTTTGCTGCAGAAATTAACCTGTCAAGTCCCCTTTTCCTTGACATTTATCTAAGGGATTTCCTGTCTCACGCACTTGCTGAACAAAAGGGTTATGTGGCACAGCTTAGGGCGTCTGGAGGCAGCTGATCTAACTGGGGATGATTGGCTGGTTCCAGGTGAGAATGAAGTTCTGTGGATAGTCTGAATGGCATCTGGAAGAAAACAGCCATAAGGTTCCACACTGCAAAGAGGAAATCTTTGTGATATAACCATGGTGCTATTCTGCTGGCTGGCATAAATACAATAGGCAGGTTTTGTTTTTTGTTTTTGTAGCAGGAACTCCTTTGCATATTAGGCCACTCCCCTCTGATGTAGCCAATCTTCCCGGAGCTTACAGTAGACCCTGTTCTGGGCATGAACATTTTTTGGGCTGTCTTTTGAAAATGGAATTACTCCACAGATGGAATCCAGCATTCTTGCCAATGAGATTATTTTTAAGAAATTCAAAATAAAGGCAATACGCATGCATTCCAGTTTTGAAAACTTGAGTTTGTTGTTTGAATTTTTTTTAAAAAGCAACAAGAATGAGATATTGTCCCTCAAGGCTTTTTTTGATCAGGAATGCACAGGAACACAGTTCTGACTGGCTTAGTGTCAGGAGGTGTGGCCTGATATGCAAAGGAGCTCCTGCTGGGCTTTTTGTGTGAAACAATGGTGACATCAGGGGGTGTGGCTTGAGTTCCTGCTGGGCTTTTTCTGCAAATGAGTTCCTGCTGAGCCTTTTCTATTAAAAAAAGCTCCCTGTTCTCCCTTATTTTGAAACATGAATGGAGACTCCTGGAGTGCATGTACCAGACAAGAGATATTTCCATTCTGTTACTTCTGCTATCATAAATCTTCTTTGACTCTTCTGAGAGTTTCATAATATGCTGTCTCTCACTCTCTTACCACCCACCCCCCATAACTTTAAATAAGCTTTAACAATCATTTGGCGACTTTGTCTGTTGCTCCTTCTAAACTCTGAATGAAATCCATGCATGGTTTCCAATACTGTACATGTCATGACTCGTCAAAAATACCTCTTCAACAGCTGACACCAACAGAAAAAAATTGCAACATAGGAGAAGGGAATGTCAAATATCTGAGTTGTCCTACAAGAGCCACAGTGTGAGATGGTAGAGCTTTCGATAACATCTCTGTAGACTGTAGGTGGAAGGGCTTAGATTTTGGAATACTTTCTCAGATGATAAATTCCTGAATGTAACTCATGAGCATTGGCCTAATATTAAATCTGCTAGTTAGGTTGAAGTTTTAACTGTGGAAAGGCATTCAAAATGGGGCTCTCCATTTTGCGCAAGATGTGACTAATGAGTTTATGCTAATGAGAGCAGTTGCCTAAGCACGGGTTCCTAGTTTATTAATGCGGCCTGTCGAAGTATAAATGAAACATGAGAATAGCTGGAATCGTGTCGCCACACTGGTTGAACAGTGGACTGCTTCCTGAAAGAATACACCCCGCTTGATCTTCCTTTATAAAATTTATCAAATGTTGTTTAAGCCGTTCTGCCGAGATTCTTGTATATATTTTATAGTTATTATTTAATAATGGAATTGGTCTGTAATTTTTTACATTTGTGACATCTCTATCTTTCTTCGGAATCAACGAAATAACAGCTTCTTTCCATGTGTTTGGTATTTTCCCTTTTATTCTTATCATGTTCATCAACTTCTGCAATTTCAGTATTAACTCCTCTTTAAAGGTTTTAAAGTATTTAGCTGTATATCCATCTGGCCCAGGTGCCTTTCCATTTTCCATTGCATTAATTGCTGCTTCAATTTCTATTTTTTCAATTGGATCATGCAAAACTTTTCGCATATTTTCTGTTAAGGGTTCTATTTTTATCTTTTGTAAATACTCATCCATCTTTTCTTTATTTATTTTAACACCTTTAATAATAATAATAATAAATTTATTCTTATATTCTTATTCTTATATCTTATTCTTAAACAATTTGGCATAATGCTTAAAAAAAATCTTTTTATTCCCTCTTGGCTAACCACCTCTCTTCCATCTACCACAATTTTATTAATGATTTTATTTTCTCTCTTTTTCTTCCGTTCCCAAGCCAAATATTTTGCAGGTTTGTTTACACCCTCAAAAGATTCCTGCTGCAATCTTTTCAGATTCCATTCCAACTCTTTGTTTAACAAATGTCTCATTTGCATTTGTAGTAATTTCCCTTATAATTTTCTTTTTCCCTGGCCTTTTCTTCAACTCCCCTTCTTTTTTCTTTATTTCATTTTGAATGTCCAACATCTGTTTTTCTTTTGCCCTCTTATCTTTGTTATTCAATGTAATCAATATTCCTCTCATTACTGCTTTATAAGCATCCCAGATCGTCTGAAATTCTATATCCTCTTTATTGTTTATTTGGAAGAAAGCTTTAGTTTCATTTTCTAGATATGTCACTATTTCTTTATTCTGTAGTAAATCTTCATTCAATCTCCATCTTCTCAGCTTCTTAGACAATTTTGTAATCCACATTATTGGGTTATGGTCAGCCCCAATTTTAGGTAAAATCTCTATTTTCTTTGTTATAAGGCCTAAGTCTTTAGTACCCCACAACATGTCAATTCTAGAAAAAGTTTATAGTCCCGCACTTCAGGGTTAAATTTCCTCCATATACCCTCTAAATTTTCTTGTTTGACCAATTCAAAACAAGACTTTGGCAATTTTCTTTCTTTCTTTCTTATTATTTTTTTTTCGCCAGACCTATCCAATGTATTCTTAATTGTTCCATTAAGTCCCCCACTATTAAAACTTGGTCATAAGTCAGTTAATCAAATTGTTGTGTAATGTCTTTTAAAAAAGCATCCTTTGCACCAATTGGTGCATACAGTCCCAATAACAACGGGTTTTTTGCATTTAATATTATTTCTACTGCTACAAATCTTCCATCTTTATCTCTAAACACTAATTTTGGCTCCAATTCTTGTTTAATATAAAAAATCACTCCCCTTTTCTTCTGTTCAGCCAATGAATAAAATTCTAATCCCAATTGTTTATTCCATAAAAAATTGTAATCCTTTTGTTTAATATGCACTTCTTGTAAACAAACTATATTACAATTTTGCTTTTTAATCCAATGAAACGTTGCCCTTCTTTTTTGTGGTGAATTTAGTCCATTTACATTCCAAGACAATAGTTTGTAATCCATCATGGTGAAAATCCTTTATGTTCTTCACAAAATCTACACAGTTCCTTTGCATTTGTAATTGTGATTCTTTTCCCCTGAAGTTCAAAGCTCAAACCTTCTGGTATTATCCATCTATACCTCATTTCATTTTTCTGTAATTTTTCTATCAGTTTTTTATATGTTCTTCTATCATTTATCACTTGCCTTGGCAACTCCTTCATAATTCTTACTCTGCTGCCTCCCACTATCAATGTATTTTCAAAGTTTTTGTTCATGATCTTTCCCACCATTTCTTTTGTCATATATCTTATGACAACATCTCTTGGTAAATTATTTTTTTTGGCATAGAGTGAGTTCACTCTGTACATATAATCATACATATTCTTAGTCTCTTCAGGATCTTCCTCTAAAAATTCTGCAATTATTTTTATTATATATTCTTTCAAAACACCATCTTCCTTTTCAGGTACTCCTCTCAGACGTATCTGAATCTCCATCAATTTGCAGTCATGGATTGCCACTTTTTCTTGTATTTTCAACAAGGTGGAATCATGTACTTTCATTCTCCCGTCTACTTCCTGCACTTTCTTAGATGTTTCCTCTGTCTCATTTCTGAGATCTTCAATATCTTTTTTAATCTCTTCTATAATTTCTTTTTTAGATGCTGTTATCATCTCTTTCATGCCTCTCATCATTCTGGCCTCCATTGCCTCTAGTTGGTCCTGCATTTTCTCCAATGAGGTAGCCCTTGCACGGGTTTGCTTGTGTTCTGACATTTAAAAACACCAAAAATTTTGGTCTCACCAAATTCAAATTTGACTATCAAGTTCAAAAGATTAGAGCTTGCTCTTTACAACAAGCCTAATTTCACCATCCTCAGAGCTTCCCAGACCGAGATATTAATTTTTAATTTTTTTAAATCCTTCAAAATGGCAGTCGTGCCTTTTTGCTTCTCTAAAAAAAAAATCTTTTTCTTTTAAAGGCTTCTAAAGTCCATTATAAACAATATGTCCAATAGTATTTATCTTCTTATCATCACCTCAATTAATTCCAACAATTTTTAATGTCCCGAACACTTTAAAAATATTATTTTAATTTTAACCTCCTTGCAATGGCAGCCGATGTTTCTCTATGTTATTATAGTCCTAGAGTAGGCTTTTCATCTACTACTTCATGCTTTACTTGCCACCAAATCTCGTTTTCACTGATAGAGAGATCTCACGATACTTGACGTACTTTCTGTATTGATTGTATATGCTGCAGATCTGTGACGATGGTGCTCTTTTTTCAAAACTGCAAGCAGACCAAACTATAAATTCCTTTCCACTTTTTAGCACTATCCTTTAAATTTACAAAGTCCAAATTTCACCTCTTCCTCCCTTCTTCTTCCAAGCTTTCTAGATTTCCAATTCCCACCTTCTAAATTTATTTTGTTTAACTGTAAATAGTCCTGGAATGAAAGATAGTAATCTGTACCTTTTCTACCAATTATCCAGATCCACACCGGTCTTGTGTAGCTTTAGATGTTTAGTAATGTCCAAGAAGGTTAGGATTCTGTCGAGCTTATGTCAAATAAATGACTCTGAGAACTTTTGCAGATGATGAAAATGCAACTCTTCCCGGAGACCCCTCAAAGCCTCAAAGGAGCCCCCCCACGGGACTCCCTTTTAGCCAAGGTAAATCTCCTCAAAGTTTTCTGTGCATATCTTGGACTAATCTCTAACTGAGAAAAGTGGGCAGTAGGCATTAATTTGCCTTCCACTACCCCGAACAGAAGTTTCAGCCTGCTCCTGTTATGAGAAGCAGCTCATCTCGGCATTTTCCTCCCCCGGAAGTCCCAACACGGCTTTTCTTATGTTCAAATAAGTAACAAAGAGGGCAGGCCGTTGAGGAGAAGCACCACACTGGCAGCCCATGTTCCGCTATTGATCCAGATGCCTGCGTGCACACACACTATCAAGTATGGGCCCTGTAAAAGTCAGCTGTGTTTCTAGCCCTAACCCATCCAGTGTTGCCTCTTCTGGCAACTGGGGCAGATATTGATCACATGTGGAAGAGCTTCTCCCTGACTTAAATGAAGCTTGAGGACCTTATCCTCCTTTGTTTGTAGAATGACTCACACATTTTTAAAAGCAGAGTGCTCTGAAACTGGGCCTGCCACCATAGTTTGCCTGAAGCTAAATGCAAGGTGAGTTGTGATGTGTTCTTTGAAGGACAAACTCTTTTTAAAAAAGAAATCCTGAGAGAACAGGCTGCTGAATGTTCACCAGAGGCCTCTGTTGCTTCTAACAGATATTTTTTCCTCAGAAAATATAAATATGAGCACACTGCTTTTTTTTGCGCATTAGGCCACATAGCCTGGCCTGGAAGCACGTGGCGCCCACATGGTGGGTCAGGCCAGCCGGGACCCTTTCCATCCCAAGTGGAGCTCTGCTCCTGTGGATTCCAGCAGGAAAAAAAACCCTGTATGAATATATATTTTAAAAGGCATGGGAATTTGGCATAGATATTTAATACAGCAATATGTTAAAGTATGGCATCTCGAAATAGGGAAAAAAATATGACAAGAACACTAGTGAAGTAATGATAGATACTTGTCACAATAGGTTTATTCTCTTATTCAGATAATTTTAGAATGAAAGTTAGTGGGATTCTGAAACGTCTGTTTGCAGCATAAAACAGTGGTGTCGAACTTGTTTGTTATGAGGGATGGATCTGACACGGCCGGTCCGTGTTGGGCAGGGCCATGTGTGGACCTATTTTAGATCTGGTAGCAGAGATATAAACTTTTTAAAGGACACAGTAAAAAAAAAAAACCCTTAAAATAAAAATATGCTTAAAACGTTAGCACTTGTTGGTCTTAAAGGTGCTTTCTTTGCATTTCTCCCATGGAATCCAGGGAACTGGGCCAAGGAAGCTGTGGATTTTTTCTTCCTTTCCCAGGGGACCAGGAGGGGGAGGAGCCTCAACCAATGGAGAAAATTAAGGCTTTGCTCTATAGCTCCTGTGCAATTGAGCGAGCCTTGCAAAGCAAGCTGAGATACAGAAGGAAGCAAGAAGGAAGCAAGAAAGAAGGAGAGAGAAAGAAGGAAGGAAGCAAACAAGAGCCAGTTCCTCTGGACCACATGTTTGACACCCCTGGCATAAACGACCCTCAACATCAATGCTGATATCCTCAAGGAGAAAACACTTCCGAGACCTCAATACATACACACAAATCACATCATTTCAAACACTGTTGATATATTCTCTGGGACTAAACACCCCTATTGCCACCTTTTTAGAAGTATGTGTAGTGGACTATGGCATTTGGTGAAGGAAATCAAATAATTTCACTCAAATTAGCAACTGCATATGGTGGGATTGCTCTCATCTCTGGAAACCAGGGTGCGTCCATTTCTGTCCCCTTAGAGACTTCATGAATACAGACAAAGCCAGGGTTTTTTTTAGCAGGAAAGCAGTTCTGGGGGCTTGGGGTCAGGGGATGTGGCCTAATATGCAAATGAATTTCTGCTGGGCTTTTCCTGCAAAAAAAAAGTCCTGTGAAAAAATGTTGATGTCAGGGGGTGTGGCCTAATATGCAAATGAGTTCGTGCTGGACTTTTTCTACAAAAAAGCTTTAGATAAAGCCACTGCCTGAGTTTCTTTAAGCACACATCACTTCTTGATAAAACATGGCTGATTCGGAACTCACCTTGCTCTGGGGCAGGCTTGTTCTGTGTGGAACAAGCTGGCGATTTCACACCAGTTGCTCCGCGCCGCCATTTTGCGTGGGGCAAACCCGTGATTTGCTGCGCCGCAGTGTAAACCTAAAAAAAACAAGGTTTACACTGCGCATGCAGCAAATTGCGGGTTTGCCTCATGCAAAATGGCAGCATGGAGCAACTGGTGCGAAATCGCCAGCTTGCTCCATACAGAAACAGAAGCCTGCCACAGAGCCAGGTGAGTGCCGAATCAGCCCATGTGTAAAAGAGTCCTTTTGCCGCACTGTATCAGTGAAGAAGAGCCCCGTGGCGCAGAGTGGTAAAGCTGCAGTACTGCAGTCTGAGCTCCCTGCTCACGACCTGAGTTCAATACCAGCGGAAGCTGATTTCAGGCAGCCGGCTCAGGTTGACTCAGCCTTCCATCCTTCCAAGGTCGGTAAAATGAGTCCCCAGATTGCTGGGGGGAAAGTGTAGCTGACTGGGGAAGGCAATGGCAAACCACCCCGTAAAAAGTCTGCTGTGAAAACATTGTGAAAGCAACGTCACTCCAGAGTCGGGGACGACTGGTGCTTGTACAGGGGACTATCTTTACCTTTACCTTTATATCAGTGAAGAGTCCTGTTGTTGAAATCTGTAGCACCAGAGATGGACTCCTCAGAAACAGCTGCATGTCATTTCAACGTCAGAGATCACAGAATGATAGCCCTTATCCGGAGGTCCTCCTATCTAGCCACCCATTCCATGAGGCAGGAACATTCATCGATCTCACCATCTGCTCACTACAGGAGAATGTTGAGACAGGATGCAAGAAACGCCTTGGGGATGCCCAAGGTGCGCGAAGGGCAATGAATAAATTAAGCGGGGAAAGTAATGGATGTTAAACAGAAAAGAAGTCACAACTCCCTTTTGGAAGCGAGAGGGCTTTGTGATAGGGCCCAGACTAACTTTCCCTGTGGCACAGAGTGGTAAAGCTGTAGGACTGCAGCCCAAGCTCTCTGCTCACGACCTGAGTTCAATCCTGGAGGAAGCTGGGTTCAGGTAGCCAGCTCAAGGTTCATTCAGCCTTCCATCCTTCCGAGGTTGGTAAAATGAGTCCCCAGCTTGCTGGAGGGAAAGTGTAAATGACTGGGGAAGACAATGGCAAACCACCCTGTAAAAAGTCTGCCGTGAAAACGTCGTGACGTGACGTCACCCCAGAGTTGGAAACGACTGGTGCTTGCACGGGGGACTACCTTTACCAAACTTTCCAAGCAACCTTCTAAGCAGTTTAACAAAGCAATGATATCCTTCCAGCCTGGAATGTATTTATGGGATGGAGTTAACTTGATGGTATGACTCCTCAGCAGTGGTTTCCCTCCTAGATTGCTAGACCAAAGATTCCACATCTCCTAGTTCCGGGTGAATCAATTTAGCTGAAAGAGAGCGATAACATTTGGTGAGGACACTGACCTATTTTTACTCATTTGAATTGGCTAGAAATTATATAATTATTCTGCCTAAAGCACAAGAAATGGGTTTCAAAATCACGTGCATATGTTATAATAAAAGGCTCCCTTCTCAAGGGAAGAGGCAAGCAGGTAATGGGAGTGATGAACGTATTAATCAGTTTCCCATAGTCTAATTCATCTTTCAGTAATTGAAACGCATTTATATCTGCAAATATTAGAAATATAATTATTGTGGAAGAGTGGGGCTCCCTGAAAATCTGAACTAATTTCCTTGGGGGAGGAAGAGGAGAAGGCAAGGCCTTGTTCACTGGCAGCATTTGATTCTTCTGGAATATTCGCAATATAATCTGTCCCTGCCTCTTCCCCCTCCAATCTCTCTGCTGACTCTCTTTGTTTCCAGGCAGCAAAGCACATAGTCTTAAGAAACTGTGCTCTGCTTCAGCAAAAGTTGCACGTACCACCTCACTTGTGTAAAAAGTACGATTTTCTTGTTTCTGTTTCATTTTAATGATCTAAAAGCAGGGATTTTTTTTTTTCAGACGGAGCTCGCAGGAGCAGAGCTCTACAGGGGCTGGGCAGGGCTCCGGTTGACCTGACACGCCATGTGGCAGTCACATGCTCCCAGGCCAGGTGGTGTGGCCTAAGATGCAAATGAGCTTCTGCTGGGCTGTGACCAATCATAGAGCCCCGTGGCGCAGAGTGGTAAAGCTGCAGTACTGCAGTTGAAGATTTCTGCTCACAACCTGAGTTCAATCCCGGCTTAAGCTGGCTTCAGGTAGCCGGCTCAAGGTTGACTCAGCCTTTCATCCTTCTGAGGTCGGTAAAATGAGTCTCCAGCTTGCTGGGGGGAAAGTGTAGATGACTGGGGAAGGCAATGGCAAACCACCCTATAAAAAAAAAGTCTGCCATGAAAACGTTGTGATGTAACATCACCCCAGAGTTGGAAATGACTGGTGCTTTTACAGGGGACTGCCTTTACAGGATCTCCTTGGTGCAGAGTGGTAAAGCTGCAGTACTGCAGTCCTAAACTCTGCTCATGACCTGAGTTTGATCCCAGCAGAAGCTGGGTTCAGGTAGCCAGCTCAGCCTTCCATCCTTCCAAGGTTGGTAAAATGAGTCCCCAGCTTGCTGGGGGGAAAGTGTAGGTGACTGGGGAAGGCAATGGCAAACCACCCCATAAAAAGTCTGCTGTGAAAACGTTGTGAAAGCAACGTCACCTCAGAGTCGGAAATGACTGGTGCTTGCAGCTTTACCTCTAAATGACAAATAGTTGACCAATGGGGCTTAGCTGGTTGCATCTCTAACATTGCACCTTAGGTATCTTATTTTTTTTTAATCATTTTGGCATATTTTACCTCTTGCCGTGAACTTTTGATTGAGGATGTATTGTAGTGGTGGTGGAAACCATGCCACTGTGTCATGGCTGATTTATGGTGACTCCGTGGAGTTTTGAGGCAAGAGACATTCAGAGATGGCTTGCCACTACGTGCTTCCACACCACCCTGGTATATTTCAGAGGTCTCCCATCCAAATACTAGTGAGGGCTGACTGTTTAGCTTCCAAGATTTCATGAGACAGGGCTTGTCTGGGCTATCCAAGTAAGAGTGATGACATAATCTTTAGGGAGATAACAGAGACTATTCCTTCTTTAGATTATTTAGAACAGTGGTCCCCAACCTTTTTGGCACCAGGGACTGGTTTCGTGGAAGAATTTTTTTTTCACAGACCGGGGTGGGGTGGGGTATGGTTTCGGGATGATACAATTGTGTGTTTTATTTTGATGCGGAGGTTAAGCATGCGGACTCTTATCTGGGAGGACTGAGTTCGATTTCCCACTCCTCCACTTGCAACTGCTGGAATGCCCTTGGGTTAGCAACAGCTCTCACAGGTTGTCCTTCAAAGGGCAGCTTCTGGGGAGAGCTCTCTCAGTCCCACCTACCTCACAGGGCATTTGTTGTGAAGGAGGAAGGTAAAGGAAATTGTGAGCCACTTTGACATTCAGAGTGGAGGGCGGGATATAAATCCAATGTTGTTGTCTTCTTCTTCTTCTTCTTCTTCTTCTTCTTCTTCTTCTTCTTATTATTATTATTATTATTATTATTATTATTATTATTATTATTATTATTATTATTATTATTATTACATTATAATATATAATGAACTAATTATACAACTCACAGCCCAGTTGCTAACAGGCCATGGCCCAGGGGTTGGGGACCACTGATTTAGAAGATACCACCAGTTGATGGAGTCTTAGTGTATTTAAGGAGTATTTTATAAGATTCTGCTAGTTGGAAACAACCCACTATAACTAGGTTTTACCAAAGGTTTCTTTTTTTTTGTTGGAACTCCTTTGCATAATAAGCCATACCCCTCGTGATGTAGCCAATCCTCCAAGAGTTTACAGGGCTCTTAGTACAGGGCCTGCTGTAGGGTCTAGGAGGATTGGCTACATCAGGGGTGTGTGGCCTAAAGGAGTTCCTGCTACAAAAAAGCCCTTTTTAAACTATTGTAAATGTCAAGCATCGATATTTCCCAATAATCGGTCTTTTGTTATTGAATCAAAAGTTGCTTTATTGTAGAAACTCCATAGCTTTACCAAGGACAGAATCCTTGGAAGTAATGACGTATACAAACTTACATAGTTACTTTATAGGATAGCTTCAAAAGGTATCAACAGATGCAATTTGAGTCACGGGTTCAAAGGTTACTACATAGAATCTCTTTTATTACTAAGGAATGTAGGCTATTAAAAACATCTCCCTTTCTCACACTTTCTCTGAGGCCAGATAAGACCCATCTGTGTGGATCTGGGGGAGAGGCGCATCACACTGTTACCAGCCAGGCTAACCTAAACATCCTTGGGCCAGATGGATTTATTACTTGCCCTTAGGTTGTAAAAGAGGGGGGAGCAGGAGAGGTTGGTGATCTACTCTTTGTCTTAGGGACCATCATGGCACACAGAAATATGCATGCTTGACAGTATATTCCACCTTTTTTTTTTTTTTTTTTGAATGGGAAGGTTAAAAAAAAGATGCCACTTCAAGAGACTCTGTCCTGGTGAGCAAACAGAGTCATATAGATGAGGTACAATTGATAGAAGAACAAGAATTGTTTGAATGCTTTTTCATTATATTCAGCACAAATATTCCCAATGCTTCTCTCAAACCCTCACCCAAACCTAATCTTTGATGCTGCCTAAAATTTCCAGAAAAAGGGATACCTGTATGTAGGACTTTTTTTTTAAACAGGAATGCACAGGAACGCAGTTTTGGCTGGCTTGGTGTCTGGGGGTGTGGCCTAATATGCAAATAAGCTCCTGCTGGGATTTTTCTACATAAAAGCCCTGCCTGTATGTGGTGCACAATTTCCTCTCCTTTCCCCCCCCCCACACCCCGAAATGCTGATTGTGGGGGACAGGGACTGCCTCCTTCCATAATACTTTTTATGGGTAATTGTAGGTCTGCCACAAAGTTTCAGGCAAGATCAAAGCCCTCAAATCCAGCTCTTTATAGTGTTTCAGTTTGAATGACGGAAATCCACCGATGGAAGGTCCCATTTGGTTAGCATCTATGCCATCACAAATATCCTCTTTCCTTGAGCAATTTTGCAGCATCTTGAAAAGTATTTGCATGGATTTTTTAAAAAGTGTGACCAGGGCTTTTTTTGTACCAGGAATTCCTTTGCATATTAGGCCACACACCCCTGGTGTAGCCAATCCTCTAAGAACTTACAGGGCTCTTCTTACAGGGCCTACTGTAAGCTCTTGGAAGATTGGCTACATTAGGGGGGGGGTGTCTCAATATGCAAAGGAGTTCCTACTACAAAAAACCCCCCATAATATGACTATATCAAGGGATAAGTGTCAATGTGCCACTTTAGAAGAGTATAACAGGACATCCCACCTCATGCAAGTAAGGAGGAGTGAGAGCTCGTTACTATGTTCATGCATAAGGCAAATCGAGTCACTGACAAGTTGCCAACTCCAATTCAAGAAATATCTGGGGACTTTGGGGGTGAAGCCAGGAACAAGGTTGTGACAAGCATGACTGAACTCCAAAGGGAGTTCTGGCCATCACATTTAAAGGGACTGCACACCTTTGAAATCCCTTCCCTCCATTGGGAATAATGAAGGATCAGGGCACCTTCTTTGGGGTCTTTTAGACTTGGACCCCCTGGTCCAATCCTTTTGAAACTTGGAGGATAGTTTGAGGAGAGGCACTGAGCACTACACTGAAAATCTGGCACCTCTGCCTCAAAAAAACAGCACCCCCCAGCCCCAGATACCCATGGATCTATTCTCTATTATCACCTGTGGAAATTGGTCTCCATAGGGAATAATGAAGTGCCAAGCAGACATTTCCCACTTTCCCCCTGCTTTCTGATGACCTTGAAGCGGGGACAGGGCCTTCAAACCAGGAGATCCCCTGCCCCCACCTAGGGATTGGCAACCCTAGTTGTGAACTCTTCCGATGGCACTGTTGCTTAGCTTCTAATCCACCAAACCAACTGCAGGCCACCAGCCTAGGATAATGACCTGGGGTCAATAAACCCATTGATATGCTGCCTGTCCATAACTAGAAAAACAACGGTGGAGAGTCCATCATATGTTGCCTAAGTGAATCATAAGATGCTGTGAAGATCTGCTCTAAGAAAAAACTGGAGGTAATAACTGAAGCAAGCCCTGTTTCTCAGTCCAGAACGGAGGCCTTGATTTACACGATCGCTAGCAAGCCAATGGAATGAAAAAGTTGAACTTCCTGACACATTCCATTTTTTTTTACTGGTGTTTCTGAGCCATTTTCTCAGACTCAAATGACCAGATTTTATTGTCTTAATGTCCCCCGAGTCGACCCCCTCTCCTTTAAAGGCTCAGCTAAAACTTTCCGGTATTTGAAGTAAGCTTTGTACGAGCAGTTTGTGGTGTGCTCAGCAAGATACCTTATTTATCAGATGTATAGGGGACATTTATTGCTTCATACACCAGCGAGCTCCTCTGGGACTCTTCCTAAAACGTAGACCACTAAATCACCTTCAGCCAATTGCTACATTTACAGCTGAGGGCCGTTTGCCAAAGGCAACAGCATAGGTTGAATGCAATTACAAGCCATTGTGTTTGACTCAGAATGTTGCTGACCAACCTACAAGCATTTTCCCCTCTGTATATTCAGTTCTGAGTTTTCAATAAAGCACTGTTTCCCAGAATTTATTATTTTTCCTCCCCATGTCTAGATGTATAGAAACAGGCTGTATTGTATTTTCAGACCGAGTAATGGATTACGGGTAATATTTATGTCTGCAACAGAACTGAAAGCCAGTAGGCGACTATATTCATTCTAAAATAACTTCTGACTCAAACGTAGAAGGAGAAATGAAAACCTTGCCTGAAGAGCACAGGAAGAGATTAAAGAACAGCAGCATGGATTTATTAAATCATTGATGAAAGGAAGCCATTCTTATCAGATTAGAGTTCCTCTCAGATAATCAGAGGAAAACTCAGATTTCTTCCGGTTGAGAGCCATTCTGTAAAGACACTCCTGAACCCATGAGGCAGTGAAAAATCGAGTTTTATACGACTTCTGCTCTCTCTAATCAAAGCCAGGAAGAGGTGCTTAGTGAAGATTAAGCCCCTCTAGATGCCGCTACCAAATCATCATTGTGATCAGGAATGAACACGCATGAAGCTGCCTTCTGCAGAATGAGGCCAATGGTCTATCAAGGTCAGCATTGTCTACTCAGACTGGCAGCAGCTCTTCAGGGTCTCAGACAGAGGTCTTTCATGTCACCTACTGCCTGGTCCTCTAACTGGAGATGCTGGGGATGAATAAAGTTAAGGCTTATGTATTTATATGTCTACAGTATTTGTATGTCATGTTCCTCCCCAGAGAAACTCAAAGACTCTCACAGAACAATACTCAAACACAGTCCATCAGTGGGAGGGAGACTACAACTTGGTGGCTGAGCATCTACTTTGCAAGCAGAAGGTCACAGGTTTGGTTCCTGGTACCTCTAGTTAAACGGATAAGTTAAGAGGTGATGTGAACAGGCTCAACCTGAGAGTGACGCTGCCAGTCTGAGTAGATAATACTGACTTGGTGGACTAGTTGCCTGACTCAGTATAAGGCAGCTTCATATGTTCATCTAAACAAATAATTCAGTCAAACAAAAAAACAACCTGGACTGGTCCCAAGACAAGGCTGCCATAGACTCTCAGACTACTAGTCATGGGCTAAGAACCCTTTGAATTGAAATCCCAAGCCCAAGGGGCTACAGCCTTCAGCCCTGCCCAGACTACTATCTGCAAGAAACAGAAGAACAAAGTTTGATTCTAGTGGCACCTTTAAGACCAACAAAGTTTAATTCTGGCAGGGCCATATTAACAAATAGGCCAAGTAGGCACCAGCTTATGGACCCCCATGCCTTTAGGGGCCCTGGACCAGCTTTTCCCCCTGGTTTCCCCCCTGATTGCAGCCCTCCCAGCCTTCATGTGCAACCAGCAATTGAGCCGTTCTTTGCCCAACTTACATAAGAGAAGCCATGTTGGATCAGGCCAATGGCCCATCCAGTCCAACTCTGTGTCACACAGTGGCCAAAAAACCCAGGTGCAATCAGGAGGTCCATCAGTGGGGCCAAGACACTACAAGTCTTCCCACTGTTGTCCCTCTCAAGCACCAAGACTACAGGGCATCACTTGCCCCCGATGGAGAGTTCCAACAATACACTGTGGTTAATAGCCACTGATGGACCTCTGCTCCAGATGTTTATCCAATCCCCTCTTGAAACTAGCTATGCTTGTAGTTGCCACCACCTCCAGTGGCAGTGAATTCCACATGTTAATCACCCTTTGGGTGAAGAAGTATTTCTTTGTATCCATTCCTGGTGCGGCTGCAGCTGGTGTCGTCACCAATTTGCCTCTCTCTGCCTCTCCCCTGCAGCTTTGTCAAAAGGGCTTTTGAAAAGGTGCTTGCAGACTGAAGCAGGGGCCACGGAGAGTAGGGCAGATGTTCTGACTCTGAGATAATTTGCAAGGGGCCCCCAAGATTTTGACTGCCGAGAGGCCTCCACAGGCTTCAATCCAGCACTGAATTCTGGGTATAAGCTTTTGTGCCCATGCACACATCTTCAGAATAGACTGAAATCAGCCCAGACGAGGCCAGAAACATCTTTCTCAGGTTCTGGGCTCTGCTACCTGAGGTTTTAAACTGGAAATATTAGGAAATGTTTCTGAGACCTTCTGCATATGAAACTTGTGCTATACTACAAAATCAAAGCCTTCCCCTAGTGAAAAATAAAACAAATATCTGGAGTGTTTGTTGTGATTAATTCCCCCCCCCCCAATACTTCTTAATAAATGCTGTGAAAAAGATCAGTCATCCCTTTAAAGGAAATCAGTGCCTCTTGAATGCAAATTTATTTTATAAGTCTCTTTATTAGTGTATAACTTTGTTACCTATTGAGGATTTGCATGTGGTCAAAAAAATGTTTTGTCAGCCAGAAATAGGGGGTGCCCCCCCCGTTTCCTTCCTAGATGGTGCCCCTTCCCTATTAGCACCCCCCCCCCCCGGCAATCGGCTGTCTTTGATACCTCTTATGTATGAACATAGGAAGCTGCCTTACACTGAATCAGACCCTCGGTCCATCAAAGTTAGTATTGTCTTCTCAGACTGGCAGGAGCTCTCCAGGGTCTCAAGCTGAGGTTTTCACACCTATTTGCCTGGACCCTTTTTAGTTGGAGATGCTGGGGATTGAACTTGGGGCCTTTTACTTACCAAGCAGGTGCTCTACCACTGAGCCACAATCCCTCCCACTGTCCCTCTTGGTGCCAGGAAGATCTCTTTAGCAACTTAACAGACTCTTCAGAGACCGTCAACTGTTTGTTGAAGAACGGGCCACGAAGAATACTAATTAACTCCCCATCTCGGGTGTTTGCTTGATAACTTGATATTTCATTCCGGCTCCTACCATTAGCCCACACACAAAACTTGCTCAGCCGTACAACATTTGATTTCTTTTTTTTTCTTTTTTACCAAGATAAAGTTACATTTTCTTTTACAAGGTCAAGTTTCCAGGGAGCCGTACTGATCAAATTGGCTTGGCGTCGAGCACAAGAAGCGCTCATGCTGCGTTAAACTGCATTACAAAAATTCATACAACATTTGTTATGGAACTGATGGCCTCTCCGCCGCAGTAGCCAAACTTGTTCATGGTCATTAGAATGTTGCTATTTATTATTGCCAAGGAACAGTGAGGGGGGGGGGGAGAAGAAGAAGAAGGGAGGAATGACTTTAAAATATTTCTTTTGTAAGAAGGGCAGGAGAAGGAGGTTATAAAACACGCTTCTGTTTCAAAAGTCCAAGTAGCAAGCTAGTAGAGTTTGTTCCTAGCCAAAAATAGGTCTCAAGTACATTCCAGGGATTTCTTCCTCATTTCCCACCCACCCCCAAACACAAAAAAGGTCTTTTGTTGGTCATTCAGTATCTTGTCTGTCCTCTTGGTTCACAACCCCTGATGTCAAAGAGCCAGTCTACAGTGGGCGATATCAAATGTCCGCTGATTTTAGTTTGCACTTGACATTAGCACATTTTAAACCCAGTTGAATGTATCGGCTGTGAACCAAACTATTGTGAAGCTGGTTTTTGTTTCCCTGGTAACAGTCTCTCCTCAGCGCTGTTCTTACTTGTTCATCATTGTTATGGTGACCTCTTCACCTAGATTGGTTCATGGGCATCAGCATTGCCATCATATCCAATGCATTTACTATATATTTATTTACCCAGAATATTGCTCAAGGTGGCTTACAAACCAAAGGATATAACAATACAAAACGGCAAATAATGAAAAAAAAAAAACTGTTCGGCACAGAAAACACGGAAAAAAAATCTGTGAAACAGACTTTAGAAGCAAGTCAACAGAAAATCTGGGTAAGATATAGGGCAGGCATGAAGGAGCTAGAAAAAGATTCTTAAGTGTATGCAGGCTTAATTTTTGGGCAGGAGCTCACAGGAGCAGCGCTCTGGAACCTCTAAATTTTGTTGCACTCTTTCTTTCTTAACCCCTTCCTCCCAAAAAAAAAAAAATTGCTCCAAACCCCCTGTGAGAATTTTGCTGAACTCTAAGATTTGACAAACTTTCTAATATCTTTCCCCACAAAAGAATGGGAAAATAACCAAAACATATAAAACAGACAAATGGAAATCTTCTTCATGCCACCGTAGCCGTATAGGAAGAAGTAATTTGAAAAGTATGAGGGGAGGAAGGTTTTATTGTGACAATTCCAATTCAAGAAGAAATTTATGGCAGATGCTGAGCTGATATCCGGTGATGTCAGGGGGTGTGTGGCATACGTCAATGAGTTATTGACGTATGCCAGTTTGGTGTAGTGGTTAAGTGTGCGGACTCTTATCTGGGAGAACCGGGTTTGATTCCCCACTCCTCCACTTGCAGCTGCTGGAATGGCCTTGGGTCAGCCATAGCTCTGGCAGAGGTTGTCCTTGAAAGGGCAGCTGCTGGGAGAGCCCTCTCCAGCCCCACCCACCTCACAGGGTGTCTGTTGTGGGGGAGGAAGGTAAAGGAGATTGTGAGCCGCTCTGAGACTCTTCGGAGTGGAGGGTGGGATATAAATCCAATATCTTCTTCTTCATCATCTTCTTATGCCAATGAGTTGTGCTAATGAGCTCTGGCACCTCTTTTTCTATGAAATGACTCCTGGGAGTAAGCAGGGCTTAAATTCTGCAGGAGTTCACAAGAGCACAGCTCCTGAACCTCCAGCCAGGGTCTGCATGCAGTGTGGAGTTCTCTCCCCGCTGCACACAGATCCCGGGGCATATGCAAATGAGATATTCTACTGAGCTCCTGCACCTTTTTTCCCTAAAAAAAATGACCCCTGAGTGTAAGGATATGTCTCTAGTGACCAAGAGCAAGATAATTCGTGCCATAGTATCCTCCACCACTCTGTATGTGTGCGAAAGTTGGACAACGAAGAAAGCTGACAGGGACAATGTTGATTAATTTGAAATGTGGAGTTGAACATATGAAGCTGCCTTATACTGAATCAGACCCTTGGTCCATCAAAGTCAGTATTGTCTACTCAGACTGGCAGAGGCTCTCCAGGGTCTCAAGCTGAGGTTTTTCGCACTTACTTGCCTGGACCCTTTTTAGTTGGAGATACCAGGGATTGAACCTGAGACCTTCTGCTTTACCAAGCAGACACTCTACCACAGAGCCACCATCCCTCCCCAAACATATGAAGCTGCCTTATACTGAATCAGACCCTCAGTCCATCAAAGTCAGTATTGTCTACTCAGACTGGCAGTGGCTCTTCAGGGTCTCAAGCTGAGGTTTTTTCTCGCCCATTTGCCTGGACCCTTTTTTAATGGGAGATGCTGGGGATTGAACCTGGGACCTTCTGCTTTACCAAGCAGATGCTCTACCACTGAGCCACCATCCCTTCCTGAGACTGAGTTGACACTGAGTTGGAGGAGAGCTTAAAGAGTCTTGTGTATCACTCAAATTACAAAGAGGTGGGTTCTGGATAAATCAAGCCGGAACTTTTCGTAGAAGCTAAAATTATTAAACTGAGGCTATCGAAATTGGTCACATGATGAAAATACGCAAGTCCCCAGAGAAGGAAAACCTGATGGCAGCAGGAAAAGAGGAAGAGCCAACATTGGATGGATTGAATCAATCAAGGAAGCAAGATCTGAGCAAGGCTGTTAACGGTAAAGCTTTTTGTGGGTCATTCATTCATATGGTTTCTGCGGGTTGGAAGTGACTTGATGGCACTGAACATATGCCAGATAAAACCCCTAATTAAAAGCCTAGTTTAAAAGATGTGTTTGGGTCTTGCCTCTACCACAGAGTTTTTGACCAAACACCAGAGCATCGCCCAGAAGTAATGATGTCATTTCCTGTATGACGCTGGCATCATGGCCAATGGCTTCTTGCTAAGCCCCCCTGCGGGTCTGCTGATTGACAGCTGTGGAACAGGGCCCAATGGGGATGGGGACCCCACCTCCATCGGGGATCTGACAGCCCTACATGATGCTATCATAGGGAAGCTGAAACAGCGTCTGGAAGCAGGCCTGGAAAGTTTGGTTTTCTCAACACCCGGGGAAATGAACAGAAGACTAGATACGTCGATTCACTTGTCCAGCGTCTAGATCTTGCACTTGCTACAGAGTTTGAGATCCCTCTGACAAGTTTTCCAACCAAAAAGATAGCTGATTTTGCAGGTGCCAGCAAGAATAGGGGTATTCATTTTAACATGGCAAAAAAAAAAAAAAAACGACAAGGAAAAAAAAAAGACACATTCTGTCTTTCCATAGTTTTAAAGTAATTTGCAATCATAAAAGTGAATATATATATTCACTTTTTCTAATACTGTGATGTTTATTTTTAATATATTGTTTTTGCTTATCTTTTCTTTTCTAGCTCCAGGACTTTTATTTATCTGAGCAGATTTAGTATATGGCGGTTGACAGCATACACCTCGATTCTGTAATAGATATTCTAGTGCCAGTCATAACACTGGGAAGGGGGCAGCAGTCTTCTCAGCAAAAAGAAGCCAGAATTCCTTCGTGCTCCTTTGGCATGGCATGCGAGGAGACTCTGATAGGGTTGCCAGTCCCCAGATGGGGTCAACAGAGAATGTGATCACAAAGGTAACCACGTTATTCCACAATCCACAGGTGGGGGCAGGGGATCCCCCGGTTTGGAGGCCCTCCCCCCCCGCTTCAGGATCATCAGAAAGCACAGGGGGAATGTCTGTTGGGCACTCCATTATTCCCTATGGAGACCAATTCCCATAGAGTATAATGGAGAATTGATCTGCAGGTATCTAGGGCTCTGGGAGGGGGGGCATTTTTTGAGGTAGAGGCACCAAATTTTCAGCATAGCATCTGGTGCCTCTCCTCAAAATGCCCTCCATGTTTCAAAAGGATTGGACTAGGGGGTCCAATTCTATGAGCCCCAAAAGAATGTTCCCCAAGCCTTTATTATTTCCATTGGAGGGTGGGCATTTAAAAGGTGTGCGATTCCTTTAAACGTGATGGCCAGAACTCCCTTTGGAGTTCAATTGTGCTTGTCACACCCTTGCTTCTGGCTCCACCGCCAAAGTCTCCTGGCTCCACACCCAAAGTCCCCAGATATTTCTTGAATTGGACTTGGCAACCCTAGGTTGAATCCTGTGGACAATTTCTCATGAGTAAATCCTCTTGAATTAAGTGGGACTTCCTTCTGAGTCACATGGACAGGGTTGGGTTGTAAAATCTAATGTAATAATCTGTTCATAATGCCTTTATACAGCCTTAGAAGAGTTTTGGAACAAATGCTGCATGGGTGGAAACCAAGAGTGGAAAAGACATGCTGCCATTTGCAAATCTGAATATACTGAACAGATTCTGCAGAGATATGAGAATATTCACACCTCTGAAGATTTATTCAAAGCCTTCATAAACATTACAAAAAGTATAATCTTTACATGCCTTTAGAGAGTCAATTTGGTGTAGTGATTAAGTGTGTTGATTCTTATCTGGGAGAACGGGGTTTGATTCCCCACTTGCAGCTGCTGGAATGGCCTTGGGTTAGCCATAGCTCTTGCATGAGTTGTCCTTGAATGGGCAGCTTCTGGGAGAGCTCTCTCAGCCCCACCTACCTCACAGGGTGTCTGTTGTGGGGGAAGAAGATAAAGGAGATTGTAAGCTACTCTAAGACTGATTCAGAGAGAAGGGTGGGATATAAATCCAATTTCTTCTTCTTCTTCTTCACATTGTCTGGCTGCTTTTAGGACATCATTTATGTGACTGTTTTTAAGCCAAGCATCATCAAGCTGTTTTGTTATGTTTCCTTTTCCATATGTTGCACTTTTACGTTTCAGCATATTTTTGATGTTGATAATGAAGGCACGAATGGCCAATTAGCAGGTATTATCTAGTTCTATTTACCTTCCCTCAGGGACTCAGGCCCTTGTGATTTGTGATTTTAAAATCCATCTGTTATATACTATATTGTAGGCCATAGATCATTTTATAATGTTGAGGTATAAACAAAAAACGTTTTCTCCCTCTTAATGCAACCTCTCCAATGATTCTTGGCGACAATAACCAAGGATGTTTATATACATACATCTGAACCAAAAAAAACATTATTTTGGAAACACAAATTCTCCTGGTTGTTGACATCTCATACTACAATGAATATTTCTTGGTAAACATGAGAGATCCTTACCCATCCCTGAATCCCCCACAAAATCAAACCTCCAGTGTTTTAAACTGCTGCCCAATTGATAGATTTGCCAACTTCTGGGGCGGGGGGGGAGGGGCTGGAGATCTCACCAAATGATGACTAATTTCCAGAAAACAGATAATTCCCCTGGAGCATGTGAGTGATTTGAAGATAGACTCCATGGCGTTCTGCTCTTTTGATGCTGCTTTCTCTCCCCAACCCAACCAAGAGGAAACCACTTGACCTGATGTGTTGGTTTATTGATGTATTGGTCCAGCATTAGTTTATTGATGTATTGTGTTTTGTATCATGAACCTGTATAAGTATATACTTGTTTGACCTCTAAAGAAGACCATTCTTGGTCAAAACGTGTCAGGTCAAATGGTTTCCCCTTGTTGTTTTAAGATTTTACAAAAGAAGGAGGCAGAGGTGGAATTCTAGCAAGAGCTCCTTTGCGTATTAGGCCACACCCCTCTGATGTAGCCAATCTTCTAAGAGCTTACAAAAAAGAGCCTTGTAAGCTCTTGGACGATTGGCTACCTCAGGGGTGAGTGGCCTAATATACAAAAGAGTTCCTGCAAGAATTCCACCCCTGGAAGGAGGCTAATGATGGGCTCCTAAATATATTTAACTTTATATAATAAATACATGTATTTTTGCTTATGATTTAATTGCATATTTTGCTTTTAATTTTTGGCCCTTCAGTTGTATATTAACCTTTTCGGTTCTTGGTTCCCATTTTTGGGTTAAACTTCTTTCCCCTGTCTCCCCCCCCCCTTCCCCCTAGAAGTGACATCATGGCCCTGTTAACACAGCGTATTGAGTCTGTGTTAAACTGACCCAGTTCTATTCCAAATATCTTTGTACCGGATATTATTGATCAGACTGCCATACTGGAATTCGAATCACTCTGCAGTGAAACTGTCTTCTGCCGTCCACATGACAGCACCATGCCGTTCTTTTTTTTGTTTGTTTCCTCCACTATTATGTGCATAAGAACATAATGTGCATATTCACATGTGCATAGGTAAAAAACATAATGTGGTTTTGTAGTTATGTGCATATAGCTAAGTAGTAAAGAAAAATGGCAACCGTAAACTGGATGTCTGAGGCTCCTTTTGCTCCGGGACAACCTTCAGACACATCAGGAATTTGGTTAATATTGCAGGAGAACGATCCAGATGGAGAAAACTACGAGGTGAAACCGGACAATTCAAAAAACACCGCAAAGGAGCAGGTAACAAAATAATCCTGTTTGGTGAAGGACTGGAGGGGGGCGACAATGATTAACTACTGAGAGGCAGATGTTGCTGTCTGATCAACCACTTTTAACCCGGTAGGAAACAGCAGCGACAACTGGCTTGGCATTAGGGGGTGTGGCCTAATATGCTGGGCTTTCCCCACAAAAAGCCTTGTGTGAAACAATGGTGATGTCAGAGGATGTGGCCTTATATGCAGATGAGTCACTGCTGGGCTCTTTCTACAAAAAAGTCCTGTGTGAAGCAATGGTGATGTCAGGGATGTGTGGCGTAATATACAAATATGTTCCTGCTGGGCTGTTGCTACAAAAAAAACCCTTGGTGTTAACACATAATTGAGGCATGAATGATTAAATATAAGCCTGCTTTAGAACAAATGAACACTTTGAGGAGTCTGCAGAGAATGTGTATTTTCTTTTTTAAATATAATAGGAAATCCAGGTCCTTAGACTAACTGGCTCGAGAGAATGGTAATGATAACCCTGAATCTCAGAAGGAACAAACATGCAAAAATAGAAGCTGCCTAACTGCTTATCACTTTGCTTTGTACTTACACCATTCCTGCTATTTCTTAAACTGCAACTCACTGAATGTGGGAATCAGAACTGTGGCTGGTTGCTCACCTTTTGATTCTACCACTATGTAGTCGAACATCTTGACCAGAAGTCTGTCATTGGAGACTGAATAGAAGTTAAATGTTGATGAAACCAATCAAGGAGAACTTCTTCATGACCGTCCGGGACACCTACTCCACTACAGAGACATCAGTGTCAGCGCACTCTTCCCCAGTTGCCTGTGCCCACACAACCCAATGCATATAGCTCCAAAGGGCATGATCTGTATACTACACAAAAAAGCACAGATCAGACATCAGAGCACCTCAGAAGCCCCACTCCTTCACATGCACCTGCTGAGTGACCTCGGGTTAGTCACAAGTTCTCTCAGAGATGTTTTCTCAAGAGCAGTTCTAGAAAGAGCTCTCTCAGCCCCGCCTACCTCACAGGGTTTCTGTTGTGAGGAGGAGAAAGGAAAAGAAATTGTAAGCCACTCTGAGAATCTCAGTGAAGGGAAGGGTATAAATTCAATCTCTTCTTCTTCTTCTTCACAAAATTTATGTGCTCACCATTCTGCCCTTGCAAGAACTGCCAATTGAAAACACGCATAATAAAATTACATTATAATACCCTTAAAATCAACCTCCCTCGCAAACACACATGATCAAAACAGAGTTAAAATACATACAAAACAGTTAAAATGCTTACAGAACTTGAAACAAAAATTGATTAAGACAGTGAGATCATGGAGAGATTACCAAATGAAACCAAAAAAGTCTTTACCCACTAGCTGTAGATGGCAACAGAAGGAGACAGACAAATCTCCCTGGGGAGAATATTCTGGAGCTTTGGTACTATGACCAAAAAGGTCCTCTTCTGGCTGTCACCTGCCTTGAACACTTGAAGCAGGACCTCTAGAGATGACCATAATGATCAGGTTCATAAGACAATCCATGGGAGCAGTGCTCCACCAAACATTCATTCATTCATTCATTCATTCATTCATTCATTCATTCATTCATCAGATTTATATCCCACCCTCCCCTGATGAGCTCAGGGCAGCTAATGGTTTAAAACAGTTTAAAACAACATAAAATATTAAAAATAAAATGTATAATAAGACATTTCTATACATATTAACCATCATCAATCCATACACTAAAAGTCCAAGATGGCAAGTTTCTAATTTCCATTGTGTTAGTTCAGTGAGACTGATGGTGCTGAAAGGTAATAGTCACCTTCCCCTTAACCGTTGAAGGCGAGTTTGAATAATTCACTTTTACAGGCCCTGCGGAACTGTGGCAAGTCCCAAGGGGCCCTGATGCTTTTGGGGAGGGCGTTCCACAAAGTGGGGCTATTACCAAAATCACTCTGGCTCTGATGCTGGACAATTGAGCTTCTTTTGGTCCAGGGATCTTAAGGAGATTTTGAGACCCCAAGTGGAGTGCTCTCTGGGGTACGTATGGGGAAAGGCAGTCTCAAAGGTAGACAGGTCCAAGGCCATACAGGGCTTTTAAGGTTATGACCAGCACCTTGAAGTAAATCCAGAACGCCACAGGCAACCAGTGTAACACTTTCAGCACAGCTTGAATGTGCTCCCATACAGGTAGCTCCATTAACAGCCTGGCTGCTGCGTTTTGCACCAATTGCAGCCTCCGAATTTGGGTTAAGGGCAGCCCCACGTAGAGGGTGTTACAGTAATCTATTCTCGAGGTGACCATCACATGGATCACTGTTGCCAAGTTGTTGTGCTCCAGGTACGGAACCAACTGCCTTATCCGCCTAAGATGGTAAAATGCGGATTTGGCAGTGGCTGCTATCTGGGCCTCCATTGTCAGTGAAGGCTCCAGGAGCACTCCCAAGCTAATAGCATCCCATCAAACATGGGTAGTGTTGCCAAATCCAAATCAAGAAATATCTGGGGACTTTGAAGGCGGAGCCAGGGGACTTTGAGGGTGGAGCCAGGAGACATTGATTTTGCTACCCTATAGGATTGGCCACCCAAGCTGAAGGTAATTAGCAGGCTGGTTTGCAGAACTAAAAAGACCACACTTCACATGGAGTTTTTGCAACCCATTACACTTATAGCATAAAGACTTATTTACAGTGTTTAAGCGATTTTTCAACAATATATATGAAAGATGTTCAAGATTATCTGCTAGCAAAGAGAAAATGCTTTTAACGCTTATCTCAACAGCTTAAATGCAGATTGGTTACCCAGATGCTATAAACGGTCAGTACGGATGGCTGGAACCCTTTAACTGTTAGCACAGCTTTTTGTTCCTTTTCAGTGATAATTTGAAGTACAAACTTAATATTCTGTGTTGGAACAGCTTCAGCTAGCTCATCGCTGAACAGCCATTAAACTGCTATAAATAAAACTTACTTCACTGCTTACCATTAACAGCAAAGATATTTTGGTTAAACTGCTCTTCCTTGAAAGGAATTTCTCCCCCCACTACTCCATGTGTCCATATGGTAGAATCATTAATTCCGAACTATTTCCCTGTTTTAAAGGGGTCCTGATTTTGAAGCTTGTATTTTATGACATGCTGAAGTCATGCGAAATTTAATCAACGCCACAATTAAAAGTCCCTGCAAATGGAGATTTCTTTGCATGTACATGTTTCACAGCCATTGGCTTAACTTTGCACGGCACTTGTTTGCTCTTCCAGAAAGCACAGAAAACATAATGGCAGAGTTGTGCGGCACTTAAGATGTGAACCCGTTTCAGCAGATATCAACATTCAGTTGGTAGATCTATCTATCTATCTATCTATCTATCTATCTATCTATCTATCTATCTATCTATCTATCTATCTATCTATCTATCTATCTATCTATCTATCTGTCTGTCTGTCTGTCTGTCTGTCTGTCTGTCTGTCTGTCTGTCTGTCCGTCTGTCCGTCTGTCTGTCATCTATCTCTAGAGAGATATGCTCTCAAAGAAAAACAGGATAGACTCCAAAAAAGCTCAAAACCTCCAGTTTCCTGGCATATACGTATTTTAAATCACATTGCAGAACATGGAAGAAAACAACATCCTCTCAAAACAGTGAACAATCCACTCTGAGTGGGTGGACTGCTAGACTCAGGGAGAGGTTATGGCTAAGTGGCATAGCAAAGGTCTCAAGTTCAATCCCTGCCATCTCCAGTTAAAGGGAACAAGCACTAGATATCTGAAAGACCTCCAACTGAGGCCCAAGAGAGCTGCTGCTAGTCTGAGTAGATAACACTGAGCTTGATAGATTAGTGATTTGAATTTAAGGAAGCTTCATAGATTCGTGTGTTCAAGTCCCAACTGTTGAGGGAGTAGAAAATTATGATGGATCAAATGATGACCAAATGAAATTGCTAAGCAATCAGGTTAGAACAGATTAAAGGAAGTACTTCTTCACCCAAAAGGTGATTAACACGTGGAATTTGCTGCCACAGGAGGTGGTGGTGGCTACAAGCATAGCCAGCTTCAAGAGGGAATTGGATAAACGTATGGAGCAGAGGTCCATCAGTGACTTTTAGCCACAGCACATTGTTGGAACTCTCTGTCTGGGGCAAGTGATGCTCTGTATTCTTGGTGTTTGGGAAGGACAACAGTGTGAGGACTTCTAGTCCTGACCCCACTGATGACCTCCTGATGGCACCTGGATTTTTTTGGCCATTGTGTGACACAGAGTGTTGGACTGGATGAGCCATTGGCCTGATCCAACTTGGCTTCTCTTATGTTCTTATACATAAACTAGAACAAAGAGAAGCTTAGATTTTGTCATATATTCTGGTAATGCACATGTAGGAACTACATGAGTTGGTCAAATGGCATGGTTTCCTTCCATTCATATGCAGGGAAACGTTCATCACAGTAGCAATCATGTCTTTGGCTCCCCCTATCTTCTTTCTTCATGCAGCTAGCTGAGATGTTGCTCCAACATACCTGCCATACGTATTGGTTCTGTCAGTAGACGCTAACTCACTGGGTGGCTGGTTGTGTGAATAAAATAGATCACCTCATCCACCCTGCCTGACAGGCAAATGAAATGTAATGGTGTCCTTGTAGCTACTGCAAAGATACCGCCTTCATTTTCAAGACAATTTAAATTGCTGGGAGAGCTTGATCCTGATTGGTGTAGTGGTTAAGTGCTGATTGGTCCTGAACAATTGATCCTGATTTATCCTTATTGGTGTAGTGGTTAAGTCCAGTTTGGTGTAGTGGTTAAGTGCATGGACTCTTATCTGGGAGAACCAGGTATGATTCCCCACTCCTCCACTTGCACCTGCTGGAATGGCCTTGGGTCAGCCATAGCTCTCACAGAGGTTGTCCTTGAAAGGGCAGCTGCTGTGATAGCCCTCTCAGCCCCACCCACCTCACAGGGTGTTTGTTGTGGGGGGAGAAGATGAAAAGGATTGTAAGCCACTCTGATTCAGAGAGAAGGGTGGGGTATAAATCTGCAATTCTTCTTCTTCTAATTGGGCCCCCACACAGCACTCGTGCTTCCCCCTCCCCATGCCTTTCCAGATGCTGAAACAGCCACCATGAAGGGGTGAAAAGGAGCCTCATCCTTGCAGTGACCACAAGCACACCATCATTTTTCATTTGCCCCTGAAATGCTTGGCGGAAGAGTGAAATCCATTGTGATATATATATAGTTTCATTCTCCAAGCTTATTTGGTCATGCTTGGGCAAATATCCGTTGACGTTACTTGCTTGTTCAGAGACAAGTGCACTTAACTCTGAGGGCCTATATTCATTCATACTGATCCATTTTCTCCATTAATCACATTTTAAAAATCCCCCCCCCCCCATTATATTGCCTTTTCTTCATAGCTCTGTATTTTTAATGAGGAAGACTTTTGGTCTAATTATGTGATCTATGCCTATCCTCTTCAGGAACACAGAGAAAGCTACCCCTCACCCCATATCAAATCAGTTACTTATAGCATTGTTCATGTTGGTTAGGACCAGTTTCTTTTATAAGTATAATGGTTGAATTTGAACTTGAATATGAGCAATGAACGGGTAAGTGAAGACCCACTTTTAATTTTCTAGCACAAGTTGTTATAAACGATGCATGTTTGACAATATCAAATAATATGTGTATTCAGGATATAATACTAGAAGGTCATAATAATAATGCCAGATAATGAAGTGTTGGTGGTTTGGTTTTCATAGATTTAAAGAGTTGGAAGGTACCTCAGGGGTAATCTGGTCTACTCCCCTGCACAATGCAGGAAATTCACAAATATCTTCCCCACACAAATACTTCCCAGTGACCCCTGATCCTTGCCCAGAAGATGGTGAGGGAAATAAAATCCTCCAGGATCCCTGACCAAACTGGCCTGGAGAAATTTACTTCCTGACCCCAAAGCAGCAATCACCAGTTCCCTGGTGTTTGAGAAAGGGCCATGAGAATTAAGCATTGATGTAACCCTTCCTGCCCTCCCTCTCATGGACTGCCTAAGCTCACAGAATCAGCATTGCTGTCAGATGGCCATCCAGCCTCTTTTTTAAACCCTCCAAGGAAGGAGAGCCCACCACCTCCTGAGGAAGCCTGTTCCACTGAGGAATCGCTCTAATGGTCAGGAAGTTCTTCCTAATGTTTAGCTGGAAACTCTTGATTTAATTTCAACCCATTGGTTCCCGTCCAGCGAGTAAGTTTGTGTTCTGGATATGAACCCCAACTTACTCAAAGTAATATTATCTGAACTGTGTTCTTGTATCAGTGGGTGGCACTCAAGAACAGCAGAAGAAGAAGAAGAAGAAGAGTTGGATGTATACCTTGCCTTTCACTCAGAGTCTCAGAGTGGCTTACAATCTCCTTCCCTTCCTTTCCCCACAACAGATGCCCTGTGAGGAAGGTGGGGCTGAGAGAGCTCTGAGAGAGGTATTCTTGAGTGAACTGTGACTGGCCCAAGGTCACCCTGAATGTGGAAGAGTGGTGAATCAAACTCGGTTCTCCAGATTAGAGTCTGCTGCTCTTAACCGCTGGCTCTCAATCCGCCAATACAGCAGTACCATGTATCATATGGACATGCAGAATCCCCATCCCCTAAGAACTCCTGCGAGCCTTCTCCAAACTCCAGTGACTGGCTTCTTCTGAAGTGCCACCTGAGATTTATTTTGCTTTATGCAATAATTTAGTGGCCACTTTCCGTACTTGATTCTTCACATCTAGTTTTCTGATATAACAAACCTGGAGAGAACTAAAAAAAGATCAGGCATGGAGAGAATGAAAATGTAGCGTGGAAACAGACCAGAGAGTGACAGCTATATAAATACTCCCACAGAAAAAGAGGCTTTCAGTCTGGTAATGAAGTTGCATCCGTGGTGGAAGACAACTAGAATAACAGATAGGGTTGGATAAAGTGGATGCTTATTACGCTGACTCTTCACTTTTTTATGTTCAACTGACAACAGTTCACCTTCAGGATTTTTTTTTTCCTTTTGGAGGGTGGTTGTTGTCCTGCAGAACATTTACAATGCAATCTGAAGAAGAGTTACAGCCTTGTAAGACCACTGGAATCAATGGATTTAGAAGGGTGTAATTCTCCTTAGGGTTGCACTATTAATCTTGTTCAGTGTTCACTTCTGAGCAAAGCATAATTTTGTGTTCTTGAGGCAAAGATCTAACCTAAAGCAGGTCTGGATCTCCCTGTTGCTGAGTGATTCTGTGTAATCTTTATTTTTAATGGATTTATCATCTGCGTTTAATCAACTTTTGGTTTGCCATTGTTCAGTCGCACAGTCGAGTCCAACTCTTTGTGACCCCATGGACCAAGTCACGCCAGGCCCTCCTTCTTCCACCATCCTCCAAAGTCCGTTCATATTCATGTTAGTTACATCAGTAGTGCTGTCCAGCCATCTCACCTTTTGCTGCCCCCTTCTTCTTTTGCCTTCTGTCTTTCCCAGCATCAGGGTCTTCTCCAGGGGGTGCTCCCTTCTCATTGGGTGGCCAAAGTATTTGAGCTTCAGCTTCAGCATCTGACATTCCAGGGAACAGTCAGGGTTGATTTCCCTTAGGACTGACTGATTGGATCTTCTTGCAGTCCGAGGGACTCTCAAGAGTCTTCTCCAGCACCACACAACAGATGGATTACATGCACATATAATTGCACATACAATTGTATATCAAACAGGTGTCAACCTAGATGCCTTCTGGTTGAAGAACTGGAGACATTTGGGTTAAAAAAAAATTCTCTGTCAACTTGATTGGAAACTGATTGAGCTCTGGGAGTTTTCAAATTTGATTCCTTTATAGGGTTATCAGCTTCAGGTTGAGAAATACCTGGAGATATTGGAAGTGGAGATTGAGGAGGGCAGTATTTGGGGAAAAGAGGGACCTCATTAGAGTATAATACCATACAGTGCATCCTCACAGGAGCAGAGCTCCAGAACCTCTACATTTTATTGTGCTCTTTCTTTCTTATCCCCCCCCCCGAAAAAAAAAAAACAACCTTGTTTCTGGGCTCCATTGTTCAAACAGAATTTTGCTGAATTCTAAGATTTGACAAACTTCTAATATTTCCCCCCATAAAAAAATGGGGAGATAACCAAAACGTTTAAAGCAGACAGATGGAAACCTTCATCAAGCCACTGTTGCCGCATAGGACAAAGTAATTTTAAGTCTGATGGGAGTAAAGTTCACTACCACAGGAGGTGGTGACGGCTGCCAGCATAGACAGCTTCAAGAGGGGATTGGATAAACCTATGGAGCAGAGGTCCATCAGTGGCTGTTAGCCACAGCCTATTGTTGGAACTCTCTGTCTGGGGTATTCTTGGTGCTTGGGAGGCCACAGTAAGAGGGCTTCTAATGTCCTGGTCCCACTGATGGACCACCTGATGGCACCTGCTTTTTTGGCCACTGTGTGACATAGAGTGTTGGACTGGATGGGCCATTGGCCTGATCCAACATGGCTTCTCTTATGTTCTTATGAGATCTCAAGATGCTACCTGGAAACTGGCCACCTTATTGCTTTGAGTACCTTGGATTCTACTAAAGAGGTTTCAAATGGATCTCACACTTATTGTCATCATAACATAACTTCACAGCTATAAACTGAAAGTCACCCCCATCAAAGGGAATATATGTTTCTCTCAACAGCAAAGACACAGGTGAGGTTGCAGGCAGCCACCCTTGACTCGTTGATCTGTTATTCTTGATTGTTTGTGAAGTCAAAGTGCTGTTCTCTAAACTGCAATGCACAATGAAAAGTTTTTCAGCAAAAGTTTACAGTGCAAAAGCCCAGTATTGATTGTGACAGGCAAGTTTTATTGAAATTGTCACAAAAGCTGGGAAGCAAGCGAGGAATTATTGGGCAGAAGAAGGAATGAATGAAATCGACTTCCCAGGCTTTGGAAGTGAAACTTAAATCTTGTTTCACCTGTAATGAAACTGTGTTTAATGCAGAGTTTCTGAATGACAGCTGTCCATATCTACAACAGGTTATCTCAGAGCATACCCCCCCCCCCCCAATATTGATGGCATCCACCATTTCAGGAGTCTACTAAAATATTATTATAACAAAATTAAGTTGGTCTATAAGATATTTCCTCCAGTGGGCAGATACCTGGCACTTGGGGGAGGGAGCAGCAGGAGGGCTTCTAGTGTCCTGGCCCCCCTGATGGACCTCCTGATGGCACCTGGGTTTGGTTTTTTTTACCTCTGTGTGACACAGAATGTTGGAATGGATGGGCCACTGGCCTGATCCAACATGGCTTCTCCTATGTTCATACCTCCCAGATTGTAAGTGGAAGCAGTGTGGAACCCTAAGTAGCCGACAGGTGCCCCCGCCCTCTGCCCTCCCCCCCCCAAGACACCCTATAGATTTGAGAGGGGTCAGGCAGGCATCCAGATTCCTGCACTATGACCCTCAGCCTGCCCCTTCAGTCCCGCAATGATGTAGCAATGGCTTCCCCCACTCTCCACCCTCCCGTGGCACCGCAAATGGGACCTGGGTGGTCCAGGCCCCTGCTTACAGCAAAATAAAGTTGACCTATAAAATATTTTCCCCATAAACTGCTTTTCAGATCACCTCAGTAAAATTTACATTGAATGAAACTGATGGGCTGTACATCCAGGATGGACAAAAGGAAATACTGCTTTACACGGAGAGTGATTAAAATGTGGACTTTGCTGACGGAGGATGTAGCGATGGCCACAAAAAATATTTTATTTATTTTATTTTATCAGATTTATATCCTGCCCTTTCCTAACAGACTCAGGGAGGCTAACAACAGTTAAAAACCACATAGAATACTAAAAAACAATATACAATAAAATCAATTCTACGCATTTTAACCATAAAATCCAAGATGCACGTTGGTGTTTCTCAATTATATTTGTCCAGTAGGACTGTCAGTGCTGTGGGACATTTGCTACCTCCCCTTAACTATTGAAGGCAAGCTTAGATAGTTCAGTCTTACAGGCCCGGTGGAACTGTGGCAGGTCCCGCAGGTCCCTGATGTTTTTGGAGAGGGCATTCCACAGAGCGGGGGCTGTTGTTGAGAATGCTCTGGCTCTAGTGGTGGACAATCGAACTTCTTTCAGCTTGGGAATCTGAAGGAGATTTTGGAACCCTGAATGTAGTGCTCTCTTGGGCACATATGGGAAAAAGCGGTTCCGAAGGTAGACAGTTTCCAGGCCATATAGGGCTTTAAAGGTTATAACCAGCACCTTGAAACAAATCCGGAATGCCACAGGCAACTAGTGTAATGTTTCCAGCGCAGGTCGGATGTGCTCCCGTACAGGTAGCTCCAACAACAACCTAGCTGTTGCGTTTTGCACCAGTTGCAGCCTCCAGAGTTGAATCAAGGGCAGCCCCATGTAGAGGGCGTTACAGTAGTCTGTTCTTGAGGTGACCGTCGCATGGATCACTGTTGCCAAGTTGTTACGCTCCAGGTATGGAGCCAGCTGCCTTATCTGCCTAAGATGAAAAAATGCAGATTTGGCAGTGGCTGTTACCTGAGCCTCCATTATTAATGAAGTCTCCAGGAGCACCCCTAAGCTCTTAACCCTCGATGCTGGCACTAGTGATGTCCCATCAAAGGCTGGCAAAGGGATCTCTCTACCCAGGCCGCAGCGACTAAGGCACAGGACCTCTATCTTCATTGGATTCAATTTCAGACTCTGCCTGAGCCATTTCGCTATGGCTTGCAATGCCAGGTCCAGATTTTCTGAAGCACAGCCAGACCAGCCCCCCATCAATAGATAGAGCTGGGTGTCATCTGCATACTGGTGGCAACCCAGCCTATATCGCCGGACAATCTGGGCAAGGGGGTGCATATAGATGTTAAACAACATTGGGGAGAGAACCGCCCCCTGAGGCAGCCCACATTCAAGTGGGTGTCTCTGGGACGATTGCTCCCCTATTTCCACCCTTTGCCCATTGCCTTGGAGAAAAGAGGTAAGCCATTGAAGAGCAGACCCCTGAATCCCCACGTCGGCGAGGCAGCAAGACAGTAGCTGATGGTCGACTGTGTCAAATGCAGCCGACAGGTCTAAAAACAGTAACACTGCTGAGCCGCCCCAATCCAGATGTTTTAAAAGATCATCCATGAGGGTGACCAGTACCATCTCTGTCCCATGACCTGGACAGAAGTCGGACTGAAATGGGTCTAGCATGGAAGTGTCATCCAAAAACCCCTGTAACTGTGCTGCCACTGCCCTCTCAATGACTTTTCCCAAAAAGGGCAAGTTCGACACCGGCTGGTAGTTTGCCAATACGGCCAGATCCAAAGATGTTTTTTTGAGGAGAGGGTGAACCACCACCTCTTTAAGGGGTGTGGAAAAGGTTCCTTCAGTCAAGGATCTGTTGATAGTCTCCTGCAATGGGATTCGCAGTTCCGTTCGGCAAGCACACACCAGCCAGGAAGGACACAGATCCAAACTGCGGGTACTGGGACGCACAGTACAGAGAACTTTGTCAACTTCCCCCAAGTTGAGTGGAGTGAAATGATCCAGGATCAAACCAGAAGATGTGTTTGGAGCCTCGAGTTCGCTTACTGTATCAGAATTAACGGGGAGGTCGCGGCAGAGTGACAGGACCTTATCTGTGAAAAAAATTGCAAAGGCCTCACAGCCAATCTCCAGTTCCCTATCATTTGGTTTGCTCTGTGGCAAGTTTGTAAGGGTCTGAATTGTACTAAATAATTGGGCTGGGTGAGAATTCACAGACGTAATCTGGGTTGCAAAGTAAACCTTTGTAGCCTTGACTGCCATCTCATAGGACTTCATAAACAGCCTATAAGATGTTCTTGTTGCCTCGTTGCAAGCACACCGCCATCGCCTCTCTAGTCGTCTAAGCTGCCATTTTATCAGCCACAGTTCCGGGGTGTACCACAGCGCAAGCTGTGAGTGACAGCAAAGAGGACACCAGGGAGTAATCTCATTGATGGCTGTGGAGAGTTGTTGACGCCACATCTCCACTAGTTCATCTAGCAAGTTGCCAGGGGGCCAAGGATCTTGCAGAGCCATTTGAAGCTGCAAAATAAACAGCTTTAAAGGGGAGGAGGGTAGATAGATTGTTGGAAGATAAGTCTATCAGTGTCTAATAGCCATGGTGATGAGGGGAACCTCCACATTCAGAGGCATGAAGCCTCTGAATCCCTGAGCCAGGAGGCAAAATCAAGAGAAGGCCTCAGCCTCTATGTCCTATTGTTGGCCTCCAGAGAAACTTGGTAGCCACTGTGTGAGACAGGATGCTGGACTAGACAGACCCTAGTCTGCTCCAGCAGGGCTTGTGTTCTTATAATTCCCAAGAACTAGGTTACACCTCAAAAGGTAAAGGTAAAGGTAGTCCCCTGTGCAAGCACCAGTCGTTTTTGACTCTGGGGTGATGTTGCTTTTACAACATTTTCACGACAGACTTTTTATGGGGTAGTTTGCCATTACCTTCCCCAGTCATCTACACTTTCCCCCCAGCGAGCTGGGCGCTCATTTTACCGACCTCGGAAGGATGGAAGGCTGAGCCAACCTGGAGCCAGCTACCTGAACCCAACTTCTGCTGGGATTGAACTCAGGTCGTGAGTAGAGCTTAGGACTGCAGTACTGCAGCTTTACCACTCTGCGCCACGGGGCTCTACACCTCAAAACTTCCCCCTTTTAAAGATCACAGTCCATTTATGGTTTTCTGCCATGTGGTTCTCTTGCTACCATGATTTTATCCATTTAAAACATTTATTAGCCACCTTTCTCCCTTGCAGAACTCAAGGCAGTTTACAATATAAACAAAACATAACAAAAATAACAATGATAAAACACTTAAAAGTCACAATTTAAGGATTCCAAACCAGACCGCCAATTTTAAAAATGCTAAATCAATTCAATGCAATCCTAAGTAAAAGTGTCTCCTGAAGGTCAATGAGGAGGGGGGCAGGTGCACCCACTTGGGGAGGTTGCTCTATAATGGTGGGACAGCCGCGGAAAAGGCCTTCTCTTGTGTATCTGCCAAATGAGCATTTTTAATTGCCATAATAGCTGCAATATTTGGGGCATAACTGTTATTGCTAGGAAGTCTCTTTTTAATTTTTTTTTAAATTTAAACATTCTTTTAAATATAGACTGGCTGACTGTCCTTGAAATTATTGGTGCAGAAAAAGCTGACAAGTATGGTGGTCCAATATTTTTGTAATGGACCATGAAATCAAACTTTATCTTGCACAGCCAGCTACAAATATTTACCAAAAGGGAGCCCTAGGCACACATCACATTTTAAAGGATAGATAGATAGATAGATAGATAGATAGATAGATAGATAGATAGATAGATAGATAGATAGATAGATAGATAGATAGATAGATAGATGATAGAAGATAGATAGATAGATAGATAGATAGATAGATAGATAGATAGATAGATAGATAGATAGATGATAGATAGATAGATAGATAGATAGATAGATAGATAGATAGATAGATAGATAGATAGATAGATAGATAGATGATAGATAGATAGATAGATAGATAGATAGATAGATAGATAGATAGATAGATAGATAGATAGATAGATAGATAGATAGATAGATAGATAGATAGATGATAGATAGATAGATAGATAAGCTATTTGCAGTGTTTGGATTTATGAAACATTTTGTTGTTCAACCAGAACACATTTTCTTAAATTGTTGGAGTGATAAATCTCATCCAAAGGTTGTACAAGAAACTGTTTCCAGTTTCTTGTATGCTACCAAAAGTGTAATAGCTACACAGTGGAAAAGCCAATCAAGCCCAGTGGAAAAGCCAATCAAGCAGTTATGGTATCAAAAGCTATGAAGCCTATATGTTATGGCTTAAATAACCAACAGTTTTTCTGATATAGAATCTCATGCTCCCACTGTCAACTTTGAAGCTATTTGGTTCCCTGTATTAGCATATTCGACTGTACAGGATGAAATTCCAAAAGAATTAGACGCATTGTTTGTGGTTAACTTAAAACTGATATAGTTTCTATCTTGTTTTGATGGATATTTTGTTTGTTTATGCGCATTGCATTTTCAATTCTCTTTCAATAAAGATATTTTATTTTATTTTTTTAAAAAACTTGTTCTTATTGAAGGAAGACCATATTTAGAAATAAATTGGGAATGAAAGAGACTGCACAGCTAGCATTCTGGCTATTCCCCCCTATACTTCTAAAGGGGGGGACCCCTCCCTACACCTATTGTAGCCTTTTTTCACCCACTGCTGCCATCTAACTGACGGAAACCATCCAAAACCTTACAGACGACGAAGGCTTATATAATGAGTAAAATGGCACAGAAGTTCTCCAGCGCAATAAACAACTCCTGTTTCCTTGAGCATCATTGTCTTCCACAGCCTTGAAAGCAGAATCAGCAGTTCTATTTCAGTGCAGCAGGCGAAAGGACTTGATGGGGGATATGTATCCTTGTCTCTCACAAATCACTCATGTATTTAAGATTGTGAAGAAAACTCAGGTGCCAAGAAGCCTAGGAGAGAAGATGCTAAAGAGATATGAAATTGTTTATAGGTCTGAGTGAGGGCATATAACACACCCCCAAACACACATACACACACACAGAGACTGCTTGTGACTTAAGGGATGTAAAGAAATCCTCTTTTAAAAAAAAAAAATGTTTCCAATTGATTCTTTTCATGTGTTGACCCCCGATCATTGAATGTGTTCATCTTCAAAACAAAGTTGGAGATTGAATGCAGAAATCTCATATCTGCCTTGCTCTTATAACATTTATTCTATCATCTGTATATCTCTTTTTTAAAAAAGAAGTTACACAGAGACACATGATGCTGCTGCATATTGAATTGGATCCTTTGTCCATCATGGTCAGTATCATTTGCTGAGACTAGCAGAGGCTCTGCAGGGTCTCACCTACTGCCTGTTCTTCATTTCTATGCCCCAAGGGGGCTCCCTCGCTGGGTGTTTGTTGCTGTTGCTGTTGTTTGGTTGCCTTCATTCAGGGGGCTGAGAGTTCTTTTACGTGAAACTTTCGCCCCCTGAAACTCAAAGCCTACTGCCTTGTTTATTGTGCATTCAGGCTACCAGGTCAATCGCTTGTGAAAAAAGAAATATCCTAGACTTCCATTCAACCACAAACTGTAACTACTAATAAAAACAAAATTCATCAAGTCACGCTGACAAATGGAAAAGTTACATTATGTACTTCAGGGCAATGTTCTCTCTAAGCTGTGGAGCCTTGTGAGCAAAAATTCATCTTTGTGAGTTACTGGCATGAAAGTTGTGAGCTACTACATAAATTAGATTGCTCTAGGGCCATTTTTCCTGAGCCGAGACAAGAATGTGTGAGCTGGAGGCTAAAAAATTGTGCGCTAGCTCACACTAACTCAGTTAAGAGGGAACATTGCTTCAGGGTGTTTGAAGTCCATCTGCATCTCAATGTCTCGACAAGTTTTAGAAAAATCCTGTAAGGTGGTCCAAGCCCTGATTCACATAGCCCGGGCTAGCCCTATCCCATTAGATCTCAGAAGCTAAGCAGGGTATGGCCTGGTTAGTATTTGGATGGGAGGCCACCAAGGATGTCTGAAGTTCCTACACAAAGGCAGGCAAGTTGAAAACCCTGTGGTTTCACCATACGTTGCTGTGACTTGACAGCACTTCACACACACACACAAGCTGGTTCAATTTTGGTTACTTCTGTTTTGTAGTTTAGGTGCTGAAGGTGAAAGAGTACAATTTCCCTAAGGCCCATTGATGGCTTAGAAGAAGAGGAAGAAAAAGAAGAATTGCGGATTTACACCCTGCCCTTCTCTCTGAATCAGAGACTCAGAGCGCTTACAATCTCCTATATCTTCTCCCCCCACAACAGACACCCTGTGAGGTGGGTGGGGCTGAGAGGGCTCTCGCAGAAGCTGTGCTTTCAAGGACAACTCCTACAAGAGCTATGGCTAACCCAAGGCCATTCCAGCAGCTGTAAGTGGAGGAGTGGGGAATCAAACCTGGTTCTCCCAGATAAGAGTCCGCACACTTAACCACTACAAACTGGCTCCCCATGGAGAATTTCTGTGGATTAAAGAGGGAGCCAATTTTGCCGATTCCTGTCTCCCTCCTGAAGATCTCTGACTTGTTTGTTTGTTTGTTTTTTATTTATTACTATATTCATAGTTCAGCTTTCTCACTATGACTCAAGGCTAATTACTCAGCGTAAGCCAATAAAATCATCAGGATGAGATGCCTAAAAAGCAATTTATTCATTTCACTTACATTGTTTACAGTCTGTCTTTCTCACTGGAACTCAAGGCAGATTAAGCATAATGAATCAGTGCAATCAACAAAATAGGACATTCAACGCATTAGGATTTTGGCAATTTGGAATAGGGATCGATATGAACTGGCTCGCAAGCCAACTGGCCAGTTCATGACTTATGAAGAGATGTTCGCAAATTGAACCACCACCATGAACTTCCACAAATTTTAAGGCAGCTTGTGGTGGTTCATGGTAGTTCATGAAAAGCAGAAAGCAGGGATTTAAACAGCTTGGAACCCCTGCTTTCTGCTCCCCATAAAAAGCAGTGGGGAACAGAAAGCAGGAGGCACAAACCGATATGAACCAGTTTGGTTAACAAACCAACATCCTTGTTTATATGGGTTCATGGTTCAGTTCATGGTTCGGTCATGAAGCTCTAACTGAAAAAAATGTCATTTTTGCCCATTCCTAACCAGAAACCACCAGAAAGAGACAGGATAATAGCTTAAATATTAACATATTGAGTAGTACATAGGATCCCACATAGAATAAGCTACATGAAGCAGTATAGATCACAGTCTCAATTTTTTATCCAAGTAAGTTTGTACAGTGCAACCCTATAACCTACTAGAACTAGTGTTACAGAAATCTGACAGAAGCACTAAATATTTGACATTTTAAAGGAAGGAGATAACAATGTAGAAAATGTATTGCATCTGTAGAAAATAATGCAGTGGAAGGAGGATAATTCATATAGCAAACAGATGATATGTCCTATGCAGAGCAATATCTGTGCCTGGGGGCATGTCCTCATCCCCCTAGACAAGCATTTTGAGTTGCATTGGTGGGGGAAGAAGGCCCGCTCCACAGACAGAAAGAAGCCCCACTTTGCAAACAGAAATTCCTTTCATTGGAAGAGATTACAACTGAATCCAAACCAACGGATTAACGCAAGAAGCAAGATGTGCCTTTTCCTGATTCATAGATAAATTTCTTAGCCAATATAGTGTTCTATTCCTTTTCTTGTTTGGTGCGGGGTGGGGGGGGGGAGGTAATGGAGATTTGTTAGCATCTATATTTTCTCTTTCCTCTGTAGGTCTTTCTGGAGTCTCCACAGAACCAAGAACAGGCGAAGGAGGCATTGGCTGAAGGATACGTGCATCGCCACACATGCTTCATAGAATCCTGGGGACAAAGCGAACGTCATGACTGTTGGCTTAGTCGAAAGCTAGACAGAGGATACTATTTTTAACACACCGAAGGCCAAATTCATATTAGACTAGAGAAGACACTCGAGAGCGAAAGAACATTGGAGCGGTACACAATTTGCTGTCGCTGACATTGAATCTGTAAGCTCGCTTCGGTCCCAATGTTTGTTTAATTTCTATTATCAGCACTCCCCATAGGGAGCCAGTTATTTCACAGGCCTCAACCGTACAATAACTAAGATCAGCAAATGGGGGCGAGAGGGTAAGGTAGGGCAATTGGATTTCGGCGTACAGCCTCAAGGACGTCCGATAGAGCAAGGACTGTGAGAGGCGGCTGCAAACTAATCAATACCCTGGAGCCAGGTGCTCTCATACCCTCCCTAAAAGGAACAAATGCAAATGGCCGGGGGGGGGGGGGGGGGAGAGCGCTTTGTATCCAAAAAGGGTCTTTAAATAAATAGAAGCATGGAAGCTTAATATAGAAAGATACCTGCCATTATCAGGATATGTGATCATTCAGCCAGCAGACCCGGACTGCAATCTATCATGTGAACAAAACTGCTTGGAAATGCATGCACATTTTCCCACTATACATGGGCAGATCGCAGAGGCATTTTAATGCCTGTGGCACAAAAGGGCTAGAACCTTGACAAGATTTCTTGTAAGACTAAAATGCACTGCTAAATAATAACACCCCTCCTCTAAATTGAGTGCTATGGAAATTGGTTTACATCTACTTCCCAGAGACATAGCTTAAAATAGTTTTAGAAGCATGATTAAGGGCACATTCTTTAACAGATACAGTTGCTTTAGCTCTCATGGCATTGGCCATGTTGGTTGGGATTTTTGTAGAAGCTTCTTTCCAGGTAGTTCTTCAAGTGATATTTCACATACAACACCTGTGGCACACCTTTCAAAAGGCCAGGTATGGTTTATGCAGTACAACTCATGCTGGTTGAAGACCATGTTGATACAAACCCCTACACAAATCCAAAAATTGTGGGAACATTCAGCCTTCCAGGACATTCACTGGGTGACCTCGAAGTAACTGTTTTTTTATTATTATTATTGCAAAGGAACTTCAAGAACAGAAGGAGAAAGGGAAATTACTGAATTACAAGTTATTACAAAACTTGGAACTAACACCTACCCGAGACTCAAATGTTATCCTAATATGGAAAGAAAGACAAAGACAGAGAGACAGACAGAGGTGAAGAAGAAAGAAAGAAAGAAAGAAAGAAAGAAAGAAAGAAAGAAAGAAAGAAAGAAAGAAAGAAAGAAAGAAAGAAAGAAAGAAAGAAAGAAAGAAAGAAAGAAAGAAAGAAAGAAAGACATTTGAATACAGTGGGATGTATTTGATGAGAATGGGGTAGGCATATGTAATGAGATTTTAAAAACACTGTATTCTGATGTATTTCTTTCTTTCTTATTAGTGTATTGGGATAATGTTTAATATTAAGCTAAATATCAGAGTAGATTTTTCCGTCAGAAACACCTCTAAGAAAAAAATTGTTTGTTTAAACCATGCTTGAGAGGAGACCAATGGAGCATGACAGCAGACTCTCAATGTATTACTCTTTAGAATTAAGAAACAGGCAGCCCCGTGGCGCAGAGTGGTAAAGCTGCAGTACTGCAGTCCGAGCTCTCTGCTCATGACCTGAGTTCTATCCCAGCGGAAGCTGGGTTCAGGTAGCCGACTCAAGTTGACTCAGCCTTCCAGCCTTCCGAGGTTGGTAAAATGAGTCCCCAGCTTGCTTGAGGGGAGGTGTAGATGACTGGGGAAGGCAGTGGCAAACCACCCCCAAAAAAGTCTGCCATGAAAACGCCATGATGTGATGTCACCTCAGAGTTGGAAATGACTGGTGCTTGCACAGGGGACTGACTACCTTTACCTTTTTGCAATTAAGAAAACTTATGACAGACTCACCACCAAATCCTGACATATTTATATCCTTGTGATGTTATCTCCCTCCGCCCCCAGTTGAACCTTAACAGGTGATAGCCATAAAGCTAAGCTTATTATTCTTTCAATCTGTTTAAAACATCTTCATTATTCTGTATGCTAATTAACTGCCCACCCTCTATATGCAAGATACATAAGATTCTGTTTCTGTTTCATTATGTCTGGGGAAGTGTGTTTGGCTCACAAAAACTTCCTTGATCCCAGAGGTGCCCAGGGCTTTTATTTGAGCAGGAACGCAATCCCAGCTGGCTTGGCATAAGGGGGTGTGGCCTAATATGCAAATGAGTCCCTGCTGAGCCTTTTCTACAACCCCCCCCCCATCTAGCTGCCACTGGACTCCAACTTTGTGCTATAGCTGAGAAACGGCAAGCTTCCATAGAGGTCTCAGCAGCTACTACAGCCAGTTTGGTATAGTGGAGAAGTGCACAGACTCTTATCTGGAGAACCAAGCAGGAGTCAAGTGCGCCTTTAAGACCAACCAAGTTTTATTTCGAACGTAAGCTTTTGTGTGCTCTCTTAAGCACACTTCATCAGATGATCAGGTATTGTGGGCTGAAATACAAGCTGTTTGTTGATTAAGTATGCAGCCTGGTCACATGGTAACCCAGTGTAGCTTGGCCATTTGGTCTGGATAGCCTTGCCATAAAAGGTAATAAAGTCCTTTGCCAATTGGTGTTTCTGTAAATCTAGGTGAATCACAAAAGGATGTGTATTTCCTAGTTGTGGTCCACCGGGTTTGATTCCCCACTCCTCCACTTGCAGCTGCTGGAATGGCCTTAGGTCAGCCATAGCTCTCGTAGGTCCTTGAAAGGGCAGCTTCTGAGAGAGCCTCTCAGCCCCACCTACCTCCCAGGGTGTTTGTTGTGGGGGAGGAAGATAAAGGAGATTGTGAGCTGCTCTGGGACCCTGAGTGAAGGGCGGAATATAAATCCAATGTTGTCTCCTTCTCCTCCCCCTTCTTTTTCTTTTTCTTGCTGTGAGGTTTCAGAGCCATGTGATAGTAATTGGACAAATCATTGGAAAGCCAACTGGATCTGGAAACTCTGGGAAACTTCATCTCCTTCTCCAAGCATAAATGCTCTTGCTTTCCAAAGAAATCTGACTTCTGCTGACCACGTTGTATGCTGATAGGAGATGTATTGTTCCTCAACACCTAAGGATAGCTCTGCTTTCATTGTAGTGTCTACAGGAAACCAGTGTGACAAAAGCTGGTATTAAGGGGATGAGAAATCATTTCAATTGAAGGGGGGCCCTGAGAAATGTCAAGAAAAGAATTAAAGAAACCAAATCCCATCTGTATAATTATGCAAATATCAAATTACTTTCAGTACTCATCGGGGCTTTGACTGGTGTTTAAAAATAATAAATATTTAAACCGAGAGGGATTCCTAATTCTGTTACATTTGGCAACCATCTCTCTCTCTTTCTCTCAAAAACCCACCAAATTTATAGGCTGTAACTCATGAAAGATACTAGTTTCATCCCAACTATCATAGATTGCACTGAGAAATCGGATGACCGAGTTTTAGCTTGTACTTGTCTGGGAACGTAACACGCAGCTTCTCCCAGCAATGTCTTTTCTTATGATATTTGCTGTTCTCCTAAGTAGTTCCATACTTTAAGAAAGCCCTCCCAACAAATGCCCGGTTACTATATCAGAATCTCCTTACAAGCTTGTTGGATAGCTTGAACCCAGCAGCTTTAACCAGCTTGTGAAGTGAACTTCAACACCGACACAATCATTGCTCGATCTTACCATGATCAACCTTCTCCTTTATTTCTGAGTCAAACGTTTGATTGGATCACCTTGATGTTCTAATCTGATGTCCTCTTAAGCGGCTCTGTACCTGCTCAGCAGCTGCTTTTTATGGATTCTGTGCATAAATTGCTTCATACGCTACAGAGGCATTGACAGGTATGTCTTGATAAGCTACTTAAGTGTTGCAGCTTGCATTAATGTCTGTGACTATGCTGTCAGCCTGCAGAACCTTATTGATCACCTGTGAAGGCCTGTATTCCTCAGGTCATAGAAGAATCCCTGAAAAGACCTCCTTTTCAAGCAGAGACCACACATCATCCATATCCACTTTGTGTCTTTGCAGGCAAGGGTGCATCATTTAAATGGACTTCAGAGTATACACAACCTTTTGGAACAGCTTCACAGACAGACTGGTGTCAACTTAACATAAGAACATAAGAGTAGCCCTGTTGGATCAGGCCAATGGCCCATCCAGTCCAACACTCTGTGTCACAAAGTGGCCAAAAAACCCAGGTGCCATCAGGAGGTTCACCAGTGGGGCCAGGACATTAGAAGTCCTCACACTGTTGCCCCTCCCAAGCACCAAGAATACAGAGCATCACTTGCCCCAGACAGCGAGTTCCAACAATACACTGTGGCTAATAGCCACTGATGGACCTCTGCTCCATATGTTTATCCAATTCCCTATACTTGTAGCCATCACCACCACCTCCTGTGGCATTGAATTCCATGTGTTAATCATCTTTTGGGTGAAGTACTTCCTTTTATCTGTTCTAACCTGACTGCTCAGCAATTTCATTGAGTGGCCACGAGTTCTTTTATTGTGAGAAAGGGAGAAAAGTACTTGTTTCTCTGCTTTCTCTATCCTGCGCATAATCTTGTAAACCTCTATCATGTCACCCTGCAGTCGACGTTTCTCCAAGCTAAAGAGCCCCAAGCATTTTAACCTTTCTTCATAGAGAAAGTGTTCCAACCCTTTAATCATTCTAGCTGCCCTTTTCCGCACTTTTTCCAATGCTAGAATATCTTTTTTGAGGTGCGGTAACCAAAATCGTACACAGTACTCCAAATTGAGGCCGCACCATCGATTTATACAGGGGCATTATGATACTGGCTGATTTGTTTTCAATTCCCTTCCTAATAATTCTCATCATGGTGTTGGCCTTTTTTATTGCAGTCGCACACTGTCTTGACATTTTCAGTGAGTTATCTACCATGACCCCAAGATCTCTCTCTTTGAAGTGGGGCAGTTGACAGGGCCGGGGTTTCTGGCAGGGTCCAAATACTGCCAGGGAAGGACCTACAATGGTGGTGTACAATGGTGGCACTGCTGGAATGCACAATGTGGTGTTCCTGTCTGTACACACCACCTCGCGCTGTTGGGGAAACAACATATAATCCTGAATGAGCAAGGGAAGGAAGGACATGTAGGACAGCTGGGACTGGGACTGGGCTGGAAGGAAGGCATGAATGAAGGTCCTGGTGTTGGTCAGAGCAGGAGGGGGACCTCTGGGCACTCAGGGTCCCCGGGAACTGGCCCCGTTCGCAGCTGTTCAAGAGTAGCCGAGATAGTAGAATTTCATGTCTTTGTATATGTGCAGTAGGTGAGGTTGATTCTCCCTGGGACACAGGATGCATATAGGCTGCCAGTTGCTCTGTGCTGTGTAGTATAGGTTGAATACTTATAAATGAGCCAATAAACAGGCTGATTCCGCACTAGGGATTGTGTCTTCTAAGAAAATCCCTTCTTATATGAGCTTCCTTACAATCCCCAGATTTAGATATGTTTTTACGCTAGCTAGGCTGAATGTTTTCCCAACTGCAGAGCTAAGGGGACGTTTTGCTAAAATCCCATACTCAGACCGCCTGTGTGACTGTGCATCAGGTATAATAGAGACATTAGATCACCTTATGTTATTCTGCCATCGGTGGACTGTGCCCAGATCCTTTTGGATTACTCCTATTTTACATAAACATTTTCCCTCTTGTTAGTCTATTTTGGTTTTAAATTATTGGTAATTTGTTTTCTATATACTGTCTTGTTTTATGTTGCACTTAAGACCATTGGTCAAAGAAGCTAACAAATAAAAGGAAAGGAATAAGCCAATAAACAGGCTCAAACATCTCACAAACAGCAAACGGATTGGTGGACAATTGGCTTCCTGTTCGCAACTGGCAAACAAATGGTGACCCCAACCAGCTGGTGTCTGAGCAACCTTATTTGAAAACCCTGAATAGCTTATGATATTCATATAGGAACTTCCTATGTAATAGCTAGTTTGGTACCCCAACAAGACCCATAGCCTAGGGTTGCCAGCTCTGGGTTCAGAAATACCTGGAGATTTTAGGGGGTGAAGCCTGAGATGGGCACGGTTTGGGGAGTGGAGGGACTTCAATAGGGTATAATGCCACAGAGTTCACCTTTCAAAGCATCTTATTTTCTCCAGGTAAATTCATCTCTGTTGCCTGGGGATCAGCAGTAATCCCAGGAGATCTCCTGCTACTGGCTGGAAGCTGGTCACCCTACCATAGCCTCCCTAAATAATTCATTTGTATGTCCAGGCCTCAGATTCAGCTGGAGCTTAGCTCCTGAACCTTTCTGAGGGTTCCCCCTCCTCACCTACCTTATCTGTTGAATAGTAGGTGCAATTGCATAACGATCCCTGGATTTCAAGAGCAGCAGCCAACCAGTCAGCCATCAGGAGCTTTACCACGCCACTGTCAAGTCTGCAGATTCAATAACGAGTCAATGTAGATACAAAGAAGCTAGTTTATTGATACTGGATACTTGTGGCCTGAGCCAGGGTTTGAAGAAACTAAAACCATACAGTAAATACATTGCATATAAAGATCACTTCAAAAGCATTCCTACGGGCAGGGAAATTGTGCAGGGGACATTAACACACAGATGTTACTAGTAGATTCTCATGTTGATTAGGTGTAGTGGCCTTGATGTTTTACTAGGCTCCTACGACTCCCACAGGCCTGGGCTGAGAAGGTTCAGATAAGACTTTTTACACATCACCATTTCAAAGCAGGGAGAGTTTCTAAGGAAAGGGAGGGGGGAACAGTGGAGAGGCACTAGCAGCATTTGGTTCTACTTTGGTTCTAACCAGCATGCTCTCTGGTTGAGCCAGAGTCATACTCAGACTTGACAGCCACCAGCAACCCGCATTAACCCCTGGAGAAGCCCATGTCACCCTTTCTCCACTTCTTATGTGATTTTCGGCAGCGGGTGGTTTGCTGGTCTTTTGACTGTGGGGGGAGGCAGCCAAGGAGAGCCCCAAGTGAGTGAGGCCTGCTTGAGCTGGCTGGATCTCTAGCCAGCCCAAGCAACCCTCGCCCGCCCAGGGCTTTTTTTCCCTTGTATTGGATTGCTTTTGGCTGGGGGGGGGGGGACTGGCATATGCTAATGAGTTATGCTAATGCGCTCCCTCACCTATTTTTCTACAAAACAACCTCTGTGTATGTCTACTGTCAAGATCATGAGAGGGAACTGAAGATCAGCTGACCAGATGCTGAATCACATTATGCATATTTTTCTAACCAACACATGTGTAACGTAGACTTAGACTTTGTTGTTCTTAAAGGTGCCACTGGACTCAAACTTTGTTCTTCAGACCAACATGGCTGCCCACCTGAACATAAGTAACATGTAACTTTTCTTGGTTTTTGCATTATCAACAAAAACAAAACTAAAAATCCAATTCCTGTTGGCAAGTTCCTCTGGGTACTTTCCAGGCCACTAGAGGAGGAAACGCACAGGATGACAATGAAAGTTACTTTGACTAATCAAAGCCCAATGGCATCTTCCAGCTTTCTCTAATGCATTCCAAGTCAATTATTTCACTGTTCTCATTCATCCCTACATTCACATCAAAGAGTCCCCTCCCCCCTCGGTAAATATTTCACGATCCAGCTCTGAATCGATAGGTCAGCTCTTTATAAATCAATACTCTTATTGGTTGCAGGACGAATTGCCCTGCCCTCGATACAAAGACACTATTAGCTATTAATCACAGAACTGCCTATCTGGAAGTCATTCGGAGGTCATCCAGTTCAGCCGTCTAACGTATGGCAGGACCCTACATGCTGATGTTTGTGAGCTGCAAGAGGACAACGGTGATTTTTTAAAAAAAGATGCAGAATGGAAAAGAGAAGCCCTGGGAAACCATACAGAGGTGGCTCAAATCGATAGCACATGGCATGGGGAAGATTGAGGTGAATGTCCTTGGCATCAGGGGGTGTGGTCCTTTTTTCTGCTTTTGAAGTAAGCAGATAAATGGACTTCTACTAATTTTTATCTACATGGATAGCCTGGCTTAACCCAAATTTAGAAAGATCTAACTCTGTTTAGGATGGCAGTTTCGTGACATCTGATTCAGTATGTTCACTAAATTGGGGAGGGATGGTGGCTCTGTGGTAGAGCATCTGCCTGGTAAGCAGAAGGTCCCAGGTTCAACCCCTGGCATCTCCAACTGAAAAGGGTCCAGGCAAGTAGGCATGAAAAACCTTGGCTTGAGACCCTGGAGAGTGCTGCCAGTCTGAATAGACAATACTGACTTTGATGGACCGAGGGTCTGATTCAGTATAAGACAGCTTCATATGTTCATATGTCCACAATTACAGCAAGTGCCTAGCAGTGAGTTATATCTCCAAAAGTCATGAATTGAATTGTACTTGCAAATATTTATATAGATCATCCCTGTCCAATGCTCCTGTAGAAGTGTTCCTCAGAGATGGCAGATCCTCAGGAACAGCATGGGACACTGTGGACTTGGAGGCCCATGGGAATTGCATGCAGAAGTTCCAGCAAGGACGCTTCTTGTATCCAGCCAGTGGCTTGAAAAAGTGTGTCGGTACATATCTAAGGGGCTGCACCTTTACCGATTGTGCTGGGAAGCAATGGAGGGAACCAAGAACTTCCCAGGATAGAGATGATTTCAACAGTGCCCCTGGGAATGCAAAGGGGTGCACTGAAATTGACTCACATGGCTAATTTTCGGGGCTTTTTTTTAAAGCAGGAACTCAAATAAATGCAGTTCTGGCTGGCTTGGCACCATGGGGTGTGGCCTAATATGCAAATATATTTCTGCTGGGCTTTTTTTCTACAATAATACCCTGTGTGAAGCAATCATGATGTCAGGGGGTGTGGCCTAATATGCAAATGATTTCCTGCTGGGCTTTTTCTACAAAAAAAAGCCCTGCTAATTTTCACATGCACACACATGTCTTAAATCCAGGGCTTTTTTGTAGCAGGAACTCCTTTGCATATTAGGCCACACACCCCTGAGGTAGCCAATCCTCCTGGAGCTTTCAGTAGGCTCCCTACCAAGAGCCCTGTAAGCTCTTGGAAGATTGTCTGCATCAGATGGGTATGGCCTAATATGCAAAGGAGTGCCTGCTACAAAAAAAGCCCTGCTGAAATCCCTATCACTTACATATTTATTTCTTTAACTAAAATACTCACAACTCATTTTTCTCCTGACAAGCAGGGCTGAAGGAAGCTTATATTTTAAGTCCCACCTAACTGTATGGTACAATACAATATGATGCTGGTGGTGGAAAATGCCACCAAATTGCTGCTGACTTATAGTGACCTTGTAAGGTTTTCAAGGCAAGAGATGTTGCCTCTGAGCAGTGATGCTGGACTCTCCTGGTGGTCTTCCATCCAAGTACTAACCAGAGAAACCCAGATAAGATTAGAATTTCTATAGCAAATCCACATACAAAAGAACCCCCACAGGTAAGCTCCTCCATTAGCATGTCACAGCCCGGGAAGCTCACACAAGACAATGACTCAGCCCTGCCCTACCTGCCTGAGTAGGTATAAATTTCAGTTCCCCCAACTTATAAACCTTTGCCCTGACTGTTATAATTCAAGCCAAAGTGCGCCAAGCAAAAGCGGGGGTTTTGCACGGGGTTTTTGCTAAGCTCTCATCAGCGCAGATGCCCACTATCAGTTCATGGTTCTCATCTCCTCCATCTCTTTGGCCTTGGTTACCTAGCAACTAGCCAATTCCCAGACATGCCATCCTCCCTCCAGATAAGCAACAAGTTACAGTTATATCAAAGGCATAGCAAGCGGAGCATAGCATTGAAGCACAGCCTAGCGTTGTACAATTGAATACACATGACAAGAGGAACAAGATGGAGTGACTCTTGACTTTCTGCCCCCCCCCAAGACCCCTTTCCCCCAGGCTTATTAGGATGTTTGTTGTAAAAGTCTTTAATTAAAGCCTTGCAGTTGGTATTTTTGGAACTGACGCACTCAGCCTGACTTAATGGGAAATGAGTCCATTTGATGAGATAGAACAGTTCACCACGTTTGATCTTGGCATCAAGGATTTCCTGCATTTCATTATGAATCTGACCACGAACCAGAGTTGGGGGTGGTGGTTTTGTCTGGGGGTGCCAACGTGAGGGTCCAGGGTCCTTCAAGTAGCTGGTGTGGAAACAAGGGTGGACATGTTTAAGGGTTTTAGGCAGTTCCAGTTCAACAGTTACCTTATTTATAATCCTTTTGATTGGGAAAGGTCCCAAATATTTCATCCCTAATTTTTTACAGTTTTGCACATTAGGCAAGTGTTTGGTCGAAATGTACACCTTGTCCCCCACTGCTAAGTCCCAAAGTTCAGAGTGTTTTTGTCATATTGGGTTTTGTAGGCTTCTTGTGCCCTCTGTAGTTGCTTACTAATAATTTCCCAACTTCCTGCTATCCCTTGCCACCATTCAGTAAAGTCTGCAGGGGCTGACGAGGGGGTTAGGGTCAGTCAGTCCTAAGGGAAATCAACCCAGACTGTTCACTGGAAGGTCAGATGCTGAAGCTGAAGCTCAAATCCTTTGGCCACCCAATGAGAAGGGAGCGCTCCCTGGAGAAGATCCTGATGCTGGGAAAGACAGAAGGCAAAAGAAGAAGGGGACGGCAAAAGAGGAGATGGCTGGACAGTGTCACTGATGTGACAAACATGAATTTGAGCAAACTTCGGAGGAGGGTGGAAGACAGGAGGGCCTGGCGTGACTTTGACCATGGGGTCGCAAAGAGTTGGACTCGACTGCAACTGAACAACAACATGCCTTCTCCATAGGGTTTATTCATCATTTTAGCCTAACTCTCTTTTCCATAACACAATCAGTGAACACAGCCAGTCAGTTCATCCATTTGCATGACTATGCTTTCTCCTGTTTGGTGGAGTGGTTAAGTGTTCAGAATCTTATCTGGGAGAACTAGGGCAGTTGCTGTAAGAGCTCTCTCAGTCTCACCTACCTCACAGGGTTTCTATTGTGGGGAGGGAGGTAAAGGAGATTGTAACTGCTCTGAGACTCTGAGATTCAGAGTATAGGGTGGGATATAAATCCAATATCATCATATTCTTCTTCTTCTCCTCCACCTCCTCCTTCTTCCTTTTCCTGCAATCTATTTCTTATTCTTCATGGCTTGAGTTGTCCTGTAAATGCAACTTAATTAGCTTCCAATGAGGTTTGGGGCAGGGAATAAAGCAAGGTCAGCAAGGTCATGATGCCAGAGTAAAATCCAGAAGTGTCATGGGATACCTCTAGGAATCACTGGAGACTCTATGGTAAACCACAGAGCCTCTGGCAATTCTTAGAGCTACCTTGTATCACTTCTGGATTTTCCTATGTCGCAACATAGTTGACATCAGTGTTTTCTTAAGCCATCAAACGACACTGCCAGTGCGCAGTTCTATCCCAGTGCTCAATTTTTTATTCAACCTCTGTGCCAGCTGCAATCCTCAAAGCAGTTTCTACTCTCAGTAACTACCTCCTCTGCATATGGAACATTCTTTCCCAGTCTATGACTACTGTTTTCTTTCCCCCTTTACTTACTGAGTCTGCATTGTGGAATGATTTGGAAAGAAACCACTACCATTGCTAGCTTTTCAGAAAGCCGGCGAGACCACTTTCTTTCAGCAGGCTTTTGCACAAAGGACTGTTGGTAAACAGAAAGACACTTTATTTTCTTGGCTAGCAGTCAATGTCGATATTGTTTTCTTGCAGGAGCGTTGCATCTTTTCAGTGATATTTGTATTTTGGATTGTGTTCTCTGGCCTGTGGTCATGTTTATGAGCTCCCTTTGGCTATACTGGAAAGGTAGGATAGAAAGATTTTTAAAGAAACTGAAATAAGTAATTTCACTTCTCTCTCTCTCTCTCTTGCTCACTGTCTGTCTACAGCAATCACAGAGAGCCAGTTTGGTGTAGATAGCCAGTTTGGTGTAGTGGTTAAGTGTGTGGACTCTTATCTGGGAGAACTGGGTTTGATTCCCCACTCCTTCACTTGCACCTGCTGGAATGGCCTTGGGTTAGCCATAGCTATTACAAAGGTTGTCCTTGAAAGGGCAGCTGCTGTGAGAGCCCTCTCAGCCCCACCCACCTCACAGGGCATCTGTCTGTAGATAAAGGAGATCGTAAGCTGCTCTGAGTCTCTGATTCAGAGAGAAGGGTGGGGTATAAATCTGCTGTTCTTCTTCTTCTTTTTTCCCTCAGGAAGACCAAATTCTTCAGCAGTTTTTGGCCTAGGATTTTTTTGGTCAAAAAAGCCCAGAAGGAACTCATTTGCATATTAGGCCACACCCCTAACATCATCATTGTTTCACACAGGGCTTTTTTGTAGAAAAAGCCCAGCAGTGACTCATTTGCATATTAGGCCACACCTTCTGACTCCAAGCCAGCTGGAACTGCATTCCTGCTCAAAAAAAGTCCTGCCTAAAACTGTGCCCTAAGACACTGGTGCAAAGTCCCGTGTGTGTGACAGATTCTCCTCAGACTGCTATTATTCTCCCATTAATGTATTTTAAGGACTTCTTTGACAAGTTCCTTTCATCTCCGTATTTCCCGTTTTAGAGATTACATGTTCCTGTGCTCTTGTATCTGTCTTGCATGTGACCTATGCACTGTTAAGTACTGGTTGCTTTAAATATCCAGTCTGTTATGCTTGAGGGTTTTCCCCGACAGTATTTAAAAAAAAAAAAAAAAACAGTTCTCCATTTTCCCTTGCAGAGTCCCTTTCTGTAGTGAGTTGATGCGCTTTCTTGCTTTCTGTGCGCTTCTCTTGAATTCTAGTTAGGCCCAGGCCTCAGATTCAGCAGGAGCTCACAAGAGCACAGCTCCTGAACCTTTCTGACAGTTCCTCTTCTTCCACCCCACCTACCTTGTTCATGGAATAGGACATGCAGTTGCATAACAATCCCTGGATTAGAAGAGCAGGCAGCCAGTCAGCCACCAGGGGCTTTGCCATGCCCCCACCAGCCCTCATTAACCCCCGGAGAAGCCCAGACCACCCTTTCTCCACTTCTGATGTGATTTTGGGTGGTGGGTGGTTTTTGACTGGGGGGACAGCCTAAGAGAACCCCAAGTGAGTGAGGCCTGCTTAGGCTGGCTGGATCTCTAGCCAGCCCAAGCAGTCTCCTTTCATGCATCAGGTTGCTCTTGGCTGGGAGGGGAGGGTGGCATTTGCTAATGAGTTATACTAATGAGCTCTGCCACTTATTTTTCTACAAAATGACCCCTGCTTAGGTCAATCCACTGTCTACAACTTTGTTCAAATTCTGAGCACCTTTTCTACTCACGCACATTGCCAAATCCCTGGTGCTATTTTGTAACTGATCATGTCTGTCTGTCTGGATGCAATCCTGAGAACATTTTCCTGGGAGTAAGCCCCATTGAATAAAGTGGGACTTCTGAACATACCTGCTTTGGATCACTTACTCTGCCTCCATAAGACCTTTGCCTTGCTGCTTGCTAATAATTGCTCATAAAGCGGCAGCTCTAGAGTGGTGCTAGAAGATGCATGTGTTTTGCTGCATGTTCCACAGCTGGGGCACACATAGGGCTGTCCAGCCCCTCATCCCTGCCTCACAGCTCCTGTTGCCTATTGCCACTCTGAAAGGCAGTAGGAGAAAAAAAATCAAAATGTTGTGGGGAGGGAGGTAAAGGAGATTGTAACTGTGTGTAGCGCTACATCGTTGTTGTTGTTCAGTAGCACAGTCGAGTCCGACTCTTTGCCACCCCGTGGACCAAGTCATGCCAGGCCCTCCTGTCTTCCAGCAACCTCCAAAGTCTACTCAAATTCATGCCAGTTACATCAGCAACGCTGTCCAGCCATCTCATCTTTTGCTGTCCCCTTCTTCTTTTGCCTTCTGTCTTTTCCAGCCTCAGGGTTTTCTCCAATGAATGCTCCCTTCTCATTTGGTGGCCAAAATATTTGAGCTTCAGCTTCAGCATCTGACCTTCCAGTCTGGGTTGATTTCCCTTAGGACTGACTGATTTGATCTTCTTGCAGTCCAAGGGACTCTCAAGAGTCTTCTCCAGCACCACAACTTGAAAGCATCTATTCTTCTGTGCTTGGCTTTCCTTATGATCTAACTCTCACAGCTATACATTACTACTGGGAATACCGTTGCTTTTACTATACGAGCACTACATCACTCATGGTTAAAAAAAAAAGAAGGAAGTGACATAAGGTAGCTCCAGGAATCACCAGGAACTCTATAATTTTGTCATAGAGTTTCTGGTTATTCCTAGAGCTACCCAATGTCATTTTCTGGTTTTTACCAGAAATGATGGTAAAACCATACAATTGCCAGTGATTCCTAGAGCTATCCTATGTCACATCTGAATTTTTAGAGGAAGTATCATAGCAAAGCATTGTGACTTTCCACCCCATGTCTCTGTCCTCCCCCACCCTTTCCACCCCACTGACTTCCCAGTGACAAATCCACCTCTCATAGTAAATGAACCCTTTATTAGTCTGAGGAGCCCTGTGGTGCAGAGTGGTAAGCTGCAGTACTGCATTCCAAGTTCTGCTCATGACCTGAGTTCAATCCTGGTGGAAGCTAGGTTCAGGTAGCCAGCTCAGGGTTGGCTCAGCCTTCCATCCTTCTGAGAAGTTGGTAAAATGAGTACCTATTTTGCTGGCGGTAGGCAATGGCAAGCCACCCCATAACAAAAAGTCTTCCAAGAGAACAGCATGATGTGACGTCACCCTATGAGTTGGTAACAACTCGGTGCTTGCACAGGGGACTACCTTTCTCTTTTACTTTTGTATTAATCTAACCTCCAACAATTTTTTCTTTACCAAAGGAAACTATTAATCCTTGATAATCCATTTTGTATTTCAGATCCATAGCTCTGGACTTCCACTGCATCTTCTTCTTGCCAAATTCACATCTGGAATGCCTGCCTTTTATTATTAACACTTACACTGGTCTTCCTCAAATATCTGCAATGCAGTCTCAATATTCCCCCCCCCCTCCTTCTGCCTTCCTGCCATCATTATGGGAAACATTATCCAAGGCTTTCGAGCCTGTGACTATCAGGAACCGAACAATTTTCTCTTCATTGCCCTGTTTAGCAGCTCCTGTAGCTTTCATATACAATTCAAATTGCCATGGAAACTCCCCCCCTTCCCCACCCCCCCAAGACTTCAGACGCATCACTCCAGAATTTAAGATCAAAATTGCAGGCACATTGTAAAGTTCGGGAAGGTTGAAATGCAATTGTAAATCAGCCTCCTTGAATGGTCATCAACTGAGTCAGGAACGTCGTATAACTGCATTTCAAACTGTCTTTCTGTTTTATACACACTGCACAACCAGTAACAGCAAGAGAAGGGGGAAAAGGGGTAGCTCCCTTTAGCTCCGTGGCAGAGTGTTAAAGCTGCAGTACTGCAGTCCTAAACTCTGCTGACGACCTGAGTTCGATCCCCGGTGGAAGCTGGGTTTTCAGGTAGCCGGCTCAAGGTTGACTCAGCCTTCCATCCTTCCGAGGTTGGTAAAATGAGTCCTCAACTTGCTGGGGGGGGGGGGAGGGAAGTAGATGACTGGGGAAGGCAATGGCAAACCACCCCATAAAAAGTCTGCCTTGAAAACATTGTGAAAACAACATCACCCCAGAGTCGGAAACGACTGGTGCTTGCACAGGGGACCTTTCCTTTTTTTCCCCTTGACACACAAGCAGCATACCTTTACTCTCTACCAAGGGTTATTTTCCATTTCTTTCTTTTTTTAAAAAAAGTTGGAATACTGTTGATTATATCTAGTAATGTGCTGTTTGGCACACCTAGAGAAAGAAATGCGTAATGAATACAGGATCTCATCCACAATGAAGAGCCTTCTTGGCAGAGGAACAGAGAGGCTGCTAATTGGGTCAGTGCTCTTCAGTTTCACAGAAGTAAAAGATGAGTTCTCCGTTTCCTACAAACCTTTTTACATCCAACACTCAATCCTTCTGTCATTGGAAGAAAGTGCCAGAGGAGAAAGGTGAAATGCCCCAAAGAGAACTTGGGAGATTTAGTCATACAAATTAGAGCAGAGACGTGCTAGAGGCGTTGGGTATCCAACGGTGGGTGTTTACGTCCTCTAAAAGAAGCAGAGTGTATTGTAATCTCAAGGGAGTGTTGTCAGAAGTGTGGTTTCTGTTGCAAGCTATCTCCACTCTTGTCATGATGAGTCACACGACCACATGAAGCTGCCTTATACTAATTCAGAATCCCAGTCTTGGAGGTCAGTATTGCCTACTCAGACTGGCAGCAGCTTTCTAGAATTCCCAGGGAAGATCTTTTACATCATCTACTACCTTTTAACTGGAGATGCCAGGGATTGAACCTGGGACCTTCTGTGTGCCAAATAGATCCTCTACCAGTGAGCCACAGCCCCTCCCCTAAAAACTCCAAACACTGCAAAAATAGGTTGGTACCATCCCATTGTGGATCTACTCCACACTGGCCCTTCTAAACCCACCTCTGACCCACCTGTCAGGTTCCCAATATTCCTTCAATAAAGATGACTCTCTATGGAATTGGATAAGTATTTATTGTAAGGATCTGGATCCACTGACACTGACTTGTTGCCAAGCAGTGTCAAAAATAATACACAATGGCAAGGGTTTGGATTATATACCCTTGCAATGGTTGTTAAAAGTGCTTCTGAACTTTGGGCATGAAAACAGTTCCACTGTAGTAGCTATAGGTCACACACACACATTCACTACAAAGCATTCAACTAAACATCCAGGGAAGTGAGCAACAACCTTGGTACCAAGATATTTTCCAGCTCCTAGGAGGCGAAGCGGATTAACTTTTGGTTAAGAACATAAGAGAAGCCATGTTGGACCAGGCCAATGGACCATCCAGTCCAACACTCTGTGTCACATAAGGACATAAGAGAAGCCATGTTGGATCAGGCCAATGGACCATCCAGTCCAACATTCTGTGTCACATAAGGACATAAGAGAAGCCATGTTGGATCAGGCCAATGGACCATCCAGACCAACACTCTGTGTCACATAAGACCATAAGAGAAGCCCTGTTGGATCAGGCCAATGGACCATCTAGTCCAACACTCTATGTCACATAAGACCATAAGAAAAGCCCTGTTGGATCAGGCCAATGGCCCCTCCAGTTCAACACTCTGTCACATAAGAACATAAGAGAAGCCATGTTGGATCAGGCCAATGGACCATCCAGTCCAACACTCTATGTCACATAAGAACATAAGAGAAGCCATGTTGGATCAGGCCAATGGGCCATCCAGTCCAACATTCTGTGTCACACAGTGTCCAAAAACCCCCCAAGTGCCATCAGGAGGTTCACGAGTGGGGCTAGAAGCCCTTCCACTTTGTCCCCCCCACCAAGCACCAAGAATACAGAGCATCATAAGAGAACATAAGAGAAGCCATGTTGGATCAGGCCAACGGCCCATCAAGTCCAACCCTCTGTGTCACACAGTGGCAAAAAATGTTATATACACACATACACTGTGGCTAATAGCCACTGATGGACCTGTGCTCCATATTTTTATCTAAACCCCTCTTGAAGGTGGCTATACTTGTGGCCACCACCACCTCCTGTGGCAGTGAATTCCACATGTTAATCACCCTTTGGGTGAAGAAGTACTTCCTTTTATCCGTTTTAACCCGTCTGCTCAGCAATTTCATCGAATGCCCACGAGTTCTTGTATTGTGAGAAAGGGAGAAAAGTACTTCTTTCTCTACTTTCTCCATTCCATGCATCACTGCCCCAGACAGTTCCAACAATATGCTGTGGCTAATAGCCACTGATGGACCTCTGCCCCATATTTTATCCAATCCCCGCTTGAAGCTGGCTATGCTTAGCCGCCACCACCTCCTGTGGCAGTGAATTCCACATGTTAATCATCTGCAACAGACCAAGCATGGCCACTCAAACATTCCACAGTCTACATCAAAGAGGCACAGAAGAAACACAGAAATAGAGATAACTGGAAAGGGACTTGACACCACCTGGCTGCAGGTTACCCACCACTGGCTCGATAAATTCTTGGTTTGACTGCCTACTAAAACAGGAATAGAGCCAATCCACTGAGTAGCTTGTAGATATTAGGGACAGGACAGGGTGAATTTGTCATGCGGAAGGCATTTTCAATGACTGTCACCTTGTTCCTACTTCCTCTAATTAATCTTCACAACAACAGCCTTGCAAGGGTGGGTTAGGATAAGAGCTTGTGACAGGCCCAAGTTCACCTGTCAGGCTTCCATGGTTGAGTGAGAGATTCAAACTTGGTCATCTCCAGGTCCCGGTGCAAGGCTCTAACCACTCTACCACACCAGTACTCAATTGAAAACAATGATCTGGCTCTAACCTTAGAAGAGGTATTAGTATAGCAGCCCAGAAAGGAAGCTCTAGGACAAGGGTGTCAAACATGTGGCCCGAGGGCCAGATCAGGCTCCTAGAGGGCTCCTATTAGGGCTTCAAGCAACTCACTGTCATCTGCTTCCTTCTTCCTCACTTGCTTCCTTCTGTGTCACAGCTGACTTTGCTAGGCTTCCTCAAACACACAGGAGCTACAGAGGAAAGCCTCTATTTTCTCCATTGGCTGACCAGCTCGTGAAGCAATTTATGTACTGATGCTCGCAATGCCCAGCCATTTCATGTTTTCCTCTCGGTCTTAGGTTCAAAGCATTGACCATGATATTTCTGTAATGAACGTCAATAATTCAAAAGCAGGTGTGCAACTTACGAATACATACCTGAACAACATCTGAACAGCATAAGATTGCTGTAGCATAGACATTGTCTTCAGATTTTGATGCAATAATTTAGAGCAAGAGGTGTCAATTACCAAACTGTTAAATAAACAAAAGATTGCTAGAGTGCTAATCATTTAAATATGTTTTAAGTTTTTTGTTTTTAAAACCCTTTAATTGTGTTTGCCTGTGTCCTTTATAAAGTTTATATCTCCACTACCTGGCATTACATTTTATGACACACATGGCCCAGCCTGACAAGGTCTCATTTATAAAGGCAAAAGGCAAATGCAATTTTGGACTGTATCAACAGAAGTATAGTGTCCAGATCACGTGATGTGATGATATCGCTTTACTCTGCTCTGATAAGACCTCACCTGGAGTATTGTGTTCAGTTTTGGGCACCACATTTTAAGGATATAGACAAGCTGGAACTGGCCGAAGATGGTGGCGACGAAGATGGTGAGGGGTCTGGAGACCAAGTTCTATGAGGAAAGATTGAAGGAACTGGGCATGGAGAGGAGACGGCTGAGATGTGATATGATCACCATTTTCAAGTACTTGAAGGGCTGTCATATAGAGGATGGTGTGAAATTGTTTTCTGTGGCCCCAGAAGGTAGGACCAGAACCAATGGTTTGAAATTAAATCCAAAAAGTTTCCGGCTCAACATTAGGAAGAACTTCCTGACCGTTAGAGCAATTCCTCAGTGGAACAGTCTTCCTTCCTTGGAGGTTTTTAAACAGAGGCTAGATGGCCATCTGACAGCAATGAAGATCCTGTGAATTTAGGGAGAGGTGTTTGTGAGTTTCCTGCATTGTGCAGGGGGTTGGACTAGATGACCCTAGAGGTCCCTTCCAACTCTATGATTCTATGAGTGATTCTATGATTCTATGTCAGATCTGGCCCTCATAACAAATGAGTTTGACACTCCTGCTCTAGAACAACTTTAATTTAATATTAAAGAACTTTAATTTAATATTAAAGAACCGAGTTTAAAAGTGAAAAAAAACAAGAATGTTTTGAATACTTGCGGTTTCTGAAAAACACCCCCATCGTCACGGCATTGCTGCTCAGTAGAATTCCACAGGAAGTGACGTTTTGTACCATCGCGTGATTTCACTACCAGTGAGAACGGGACTTGGAGGGAAGAAAAGCAGGAAGTAACCATTGGAAGAAGGTCAAATTGCAAGTCAACCAGTCTACTCAAGGACTGAAAAACATCGGCAGCCATTAAAAAAAAGGGCAAATATATATATATATATATATATATATATATATATATTTATTTATTTATTTATTTATTTAAAGTGCTTGGGACTTTGGAAATTGGTGGAATTGGTATATTTGGACATTATAAAGTTAATCCTACTGGACAGTACAGTTGAAAGCAACTATAAAGGTCTAAAAAGGAAGAAAAAAAATTGAAAAAAGGGGTAAGAAAAGTTGTGACTGCCATTTTGGATTTTTTAAAAAATTGAAATATTAATATCTCGGCTTGGGGGGCTCCTAGAGCGGTGATTTTAGGCTCATTGGAAAGAGCAAGTCCTGCTCTTTTAAATCTGATACATAGTTTTCAATTTGTTGAGATCAAATTTTCAGGCATTTTTTAAATGTCAGATCACAAGCCAATACGTACAAGGGCCATCTCAATGGAAAAGATGCAGGAGTAGTTAGAGGCTATGGAAGCAAGGCTGATGAAAGGAATGAAAGATCTCAAGAAAGAAATTAAAAAGGACATTGAAGCTAGTACAGTAGCTCTAGAGAAAAAATTTGAAGACCTTAAAAATGAAACTGTAGTAACATCAAAAAAGTGGATGAGGTGGAGAAAAAAGTAAAAGGATATGATTCCACCTTAAAAAGTGTGCAAGAGAAAGCTGTATTGCAGGACTAAATTAATGGAAAACCTGGTACTTCTGAGAGGGGTACCTGAAAATGAACATAATATGAAGGACTATATAATAAAAATTACTGTGGATTTTTTGGATGATGATTTAGAAACATCAAAATACCAATATGACTATGTGTATAGAGTCAACTCCCTTTATGCCAAGAAGAATAAATTACCAAGAGATGTAGTAGTAAAATTTGTGACACGGGACATGGTGGGAAGAATTATAGCCAAAAGCTTTGAAAAGAACTTTGTGGTGGAAGGCAGCATAGTGAGGATTATGAGAGAGCTGCCAAAGAAAGTACTGTCTGATAGAAAGACTTATAAAAAATTAACAGGGAAAACTACGGGACAATGATATAAGGAATTACTCTGTTTTAATGTTTTAACTGCTTAAATTATTTAACTGTTTTATATTTGAAATTGTTTACTTTTAAGTTTGACTAATTGTTGGAAGCCGCCCTGAGCCATTCGTGGGAAGGGCGGGATATAAATCCCAAATAAATAAAATAAATAAATAAATAAGGTATAGATGGATTTTACCAGAAGGTTTGAGTTTTGAACTCCAAGGCAGAAGGATTACAATTACAAGTGTACAAGAATTGAGAAGATTTTTGAAAGAACATAAAGAATTTGGTGACACAGCTTAAAGACGAAAACATAATGATTACAAATTATTATCTTGGAATGTAAATGGACTAAATTCACCTCAAAAAAGAAAAGCAACATTTCAGTGGACTACAAAACAAAAATGTAACATAATTTGTCTATAAGAAGTTCATATTAAACAAATTGACTATAAATTTTTATGGAATAAGTAATTGGGTTTGGAATTCCATTCATTGGCTAAACAAAAAAGAGAGGTGTACTTTTCTATATTAAACAAGAATTGGAGCCAAAAGAAATTTTTAAAGACAATGATGGGAGATATTTAGCAGTGGAAGTAACATTAAATGCAAAAAACCAACTGCTGCTGGGACTATATGCACCAAATGGTGCGAAAGACTCTTTCTTTAAAGAAATAATGCAACAGCTTGATCAAGTGTCGTATGAACGAATTATGATAATGGGAGATTTGAATGGTACAATTAAAAATACATTGGATAGATCGGGGAAGAAAAAAAAATAATAAGGAAGGGAGACTGCCAAAATCTTTCTTTGAATTAGTCAAACAAGAAAACTTGGAGGACTTATGGAGGAAGTTCAACTATGAGGTACGGGATTATACCTTTTTCTCAGCAAGACATAACACTTTTTCAAGAATTGATATGATATGGTATACAAAAGACTGAGGACTTATAACTAAAAAAGTAGAGATTCTTCCTAAAGTAAGAGCAGACCACAACCCATTAATGTGGTCAACAAAGCCAATTAAAAAAAAACAGAAGGTGGGGGTTAAATGAAGATCTACTACAAAACAAAGAAATAGTGACATCTCTAGAAAAAGAAACAAAAGTTTTTTTTCAAATAAATGAAACTGAGGACATGGACTTTCTAACGGTATGGGAAGCATATAAAGCAGTGATGAGAGGTATTTTAATTACATTGAATAATAAAGATAGGAGGAATGGAACCCTGTTTATAAATGGGTTAAAAGTAAAGGATTTGATATGGAGTAATTATATTGAAATATGATACAATTATTGATCAATGAGAATATTTTCTTCTAGTTAAGAAGCAAAGGCTTTGACATTAACATTGAGTTTGTATACTAAAATATGAATGAAATAATTGTGAAATTATAACTGAATATCTTTTATTTTGTTGAAACCTCTCCGTCTCCCAGCGTGTTTGGCTGGGTATTTGTTGTGGTTGTTTGGTAATGGGAGGATGATGTATGTATTTTGTTTGTGGCTTAGTTACCGACTAAGTTATATGCTGTTTTCTGTGTATACTTTTCTTTTTCTTTTGTGGATGTAATGTTTTTCTTTTCTTAAATAAAAGTAAAATTCTTTTCTTGAAGAATAATAAAGATAAAAAAACAAAAGAAAAACAAATGTTAGACATTCAAAATCAAATAAAGAAAAAGGAAATGGAATTAAGGAAAAGACCTGAGAAGAAAAAAATTATTAGGGAGATTACAATGCTACAGTCACAATTGGGACATTTGTTAAACAAAGAAGTAGAGTGGAACCTGAAAAGGCTGCAAAAGAAATCTTTTGAGGGAGCAAATAAACCTGGTAAATATTTGGCTTGGCAATTGAAAAAAAAAGAAAAGAAGTTAAAATTATAAGCAAAATAAAGGTTGGTGGAAAATAAATTGTAGATCAAGAAGGAATAAAAAGGGAATTTTTAAAATACTACGCCAAATTGTTTAAAAATTCAAAAATAAGTAAAGAGAAGTTGGAGGTATATTTGCAAAGAATTAATGTGACTCCACTGACTGAAAACATGGAAAAAGTTTTAAATGATCCAATAGAAAAATGGAAATTGAAGCAGCAATAAATGTAATGAAAATGGGGAAAGCACCTGGTCCAGATGGATTTACGGCAAAATTTTATGAAGTCCTCAGAGAAGGGTTAACACCCAAACTGCATAAATTGATGAATATTATAAGAATGGAGGGGAAAGTACTGAATACGTGGAAAGAAGTGGTAATTTATTTGATTCCAAAGGAAGATAGAGATGTCACTGATGTAAAAAATTATAGACCAATTTCATTGTTAAATGTGGATTATAAAATATATATAAGAATACTAGCAGAAAGACTTAAACAATTTTTGATGAAGTTTATTAAAGAAGAGCAGGCAAGATTTCTTCCAAGGAGGCAAATAAGAGGTAATATTAGAACTGTTGTAAATACTGTAGAATATTATGAAAGACATCCTGAAAAAGAAGTGGTGCTGTTCTTTGCAGATGCAGAGAAAGCTTTTGATAATTTAAATTGGGACTTTAAGTTTGCGGTGATGGAAAAATTGAGATTGGGAGAGAATTTTATTAGAATGGTGAAAGCAATATATACTGAACAATGGGCAAGACTTTGTATGAATACAGATTTAACAGAGTATATGATGATCAGCAAAGGAACAAGACAAGGTTGCCCTCTATCTCCGTTGTTGTTTATAATGACTTTAGAAATTTTGCTGATGCAAATACAGGAAGATAAAGAGATCGAGGGACTGAAATTGAAGGGATTTTCCTATAAATATAGAGCATTTGCTGATGAGGTTATGTTTGTAAATTAAAACCCATTAAAAATAACACCACTGCTCTTGAGTAAAATACAAGTATATGGAGAATTGGCTGGATTTTATATAAATAAAGAGAAATCAAAAATTCTGTGTAAAAATATGAGAACTGAAAAACAAAAAAGAATTACAGAGCTCAACGGAGTGTGAAGTTACATCTAAAGTAAAATATCTAGGTGTGGAAATTACCATGAAAAATATTGACTTATATAAAAATAATTATGAAAAGTTATGGCATAAAGTGGAAGAAGATATGTTAAAATGGAATAGATTCAATTTGTCGTTATTGGGAAGAATAGCAGCAATAAAAATGAATATTTTACCAAGAATAATGTATTTGTTTCAAACTATTCCGATTGTTAAGGACAATAAACAATTTAGTAAATGGCAAAGGAAGATTTCGGAATTTGTGTGGGCTGGGAAGAAACCAAGAATTAAAATGAAAGTGTTAACAGATGCTAAAAAAAGAGGTGGATTTCAGCTACCAGATTTAAAACTATATCATGAGGAGGTGTGCTTGGTGTGGATAAAAGAATGGATAATGTTGTTAAATAAAAAAACTTTTAGCATTAGAAGGACATGGAAACAAATTTGGGTGGCACACATATATGTATTATGGTAAAAGTAAAATGGACGGCTTCTTCTCACACCATTATATAAGGAGAAATCTGTTAAATACGTGGATAAAATATAAAAAATATGGAGAGAAAGCCGTTGTGGATAGTGCCTATGGAAGTAATAAAAATATATGCTGAAGGTGAAGGAAAGTGGCTATCATATGTTCAAATATTGAAAATCCAAGGTGGTAAAATCGAATTAAAGATGGAAGATTTAAGAAACAAATATGATTGGTTTCAAATTCAACAAATTAAGAACTTGGTGGAAAGTGGATTGTAAAAGTTATGTCATGGAGTGAAATGGACAAACTGACAAGAATCCTAAGAGACTATGAGTTAGAGGGATTTAAAAGGGATTGGGATAAATTTAGAAAGTGCATAGAAAAAGAATGGAAAATAAAAGGACACTGGGTGATTTTTGAGAATACCACTTAGGTTTTCAGAAGAAGAAAGAAGATGAATTATAACAACTGGGTGGGACTTTATAAAGAATAAGAAATGGTGTTTTTTAACTTCTTTGCAAAATGATATATATACATTTTCTTCTTATTTCTTCTTATTAAGATTCTTTCAAAGTTAAAGATACCTTTTGATATTAGAAGTTTAGGTAATTGACACCGGCGGAAGTCAAGATTTGGGAGGACGGGGGGAAGGGGAAAGTGTAATGTTTGGGGAAGGTAGTAAGTGTTAATATTATATTAGAACTGGATATAATTACCATATATTACCAAATCAAACTGTGTTTAACAAAAAAAAGAAAGAAATGTTGAAGGAGCTGGGGATGTTTAGCCTGGAGAGGAGGTGACTGAGAGGTGATATGATCACCATCTTCAAGTACTTGAAGGGCTGTCATATAGAGGATGGTATGGAATTGTTTTCTGTGGCCCCAGAAGGTAGGACCAGAACCCATGGGTTGAAATTAAATCCAAAGAGTTTCCAGCTCAACATTAGGAAGAACTTCCTGACTATTAGAACAATTCCTCAGTGGAACAGGCTTCCTTGGGAGGTGATGGGCTCTCCTTCTTTGGAGGTTTTTAAGCAGAGGCTAGATGGCCATCTGACAGCAATGAAGATCCTGTGAATTTGGGGTAGGTATTTGTGGGTTTCCTGCATTGTACAGGAGGTTGGACTAGATGACCCTGGAGGACCCTTCCAACTCTATGATTCACACAAAATGCACATAGCCTTAGGCCTTGTGTACTGAAAAGTTATCTGATCTAGTCTTGTCAGCTCTTGGAAGTTAAGCAGATTAGTACTTGTATGGGAGACCACCAAGGAAGTCAAAGGCTGCTAATGCAGCGTCAGGCAATGGCAAACCACCTCTGAACATCTCTTGCCTTAAAAACCCAACAGGATCACCATAAATCGGTTATGACTTGATGGCACTTTCCACCATGACTGAAAGGTTTTGTTAAAATGCCTAAAGAGTCGAAAATTTGTATACATTCCACTTAGCTATTGAGCCAATGGCTAGTAAGGACTAGTTTCAATCAGCTAATTCTAGAGACAGATTGAAAGATGTCACATCCCCAAGTCTGCCACAAAGACAATGGTGCCACTGGATTTTTATTTTTCAAAATGGCTGTTTCAGTCCTTGAAACAAGTACTGGAGGGAGGAGGGACAGGATCCTCTCATCCCTTCACTCCAGAGAGCCAGTTTGGTGTAGTGGTTAAGCACGCAGACTCTTATCTGGGAGAACCAGACTTGATTCCCCACTCTTCCACTTGCAGCTGCTGGAATGGCTTTGGGTCAGCCATAGCTCTCACGGAGCTGTCTTTGAAAGGGTAGCTTCTGGAGCGCTTTCTCAGCCCCACCTATCTCACAGGGTATCTGTTGTGGGAAAGGAAGGTAAAGGAGATTGTAAATTGCTCTGAGACTCTGAGATTCAGAGTGAAGGACAGGGTATAAATCCAATTTCTTCTTCTTCTTCTTCCATGATCCCTGCCAGGACTGGGCTCCCATGGCATTTTGAAATGGTGCTGTGCCCATGTAGTGGACTCAGGGACACGGTATCATTTGGTTTGTTCCTCAGTCAGGCTTTGAAGTTTTCCAGTTGTGTTGGCCTCATGGGTTATTTGATTCCTGTCTGCGGGGAAGAGAGAAGAACGAGAAAACAGCAACATAGCTTGCAAAATCTGCATGTTCTATGCTTTATTCTGATACTTCATTGCCCTTAAAAAGAGTATCCAAAGCTTGTTTTGACTTCACAAGTAGACAGATTTCTATATCTGCTGACTGGCCAGATGGAAAGCGTAGGCACACCAACGGAATAGCTAGTCCTAGAGTGGTATCACCCCACTCTCCAAGATCTTCAATGGCCAGCCAGAAACCTTTTAGCAACTTATCCAAGTCAGCAAAAAAGCAATTTCCTTCCCGTGTCCAAAATACAGCTTTCAAATAGGTGCGACATCCCCCAGCTGGCTTTGGTCAACTAGTCTGTAAGCTAAATTCCTTGTTCACTTTGGCAAAGCTGAGCTGTGTTAAAGGTGAAGGACTAAACTGGCCGCATCTAGAAGCTGCCAAATCTGAGAAGCAGCATGTTGCATATAAAGCAAATTAGGATTTATGTCTAATAATATTATCCACCAGGGTTCCCACCCCTGTTCTCTCTGCTTACCACCTGTGTAGTTCACTGCTCTTGAAACATTATTTTACATGGGCTTAGGGCTGCCAAGTCCAATTCAAGCAACATCTGGGGACTTTGAGGGTGGAGCCAGGAGACTTTGGGGGTGGAGCTAGGAGACATTATGGGCGGAGCCAGGAGCAAGGGTGTGACAAGCCTAATTGAACTCCAAAGGGTGCTCTGGCCATCACATTTAAAGGGACTGCACACCTTTTAAATGCCTTCCTTCCATAGGAAATAATGAAGGATAGGGGCACCTTCTTTGGGGGCTCATAGAATTGGACCCCCTGGTCCAAGCCTTTTGAAACTTGGAGGGTGTTTTGAGGGGAGGCACCAAATGCTATGCTGAAAATTTGGTGCCTCTACCTCAAATTACAGCGCCGCCCCCAAGAGCCCCAGATAGCAGCAGATCAATTCTCCATTATACCCTATGGGAATTGGTCTCCCTAGGCCCAAGGGAATAATGGAGTGCTCAGCAGATATTTCCCTCCCCTCCTCCCTTGCTTTCTGATGACCCTGAAATGGGGGGGGCGGGGCTGGCAACCCTAGCTCTGCCCCTTATGCTTCTCAGGATAAAGCTGAAAGTGGCATTAGGCTCTATTATATGCCTAAAATTTACTTGGAAACCCTACATTTAAAAACATACAGCATACAGCTAGTAGCAGAGGAAGTGCCAGGCCATATAGCACCCAAGGCAAGCCCTCCCCACCAGTCTTCTCCCCCACAGAGACCTGGCCAGACGCTCCTCACCTCATCTCAGCCACCTTACCTGGGGTTTCTGAGAGCTGGGGTGGAGCTGCCTTCCTTGCCATGCTGGTGGCCATGCTGAGTTCCACAGCATGGTGCAATCAGCCTGGCTGCAGGCACTGCAATCCGGATGCACATCTGGATGCATGCACACTGCCGCCCTCACCTCTGCCACCCCTTCCATCCTGCATGACGTAAAACATGTGGGAGGGCACAAGTGAAAGGGCCTGCCAATCAGGGATCTTTATCTGTGAGTAGGAAGGGCAGTGGCTTTCCCTTCCTCACTCACTCATTCCCCCCACCGTCTCAGAGGGGAGATGCCCATTTCAGTGACCCCAGGGCCTCCCCCATAGGCAACCTCCAAAGGTCACCTAATGGATGTGCCGGCCCTGACTATCAGCCACAATAGCAGACCTCAGAGCAGTGGAGTCCCAGGCAAAGATCCTTTAAATCAAACAAAGGTTTCTTGATAATGTTCATGCATCCTAGAATGACCTCATTCACATGACACTCACCATGAACGCCCAAGCATTGTTGAGTCTAAGGACTGCTCAAGCAGGGAACATGGAACTCTCCTCCACTTTTCCCAACTTTGTAGGGTTGATAGTGTCTCTGGCCCTCCTTTGCACTTTCTTCACCTTTTTAGATTCCAAACATGATGTGCCCAGTTCTTGGTTAGTGCCAAATCTTTCTTGTTTATGCCATTGCTGCCTTTCCAGACTCATTGGCTCTGTCTCTTTCTACTCTTTTCTTGCTTTGCTGAGGGCAGAGAGACTACACAAAGAGATTCAGATGTATCCTGTGCACCCTACTGGAGTAAAGCAATATGGCTGGAGTGTGGTGTCTTTCATCTTTGGCCAACTATAGCTTTTCCCACATGCTTGCAAGCATCCTCTCTTTCTCATCAATAATAAGTTGCTGAATACACTTGATATTTCAGGAAGGCTTGCAGTTTACGAGCACAAACTCTAATATGGAAGAACTGGGTTTGATTCCCCACTTCTCCACATGCACCTGGGGTCAGTCCCAATTCTCTCAGAGCTGTTGTCTCAAGAGCAGTTATCAAAAGAGCTCTCTCAGCCCTGCCTACCTCACAGGGTGTCTGTTGTAGGGAGGACAAGAGAAAGGAGATTGTAAGCTGCTCTGAGACTCTGAGTGAAGGGCGGGGTATAAATGCAATCTCTTCTTCTTCATCTTCTTCTTTTCCCACCCCATGAAACTGTAGAAGCAGACATGTGTGTGTTCAGCCTCGTCATGTTGCTTCTGACTTATGGCCGTCTTATGAAGCAGTGTCCTCCAAAACGCCTATCATTAACAGCTTCAGTCAGATTTCAGAAACTGAGGGCTGTGTGACTTTCTTGATTGAGTCCATTCATTTCATGTTGGATCTTCCTCTTGTCCTGCTGCCTTCATCTTTTCCTAGCATTATTACTATCTTTTCTAGTGAGTCTTGTCTGCTCATGATATGACCAAAGTACACAGCCTCAGCAGGGGTAGAATTCTAGCAGGAGCTCCTTTGTATATCAGGCCACACACCCCTGATGTAGCCAATCCTCCAAGAGTTTACGAGGCTCTTTTTTGTAAGCTCTTGGAGGATTGGCTGCATCAGGGGTGTGTGGCCTGATATGCAAAGGAGCTCCTGCTAGAATTCCACCCCTTCGCCTCAGTTTAATCATTTTAGCTTCTAGAAGGAGTTCAGGCTTGATTGATCTAGAACTCACTTATTTCGGTGGGGTTTGGCAGTCCATGGTATCCATAAAACTCTCCTCTAACATCACATTTCAAATGAATCAGCTTTCTTCCCGTCAGTTGTATTCATTGTTCAGCTTTTGCATCTAGACATAGAATAAATCAGTTGAACTTAAAATAATCGAGTCTTTATGACTTTTAAAATAACAAATACAGGACTGTAACATTCTGCTGTCATTCTGCAACTGGGATTTGGAACGTATTAGTTTGTTCTGAGGAAGATGGTGAGACCAAGTCCTATGAAGAAAGAAGGAGCTGGTATATTTAGCCTAGAGAGGAGGCAGCTGAGAGGTGATATGATCACCATCTTCAAGTACTTGAAGGGCTGTCATATAGAGGGTGGTGTGGAATTGTTTTCTGCTTCCCTAGAAGATAGGACCAGAACCAAAGGGTTGAAATTATATCAGAAGACTTTCCACCTCAACATTAGGAAGAACTTCCTGATGGTTAGAAGGGTTCCTCAGTGGAACAGGCTTCCTTGGGAGGTGGTGGGCTTTCCTTCCTTGGAGGTTTTTAAACAAAGGCTAGATAACCATGTAACAGCAATGTGGATCCTGTGAATGTAGGGGAAGGTATTTGTGAATTTCCTACATAATGCAGGGGGTTGATGACCCTAGGGTTTCTCTTCCAACTCTATGATTCTATGATTTACAGAGCCTAAACCTCTGTTTGGGGAGTGGGGGCACCCGAGGGGCAAACTCTACCCCTGTCTCTTACAATATCGATAGGAGAAGAATTCAAGAACCTTGTTCAGCACTAGCACACCATACAAGTAGGTGGCCTTTGAGAAGAGGCACACCACTTCTCTATTTAGCTTCTGAGATAGCATCCCCTTAGTACATGTCGGTGATGTTCAAAATGTCACGTCAGGCCCTGTATTAGAAGAGATATTTCCTCCAGAGAGAAAGAGAAGGGGAAACATTATCTTCAAAGTACCTGCTATCCATGGTTTTTGTAGGTACTTGTATTAACACAATTAAAACTTAAAAAAAAAAAAAAAAAAAGGTGGGGAGGGAATCTCCTGCCCCAATCAATCAGGGTCATCTTTTTAATTAATCAATAAAATTTGTATCAATTAACAGATTAATCAAATACACACTGAATCCCTATTTGAGCTAAAGCAAACGATTTGTTTGTAATTTGTGACTGTAGTGGTGGGTGGTTTTCTATATACACATTTAATTTCTCTCCCGGGAGAAGTCGTCAGTACGTGACATTCCACAAATTGAGTGATATAGGAAAATGGCACATTGCTTTACTTTTTTTCCCCTCACACTTCCATTTCCTGTGATTATTCAAGCCACAGAGGAATCAATTTCTTTACAGTTTCATCAAACTTACACATTTTGCATCGGGCAAACTGTTCACATAGTGTTTATGTAAGTCAGGGCAGGGTTCAGATACGAAAAGGTCGAATCAGCATTTTTTTCTTAAAAGTTTTGTTGTTTGAGCTGGATTGGAATTCTACTCATTTGTGACCTTGTCTGAAGAAAGGTTATCCCTCTGGAGCCACAGTCAAAGTGTTAATTTCTGAGGTGAAATTAATACATTTGTGAATACAGTCTGGTGTGATTGAAAACTCTGTCTTGTTCTAATTAACTGCTTCATTTTGGGCTGACAGTCATATATGTAATAGCGCCCTTGAGCTGTGAATCAGTTCTTTTGGGAGGAATGCAGCCCCATCCCACTCACTCTGATCCCTGACTGGCTATACTGTCAACAAGTCTGTCAGTCTTTGGACTCAGTTTCATTTTCTTGGAGAGCCCTGTGATGCAGAGTAGTAAAGCTGCAGAACTGCAGTCCAAGCTCTGCTCATGACCTGAGTTCAATCCTGGTGGAAGCTGGGTTCAAGTAGCCGGCTCAAGGTTGACTCAGTCTTCCATCCTTCTAAGGTCTGTAAAATGAGTACCCAGCTTGCTGGGGTGAAAATGTAGATGACTGGGGAAGGCAATGGCAAACCACTCCATAGAAAGTCTGCCGTAAAAACGTTGTGAAAGCAACATCACCTCAGAATCAGAAACGACTGGAGCTTAACTGATGTTGTTAATTGATGATAATTGCTATTGTGTGCTATCATATATATTGGCTTCAAGACCCAATTTAGATATATATAAGCGTGAACTTACAGAATTCATATAATATTAGCTATTTTTTGTGTATTTTGAATTTATGGAACTACTTTATTACCTTTTTATCTTTGCTGGTATACTGATATGCAGAATGTAATATTTCTTCATGTATTCTTTTTCAATTTACTTCTTTTTCCCCTACCCTTTTTCTATGAAAACCTAATAAAACTTTAAACTGAAAAAAGTCTGCAGTGAAAACATTGTGAAAGCAATGTCACCTCAGAGTTGGAAATGACTGGTGCTTGCACGGGGACTACCTTTACCTTTTTTCAGTTTCTTGGGTCTCATTTTAACTCATTACCACTGTCAGTCTTTCAGGGAATGCATCCTCTCACCCAGTAGGTTATTATGTTGTATGAATACTGAAGGCACTTCAGATCTATGGAAAAACTCCCTCAGTAGTAATCAATTAATTAGCAGTGTGTGTAGCAATACTCCCTCTAAACTGCAGAGCCTTGTGAGCAAAAATTCTGCTTCATGAGCTACTGGCATTAAAGTTGTGATTTACTGCATAAAATTAGTTTGCTCTGGGGCCATTTTTCTTGAGCTAAGACAAAAAAAATGTAGGCACTGAAGGCTAAAAAACTGTGAGCTAGCTCACAATAACTCAGCTTAGAGGGAACACTGGTGTGTAGTATAGAATCATAGAGTTGGAAGGGTTCTCCAGGGTCATCTAGTCCAACCCCCTGCACACTACAGGAAACCCACAAATACCTACCCCCAATTCACAGAATCTTCATTGCTGTCAGATGGCCATCTAGCCTCTGTTTGAAAACCTCCAGGGAAGGAGAGCCCACCACCTCTCAAGGAAGCCTGTTCCACTGAGGAACCGCTCTAACGGTCAGGAAGTTCTTCCTAATGTTGAGCTGGAAACTCTTTGGATATAATTTCAACCCATTGGTTCTGGTCCTACCTTCTGGGGCCACAGCAAACAATTTCACACCATCCTCTATACGACAGCCCTTCAAGTACTTGAAGTTGGTGATCATATCACCTCTCAGCCGCCTCCTCTCCAGGCTAAACATGCCCAGCTCCTTCAACCTTTCCTCATAGGATTTGGTCTCCAGACTTCTCACCATCTTCGTCGCCCTCCTCTGGACCCATTCCAGCTCGTCTATATCCTTCTTAAAATGTGGTGCCCAAAACTGAACAAATATTCCAGGTGAGGTCTTACCAGAGCTGGAGATCATAAGATTGTCTGGGATCGAGAAGTTCTAGCTCTTTTAGTGTCTAGGTGGCAAGCTAGACTGAGATGTTTCAGAAGCGGTTTACCATTGTCTGCCTCTGCGTCATGCCGCTGATATTCCTTGGAGGCTGCCAGGATGACCCTGCTTAGCTTCCAAGAGCTGATGGAATCAGGCTAGCCTGGGCTATCCAAGTCAGGGCTCCCCCAGTGACTTCCTGAAGTAAAACAGCATGAGAGGTGAGGAACCTGCAGAAACTTGTATACAAGTACTAGAGAGCAGAAGAAGAAGATGAAGACGGAGAAAATAAGCAGAAGAAGAGGAAGAAGAAGACTGCAGATTTTATACCCTGCCTTTTCTCTGAATCAAAGACTCAGAGCGGTTTACAATCTCCTATATCTTCTCCCCCCACAACAGACACCCTGTGAGGTGGGTGGAGCTGAGAGAGCTCTCACAGCAGCTGCCCTTTCAAGGACAACTCCTGCGATAGCTATGACTAACCCAAGGCCATTCCAGCAGCTGTAAGTGGAGGAGTGGGGAATCAAGCCCAGTTCTCCCAGAGAAGAGTCCATGCACTTAACCACTACACCAAACTGGCTCTCTAATACAAGTCCATACACTTAACCACTATACCGAACAGTTGTTGTCCTGCACCATTTTTAACCAGGGCTTTCTTTGTAGCAGGAGCTCCTTTGCATATTAGGACACACATCCCTGATGTAGCCAATCCTCCAAGAGCTTAGAAGGCTCTTAGTACAGGACTTACTGTAAGCTCTTGGAGGATTGGCTACATCATGGGGGTGTGGCTTAATATGCAAAGGATTTCCTGCTACAAAAAAGTCCTAGTTCTCATAGTGATTAAGACTGAATGAACCTTTCAGTTTTCAGCGCATATGAGGCTCATTCATTTCATCACTCCCTTGGTTCATTCTGCAAGGGTCTGAATCCATTGGATAGTTCTATGGTAGAGTGATATATCTTTTACAATTGTTTTAAGATACATTTTTAGACTTCTAATTATGTCATTTAAAAACACACACACACATTGATATGCGTTCTCTATTAGGTTGATGATTCATTTGCCCAAGCTAGACTTGGCTATTTGGATTTCTCTGTTGTTGAGGTTACCCTCTCTATGGCAACCTAGAAGAAGAGATGTTGAATCTCCATTTTGGAAGTCAATAGAACTCAACATCAGGTGTCAATGGATATCAGCCTGTTTTGCGAGCAGTCTCCCTTCCACAGCCAAAAGAATGTTCCCATGCCATTCTTTCTCAACAACCTGAAGGAACAGCTAGATTTGAGTTCAGTAGCACCATAGAGGACAACAAGGTTTAGGGGCAGTGTTCCATCTAAGCTGAGTTAGTGTGAGCTGGCTTACAGATTTTTAGCCTCCAGCTCACACATTTTTGTCTTAGCTCAGGAGGGATGGCCCCAGAGCACACTAATTAGTGCAGTAGTTCACAACTTTAATGCTAGCAGCTCACAACTTTAATGCCAGTAGCTTACAAAGTAGAATTTTTGTTCACAAGACTCTGCAGTTTAGAGGGAATATTGTTTGGGGGGGGGGGTTATTTATTTATTCAGTTTATGAATCACCTATTCCCTACGATGTAAGGCTCTAGGTGATTTACAACCAATAAAACCAAGTTAAAAACAAAACAACCAAAAGACCAGCAATATTATTTCAGGTGGCATCAAATATTTCTTAACTTACCCTGTGCGGAACTGCACCATTAACTTGTAGGCAAGTGAGGAGTGGACCAAAACAAAGAAGAAGAAAGGAGGAGGGTGCCAGCTATGATGGAACTATTGCTGTCCTCAACCAAAGGCCTGGTGGAACATCTCTGCCCTACAAGGCCCCAATGGTATTTGGCAGAGAGTTCCACCAGGTTGGAGTTAAGGACAGCCAGATATTTTTAGGGCCAGGGACCACCAGTAGATTGTTCTTAGCAGAGCATAACACTCTACTGGGGACATATCAACTTGCTCAAGTCATCTGAGCTCCCATTTCGTAAGAACATAAGAGAAGCCATGTTGGATCAGGCCAATGGCCCATCCAGTCCAACACTCTGTGTCACACAGTGGCCAAAAAACCAGGCACCATCAGGAGGTCCATCAGTGGGGCCAGGACACTAGAAGCTCTGCCACTGTGCCCCCCCCAAGCACCAAGAATACAGAACATCACTGCCCCAGACAGAGAGTTCCATCAATTCCCTGTGGCTAATAGCCACTGATGGACCTCTGCTCCATATGTTTATCCAATCCCCTCTTGAAGCCCCCCGTGCTTGCAGCTGCCGCCACCTCCTGTAGCAGTGAATCCCATGTGTTAATCACCCTTTGGGTGAAGAAGTACTTCCTTTTATCCATTCTGACCCAACTTCTCAGCAATTTCATTGAATGTCCATGAGTTCTCGTATTGTGAGAAAGGGAAAAACTCATCCCTCTGAGTTCCACAGTGTACCAGGGGGATGTTCTTTGGCAGGAGTGAAGAGAACATCAAGGGCAACAGCATCAATGACTTCAGAAAGACGGAAATTCCAGTTGTCTATCACCTCACTAAATGAGTCATAAATATCAGAGAATCACTACCCTGGCATGCTTTAATGCCCTACTCTCAGAGCCAGTTTGGTATAGTGGGTAAATGTGCGGACTCTTATCTGAGAGAACTGGGTTTGATTCCCCACTCCTCCACTTGCAGCTGCTGGAATGGTCTTGGGTTAGCCATAGCAATCAGAGAAATTATCCTTGAAAGGGCAGCTTCTGAGAGAGTCCTCTCAGCCCCATCCACCTCACAGGGTGTCTGTTGTGGGGGAGGAAGATAAAGGAGATTGTAAGCTGCTCTGAGTCTCTGATTCAAAGAAAAGGGCAGGGTATAAATCTGCAGTCTTCTTCTTCTGGAAGGCAGATACAATGTGTCTCGCTATCTCAAAGGCTTTCTTCATGTCATACAGGGAAAGTCAAGTCTATTGAACATGTTCTGCTGCATTGTCCATTCTATAGCAACATTCAACATCATTGCTCCATTTCTGTCAACTATACCAGGAAGTTCTCATGAACTTTATGTATTTTCTCCTCCTTGCAGACTCCTCTCAGAAGATAACCCACAAAGCTCCCAAATGCCACCCATGGATGCGCAGGAGCTGACTGAGTCCCAATTACTTTGCCTGCCTGTTGGAGGTGGGTTTTGCTTTTCTTGTCTCCTCTCTTAATCTCTGGCCATTGTTTTAGACCTGTCACCTTGCTGCATTTTATTATTTACTGACTGTTAGGAGCGGGTTTTGTATCAAAATAAAATTTCATATCCTGAGTCCCAAGAGAGAAGGAATGGAGATCTGAGACCTGAGTGGGAGAGGTGTTGTGAAGAAGGGACTCAGGATGCAGAGATACAATGCATATGTAATCAGTTTGTAATCAAATGTGTAATCAAACAAAAGTTCCAACAATATGCTCTGACTAATAGCCACTGATGGACCCCTGCTCCATATGTTTATTCATTCCCCTCTTGAAGCTGGCTATGCTTGTAGTCGCCACCACCTCCTGTGGCAAGTGAATTCCATGTGTTATTCACCCTTTGGGTGAAGAAGTAATTCCTTTTATCCCTTCTAACCCAACTGTTCAGCAATTTCATTGCGTGCCCATGAGTTCTCATCCTGTGAGAAAGGGAGAAAGGTACTTCTTTCTCTGCCTTCTCTATCCCATGCATAATCTTGTAAACCCCTTGGGGGAACTTACTTCTCAGGCAAGTGCTGTTTTCAGTAGATTGCTGTGACCTGACTACCATCAGCAATAACAGCTGCAACTGTTTTCTGTGTGAGCCCATTTCATCAAGAAATCTGAATTGCACAGTCGGCACTTAACAAAGGGCAATATTTTGTAGTTCAAATAATACGTTTCCTGCATATGCACGTAAATATAGACCACTAGTCGTTCCGACTCGCATATAAGATATATTGCATAATGTCATTTTAAAAACAACATATTTGGCTGTAAATCCCATTCGAGGTAAACAAAGACTTTTCATTGTTGAAGCAATTGCCTTTGTTTTGACCAACCCATGGTACATCGTATAAATACAATGGTTTCGTTTAAGAATGTTGTTACAGGTCACAATGCTCCGAGCGGCTGCGGCTTTGCCATTAGTACATCTGTTATCAAAATCTCAACTGTGTGTAAAATGAAAAGCACAACAAATTAAGACAAGTACCAGAGTAACAAAGGTTAGTGGAAACACCTGCTAGTGTGCTTTTTTTCAAAGACAAATAACTGAAAAGTTAAAAGAAAAACAAATTACAGATGAGAGTAAAACCATAAACGTAGCGAAACAGGTGATGCCTATTATTCTTCTGGGAATGAGGAAGCCAAACCTATCAAATAAACTATGCTTTGTTCCAAACCTTAAAAGAACTACCTTGAAACATTATCATTGGCACTGGACCAACAAACTATAGAATTTTGTTTTCATCCCTATCACTAATCAGACAAGTAGGGTATGAACACACATCACCTCTATTACCCTCTAGGTCAGCCAGTCCAAGACTGATAGTACTGAACAGGGCTTTTTTTGTAGCAGGAACTTATTTGCATATTAGGCCACACACCCCTGATGCAGCCAATCTTCCAAGAGCTGACAGGGCTCTTAGTACAGGGCCTACTGTAAACTCCAGGAGGATTGGCTATATTGGGGTGTGTGGCCTAAGATGCAAAGGAGTTCCTGCTACAAAAAAAAAAGCCCTGGTACTGAAAACCACTGAATCTCCAAAAAAAATAGGCAGGGAATTGGATTGAAGCAAAGGCCTTGAAAATCCTGTTCTCACGAGAAAGACTGGATTTGCACAGTTGTCTCCTGTTAAAGCCTGTTAACCAGGAAAGGGCTATTGGTGATCAGCCAGTAACTGCTCAAGGTTGTGTGAAGTTTTTTCAGAATGGGTCTCATGGCTGCCCTTTTCAAGACAGTTCATAATATCCCATCCATTAAAGAAGCATTAACTTTTCTCTGGTCTTAACCTAGCAATCCCCTCAGGTAGATATGGGTGTGTGGGTGCTGCTGAGTGCCGTCAAATGTCTTCCAACTTATGGTGACGCTATGAATGAATGACTGTTTAAAAACCTCCAAGGAAGGAGTGCCCACCACCTTCCGAGGAAGCCTGTTCCACTGCCAAATCACTCTGTCAGGCAGTTCTTCCTAATGTTGTGCCAGGATTCTTAAATTCTTGTAATGTGACCAAACATCATAAGGTCTCTGAGGTAAGAGATGAATAGAAGTGATCCGCCATTGCTTTCTTCTGCGCAGTACTAACCAGGGTTAGTAGCCTCCCAAGAGTGTCACCTTCTACTACTGGATAGATTGGTGCAGATGCAAAGGATCATTTATTTCTTTGTTTTAGATAATTTATGTTCCACCCTTTCCCAGATGGACTCAGAGCATATAACAACATTTTAAAACAGCAATTAAAACCAATAAACAGTAGGCAATACAATTTGACGGCTCAGTTGGGCACATCATAATATATTTAACATCAGATAATATGTTCAGGTTGTTGAAATACAACACAGTACAATAGAGCAGAAAAACACAACCTTTCAGCATATACAGTATTTTAGTACAACAAAATTTGAATTTGTGGTTTCAAAAGGAAATTCTGTCAGAGATTTCCTTTTTCTATATAAAAAGTATAGAAATGATCTTTATTTAATATTCCAAAATTACAATGAATGTAACATTAAAGTTAAGGCACATAACGGTTCCCAGAAGTAAGGCAGAATTCACAAAGCTAGTATGCAGAGCAGGGCTTTTTTTGTAGCAGGAACTCCTTTGCATATTAGGCCACACACCCCTGTCGTAGCCAATCCCCCAAGAGCTTTCGGAGCTCTTAGTGCAGGGCCTACTGTAAGCCCCAGGAGGATTGGCTGCATCAGAGGGTGTGACCTAATATGCAAAGGAGTTCCTGCTACAAAAAAAGCCCTGATGGAGATACATAAATAAACAAGTCAACAGGTTTGCAGCACAATTTCAAAAAGCTTTCAGGGGAAAAAAGGAGGGAGGGGGAGAGAAGAGGAAAGGAAAGGAAAAGAAAAGAAAAGAAAGGGGGTGGGGGGGGGGAAGGAAAGAAAGGCCAGTGTAGAGTCATTAACAAGAGATACTTGTGTCCTTGTGGAGTTGGTGCAATTGGAAAGTTATCTCACATATTTTTCGATTGTGTGTTGGTGGCCCCATTATAATTATAAAACAATAACTTGAGATACTGCTTGATAACATGTTGTAGAGCTAGTGCTCCATCGGAGGAAAGGTTCAAGTTTATATACTCTACATATTACTCTATTCTACATGACCTAAGCCAAGGGTAATATCACATAACATTGCTTAACATTGCACGAATTAATGCTATAAAGCTATTTAGCAGCAAAGGTATCGGGACTGCCACCCCCGATGTACACCACCATGAGTAAAAGGAGAAAAATGTCTACAACAGATTCTATGGCCTTAATTTTTCGTACATTTGAGCTAATATGAAATGCAGGCCCTCAGGCTACTCGACTTTCCCCAGATAGAATGCTAGAGGCCTTGAATCAGCAGCCATCCCTTGCTAGGGCCTGTAGAGTACGTTCTGTTATTTTTGACACAATACCTTCTTCTCGTCTTCCATACTGCTTTTATTGATTGACCTTCCTATATATAGAAGGGTTCTTTCCTCTTGTCCAGAGAAAATGCTTTCCCCTCTGCTATTTTGTTGGGTAGATTCTGAGGAGTAGGCTATTTGGACAAATTGTGTCCTTGTGGAGTTGGTACAATTGGAAAGTTATCTCACATATTTTTCGATTGTGTGTTGGGGGCCCCATACAGAGATCTCTGGATTAGGCCAGTGATATAACTTCTTATATTTCTTTTTGATAGCTCAGGGTGATCCACCCTGACTAGGGAAATTCAGTGAGCATAGTAACTTTTACTTTATGTATTATCTGCATCTGAATTTTGCATCATTTATCAGAGAGCCAGTTTGGTGTAGTGGTTAAGTGTGCAGACTCTTTTCTGGCAGAACCGGGTTTGATTCCCCACTCCTCCACTTACAGCTGCTGGAATGGCCTTGGGTTAGCCATAGCTATTACAGGAGTTTTCCTTGAAAGGGCAGCTGCTGTGAGAGCCTCTTCAACCCCACCTGCCTCACAGGGTGTCTGTTGTGGGGGGAGAAGCTGTAGGAGATTGTAAGCCACTCTGAGTCTCTGATTCAGAGAGAAGAGTGGGTTATAAATCTGCAGTCTTCTTCTTCTTCCATTCTCATTATAACTTTAGGTGGATTACAGAATTATAAGACAATGTACTAAATACTACTATAATAAATGTTGCAATAAAACTAGACTATACAATTAAAGGACAACAAAATAAAAACAATGTAATGAATGCAATTAAAAAATGAAGTATGGGGGGGAAGCCTAAATTTTTTCACAGGCAATTTCCCTTTTACTTCCTTTTGGCTTCAAGAGGGGATTGGATAAACATCTGGAGCTGAGTCCCTCAGTGGCTATTAACCACAGGGTATAGATGGAACTCTCTGTCTGGGGCAGTGGTGCTCTGTATTCTTGGTGCTTGAGGGGGCACAGTGGGAAGGTTTCTAATGTCCTGGCCCCACTGGTGGACCTCTTGATGGCACCTTGGTTTTTTGGCCACTGTGTGACAGAGTGTTGGACTGGATGGGCCATTGGCCTGATCCAACATGGCTTCTCTTATGTTCTGATGGTATTGAGAGGAGGGATGAGGGCATTTCTGCTTCTGGATTCCCCCATCACTTTTACAATTTGTGTAAAGCTTCTGATGAGAATTTCCACCTTGTAATAGTTAAGAAGCAGAAACTGAATAACATTTTTTTTGGGGGGGGGGGGCGGGGAAGCAAGGAGAGTATGGTCCACTGGATTTTAGACATTTGATGTTACTGATATTATTGCCTAGCCTATGGGCAGGATAATTCATTAAAGCTACCTCAGAAATACCTCTTAATAATATAAAAATATTAGATTAATGAAAAATAGTTCTCGAGCTTTTTTTTTATTAGCGTGTCCCAAGTTCACTTCTGATTAGTGCAAACCTTAACTGGGCCACAATTAATTAGAAAAATATCCTCCATGAGCATTGTAAAGCTCCAGTGGGATTCCTGGCTCTGTTGGCTTTCATAGGCCTACCATTCTTGCAATGCAAATATGAAGGCAGGAGTGCCCATCAGTGAAGTCTATGGGATAGAATTTGCACATGTGAGAAATGCATAGCTGGTACTCTAAGGCACTCAAGAGATACATATGGGGAGGAGGATGTGGTTCAGTGATGCACAGAGTTGGCAGTTCCAGGTTGGGGAATACTTGGAGATTTGGGGGGTGGAGACTGAGGAGTGTGGAGTTTGGGGAGGGATGGGACTGCGACAGGGTATAATGCCATAAAATTCACTTTCTACAGTGGTCATTTTCTCCAAGTGAAATTGTGGCTTTGCCTGGAGATCACTTATAGTCAGGGGTGGAATTCTAGCAGGAGCTCCTTTGCATATCAGGCCACACACCCCTGATGTAGCCAATCCTCCAAGAGCTTACAAAAAAGAGCCTTGTAAACTCTTGGAGGATTGGCTACATCAGGGTTGTGTGGCCTAATATGCAAAGGAGCTCCTGCTAGAATTCCATCCCTGTTTATAGTCAATACTCCCTCTAAACTGTGGAGTCTTGTGAGCAAAAATTCTACATTGTGAGCTACTGGCATTAAAATTGTGAGCTACTGCACAAATTGGTTTGCTCTGGGGCCATTTTTCCTGAGCTAAGACAAAAAATGTGTGAGCCAGAGGCTAAAAAATTGTGAGCTAGCTCACACTAACTCAGCTTAGACGGAACACCGCTTACAGTCCCAGGAGATCTCCAGCCACCACCTGGAGGTTGACAAACCTAGCACTGGTAGACCATCTGCTTGGTATGCAGAAGGTCTTTAGTTCAACACCCAGCATCTCTACATCAGTTAACAGGTGATGTGAATTACTCCTGCCTGGGACCCCGGAGAACTACTGCTAAGTCAGGGTAGAGAACTATGGCCTTGACATACCAATTGGTCAGACTTAGTAGAATGCATATTCATGTGTTCATGTGGGGTAGTATAAATCTCAATGGAAATAAAGACAGAATTATTAATTAATGCCCTGGTCGTGGGGTGAATCGTAAAACAGCGAAGTCTGTGGATGACAACAATAAGAACATAAGAGAAGTCATGTTGGATCAGGCCAACAGCCCATCCAGTCCAACACTCTGGCCGTTTTCGCACTCACGTTTTACTGGCGCCACGACCCTCCTGACGCCGGCGAATCTGCATGGATTTCGCACCAGAAGCGCCGGCGCTCCCAGAAGCGCCGGCTACTTCCGTCGCTAAGCCAGCGCAAACGGAAATCGCAAAGATGCAGGAAAACGTTTGCGCTGGCTTAGCGACGGAAGTAGCCGGCGCTTCTGGGAGCGCCGGCGCTTCTGGTGCGAAATCCATGCAGATTCGCCGGCGTCAGGATGGTCGTGGCGCCAGTAAAACGTGAGTACGAAAACACCCTCTGTGTCACACAGTGGCCAAAAAACTCAAGTGCCATCAGGAGGTCCACCAGTGGAGCCAGGACACTAGAAGCCTTCACCCTGTTGCCCCTCCCAAGCACCAAGAATACAGAGCATCACTTGCCCCAGACAGATAGTGTAGTGTATCGGACTCAGCGCAAGCGCCGCGCGACCCGAGCCACCCTCGGGTCGCCGTGCGCAGCGCGGGAAAAGCCACCGCCAATCCTGACCAAGGGCGGGAAGTTTAACTGGCCAGGATTGGGCTGGCCAGCGAAGGGGATGTTCCAGGAGGCATGTATATATTAGCGGACCCGGCCGCGTGTTCTGTGTTGCGTGTGATGTACCAGCCAATAAAGACCTATGCTTTCACCACGTCTCGTCTCCCAGTACATTACACTGGCGACGAAGGTGGGATCTAGATAGGCCCGGCCGCCCCGAGGGGAACCTGACTGGGCCGGAGACGAGGAAGGCGTGAGACCGCAGGATCGCACAGCCCGCCGCCACCATGGCGAACTCTACAGTAACGACGGGCCATCTTGTGGAATTCAACCCGGAGCACCCCGAGAGATGGGAGACCTACACAGAAAGGGTCGAGTGCTACCTGCGGGCGAACCTGATCGAAGATGACGACAGGAAGAGAGACGTCCTGCTGAGCGTCTGTGGAGAAGAAACTTTCGAGATCGCAAGAGGCCTCTCCGCTCCAGCTAAGCTGACCGAGAGGACCTACCGGGAAGTCGTGAGACTCCTCACGGGCCACTTTTCGCCCCAACCGTCCATCGTCGCCCGCCGATTCCTCTTCCACAAGAGGGACCAAAAGTCGGGGGAGACAGCGGCGGTCTACCTGGCGGCCCTTCGACAGATCGCCGGGAACTGCAATTTTGACAAAAGGGACGAAGCCCTGAGGGACCGTTTCGTCTGGGGCCTCCGAGACGAACGACTGCAGCAGAAGCTCTTCGCTAAGGAGGAGCTCACGCTACAACAAGCCTTCAACGAGGCGACGGCGTTCGAGAGGGCCACCAAGGCGTTCGGCCAGCCACGCGGCGAAGCAGTCCACCAAGGAGAAACAGAGCTGGAAGACCGAGCAGAGGAAGAAGCGTTTCAGCTCCGGAGGCCTCAGAGAACGGACACACGGGCCCCCGCGAGACAACGAGCGACGGAGAGGGCCACCACCACCACCGGTTCCAGGTGCGCCAGCTGCGGCGACCCCCACGAGCGACGGGACTGCCCGTACCGCAACCTGGACTGCCGCAGCTGCGGGAAGACAGGCCACATCGCCCAGGCTTGCCGGGCCAAGAACAGCCGCCGCCAACCGTCAGCGCATCACGACTCCCTGGACACACACACGACGGCATCCACCAGTCTGCAGGTATTGAACTTGCCCCTCTCGGCCCCAGACAAGGTCAAAATGTCGGTCCTAATCGAGGGCGCCCCCTGCATCATGGAAGTAGACTCGGGTTCCTCCATCTCTATCATTTCGGAGGAAACCCTCAAGAAACTATGTCCCCGCCGCCGCATCCAAACGAGGCCAGCGGACTTCGTACTGAGGGACTTTCAGAAGAACCCAGTACACATCGTGGGGTGGGCCCGGGTGCATGTAGAAAGAGGGGGTTTTAGGGGGCCCCTAGACATCCTAGTGGTCAAACGCCAACTGACCACACTTCTCGGGTTGGCGTGGTTCAATCCACTGGGGATCCAGCTGGTGGGGGTGGACCAATTGCAGGCCAGCAATTTCGACGGGGTCTGCCGGGAGTTCCCCGAGGTCTTCGACGGGTCCTTGGGGAGCTACAAGGGTCCGCCCATCACCTTACCGATAGACCCAATGGTCAGGCCCATAAGGCTTAAAGCGAGGCGCGTCCCGTTCGCCCTTAAGCCTAAAATAGAGGCAGAACTGGACCGCCTAACAGCCCAGGGCGTCCTAGAACCTGTAACGTATGCGGAATGGGAGACCCCCATAGTAACGCCAGTCAAACCCAACGGGGAGGTTAGGATCTGCGCTGACTACAAGTGCACGATCAATAAGGCGCTGCAAGACAACCCCTACCCAGTCCCGGTGGTTAGCCACGTCCTAGCAGCACTAGCCGGGGCGAGGGTTTTTGGAAAGCTGGACTTAGCACAAGCATACCAGCAACTGCCGGTCGACGCTAAGACAGCGGAGGCGCAGACGATCGTGACCCACAGGGGCGCGTTCAGGGTTAAACGGCTGCAGTTCGGGGTCAGTGTAGCTCCGGGGATATTCCAGAGCATAATGGACGCTCTCTTGAAAGGGATCCCCGGAGTTCAACCCTTCTTTGACGACGTTTTAATCGCCGCCCCCACCGAAGGAGAGTTCAGCTGCCGCCTGCGAGAGGTCCTCAGACGGTTCCAAGCGGCGGGGCTGCGAGTCAAAAAGGAGAAATGTTTGTTGGGTGTTCCGCGAGTGGAGTTCCTGGGGTTCGCCGTGGACGCGGCTGGAATTCACCCGACGGCGGACAAGACCAGGGCCATAGTCCAGGCCCCTGCCCCCAAATGCAAGGCAGAACTACAGAGTTTTTTAGGATTATTGAACTTTTATCATGCATTCCTGCCACACAAAGCCGCCGTGGCGGAACCGTTGCACCGCTTGTTAGATAAACAGGCCCCGTGGGTCTGGGGTAAACGCCAAGCCGCGGCGTTCCAGGCAGTGAAAGACCTCTTGGTCTCTAACGCGGTACTTCATCACTACGATGAAAACCTACCCCTGATCCTGGCTTGCGACGCCTCCCCCTACGGAGTAGGAGCGGTCTTAGGGCACCAACTCCCGGACGGGAGAGAGGCGCCGATCGCTTACTACTCCCGGACTCTGTCCCCTGCCGAGCGGAACTACGCCCAGATCGATAAGGAGGCCCTGGCGATCGTGGCGGGGGTGCAAAAGTTCAACGACTACCTCTACGGTAGGCGTTTCACCATCGCCACTGACCACAAGCCGCTCCTCGGCCTCCTAGCCCCCGATCGTCAGACCCCCCAGATTCTGTCTCAGAGGGTTTTAAGGTGGAACCAGTTCCTGAATTCATACACTTACGCTCTGATACACCGCCCCGGTAAAGCAATGGGTCACGCAGATGCCCTCAGCCGCCTGCCGCTACCCACAACGGACCCAGATCCCGCCCCGGCACACGGGGTGATGCTCATTGAGTCGCTCCCCGAGCGCCCACTGCACGCGGACGAGGTGGCTCGGGCGACTGGGAGAGACCGCATCCTCGCACGGGTCAGGGACTGGGTGGGAAGGGGGTGGCCCTCGGGCAAGGTGGAAGAAGCATTTCGGCCGTTCGCGTCCAGGAAGGACGAGCTATCGACACACAAGGGGTGCATACTCTGGGGGAGCCGGGTGGTGGTGCCCCCCCCCCTGCGCAGACAGGTATTGGAGGATCTCCACGAGACCCACCCGGGCATCGTGAGAATGAAAGCCCTGGCCCGGAGCTACGTGTGGTGGCCGGGCATGGATGAGGAAATAGAGGGGTGGGTAAGAAGGTGCCAACCATGCCAGGAGTCCAGACCCAATCCGCCGTCCGCCCCGGTCCACAGGTGGGAGTCGAACGGGCGGCCGTGGTCCCGCCTCCATGTGGATTTCGCGGGGCCGTATCAGGGCCAGATCTTCTTTATACTCGTGGACGCATATACTAAATGGCTAGAGGTAATCCCGGTGGCCTCGACCTCCACCGCAGCAGCAGTCAGGGCGCTCAGAAGGGTCCTCTGCACACACGGGATCCCTGACACCCTGGTGACGGACAACGGCACGGCATTCACCTCCCGGGAATTCCGGGAGTTCACCGACCGGTACCTCATAAGGCACATAAGGTCCGCCCCGTTCCATCCAGCCACCAACGGCCAGGCGGAGCGCATGGTGCGGACCACCAAAGAGGCCCTTGGCCGTATAGTACATGGGGATTGGGACCACCGCCTCTCAGCATTCCTGTTCCACAACAGGATCACCCCAAACCCTGTAACCGGTTTCAGCCCCGCAGAACTGCTCATGGGGAGGAAACTGACCACTCGTCTAGATAGGCTACACCCGGACCGGGCGCCGGATGTCCGCGGGTCCCCCGAGGTCCGGGAAGCAGTGAGAGGATTCTTTCCGGGCGACCCAGTGTATGCGAAAAACTTCGCAAGCGGCCCCGAGTGGTTGGCGGGAAGGGTTCTGAGGGTGACAGGCTCCCGGTCATACGAGGTAACCACCGCCGGAGGCCAGGTGCTGAGGCGGCACATCGACCAGCTGCGCCGCCGCACCCTACCCGAGGAGGCAGAAGAGGCAGAGAGTAGGGAACCGCCAGCAACGGAACCGCCAGAAGGGGCCCCGCCAATACAGGAGCTACCCACGTACGAGGCCCCCGCAGCCGCGGGACCAGAACCGGAGCCAGCACCCGACCCGGGCCGGCAACAGCCAGAAACGGCGCCACCCACGTTGGGATCGGGCCCCACACCAACGGCAACCCCGAGGAGATCAACACGGGAACGCAGGACGCCAGCGTACCTACAGGACTATGTAGTTTAAACTAGGAGGGGAGGAGTGTAGTGTATCGGACTCAGCGCAAGCGCCGCGCGACCCGAGCCACCCTCGGGTCGCCGTGCGCAGCGCGGGAAAAGCCACCGCCAATCCTGACCAAGGGCGGGAAGTTTAACTGGCCAGGATTGGGCTGGCCAGCGAAGGGGATGTTCCGGGAGGCATGTATATATTAGCGGACCCGGCCGCGTGTTCTGTGTTGCGTGTGATGTACCAGCCAATAAAGACCTATGCTTTCACCACGTCTCGTCTCCCAGTACATTACAGATAGTTCCAACAATACACTGTGGCTAATAGCCACAGATGGACCTCTGTCCATATGTTTGGGAGGATTAAAAACTCAATAGGTTTATAAGAAGTTCCCAAAGGACTGGTCCAAAACTGGATGAACGGGCAACCAAATGGCACATGGAGTTCAAAGTAAAGAAGGGCAAAGTGATGTTCAATGAGACAAAAAGCCAATCCACAATGGTGGATTTCCACAATGATGGCAATGAGAGACCTTGATAGAGAACTCACTGAAAATATTGACTCAGTGTGCAGCAATGATTTTGAAAGGAGCAAATTCCATTCTAAAAATTAAGGATTAAGATGGTTAGAATAGTTAATGCCCTGTATAAGCCCAAGGTGCATTTAGAATACTGCGGACAGTATATTTAGTTTATCTAAAATATTGATGTGTCCATCTTTCACTTTTGTTCTGGTCAGTGGCTCCTAAAAAGGATATTGAAGAGCTGGGGGAACTGCTGAAAAATAACTATGGGATGGAACCACCTGTACAATGAGGCAAGGCTAAAGTGTCTGGGACTTATTTTATTTTAGAAGAAAAATGGCTGAGAGGTGAAACAATGTGTGTTATGTACAATGAAATAACTTCCAATTTTCGGCAACCTGATGAATTAATGACCTCCAGAACGCCCTCTTATTGTTCATGTCTTGCAAACTGAAGGCCATGACTTTTTTTTAATTCAATCTATTTCTGTGATATGATAGAGGTCTACAAAACAATGTCAAGAAGAATCGTTAATGTTTACATTTTAGATCTACATTTTTGCATCGCACGTGTATGCGATTCTTTTTGTGGGTTTTGACATCATTATTCAGTAGCCTTTTACCATCAAATACACTGCCTTCCCATGTCATCAGTCCAATGATAGATGTTGTTATATACAGCATGGAGTATCTGCAGACCATTAGTGTTCCTTCTAAGCTAAGTCAGTGTGAGCTAGCTCACCGTTTCTTTAGCCTTTTGCTCACACATTTTTGTCTGAGCTCAGGAAAAAAATGGCCCCAGAGCAAACGAACTTATGTAGCAGCTCATGAAGGGTGATTTATGGAATTCACTGCCACATTCTGTTGGACTGAACATTGTAATCATTTTTTATTGTTATGCTGTTGTGATTTTATCATTGATGTTGTGCCCCGCTCTGAGCCCCTATGGGGGATGGGTGGAATATAAATAAACAAATCATCATCATCATCGTCACTTTCTCCTCTGCGGCCACAGGGGCAGGAGGAAGATTTCCATCAGTCTGCTTTAGATGTTTTGGTTATTTTCCCTTTTTCTGTGTGTGTGGGGAAAATATTAGAAAGTTTGTCAAATCTTAGAGTTCAGCAAAATTCTCACGGGGGGGGGGTTGAACAATGGAGTCCAGAGGCAAGCATTTTTTGGGGGGAGGGGTTAAGAAAGAAAGAACACAATGAAATGTAGAGGTTCTGGAGCTGCACTCCTGAGAGTTCCTGCCCACAACGAGGCCTGGTCCCTTCTATAAACGCTTGCGACAACCTTCTTCCAGCACTTAGCTCCAGCTTTGGCTGTAAGTCTCAGTTTCAAACTGTTCTACAAGGAAATCCCCTCATAATGTCATTATCAGTATTGAGAATCACTTTTCACCCCGGCTGGTATCCTCTTGAAAAGATACACATGCCTGTATTATACGCCACATACATTCCGCGCACTGTAAACAACGGTCTCATATTTCTCCCAAACACAGATTAAGACAAATGTTCCCAGGGCCTTATAGTCCAATTTATGTAGAAATGATGTCAAAATAGTTTGGGGTGCTGGAATGATTCCAACTGAATCCTCAGACAAACCGCCCTTGCAAATAAAAACTTAGGATGGTGCTTATCAATTACAGTGGCTGCATACCTTTGCAAGCCACAAGAGTATGCCTCCATTGCAAAGCATAGGGATGCCAAGTCCCCCGCAGCCTCCAGTGGGGGACTATCACACGACCTTCACATGTGCGGCACGATGACGTCACTCACAAGTGATGTCATCATGCCAATGACGTTTCGTGTCAGCTGCTCTAGGAGCTTCTGGGGAAACTCTATGGTTTTCCTGGATGATCTAGCAATTTGGGAGGGAAAACTCTATGGTACCTAGTACCATAGAGTATTCCCTCCCAAATTGCTAGAGTAATAGCAATTTGGGAGGGAAATTGCTAGAGTAATAGCAATTTGGGAGTATTCCCTCCCAAATTGCTAGAGTTTCTGGGAAAACCATAGAGTTTTCCCAAAAGCTCATAAAGTGGCCAATGCATGATATCGCCGGCACAATGATGTTACTGGCAGTGACATCATCACACCAGTGACATTGGGGGAGAATCATTAGCGCAGCCCCCTGCCCAGCCCAGGAACTTGGCAGCCCTAGCCAAACACAATGTAGCAGTCAAGAGCTGTGGACTCTGATCTGGAGGTCCAGGTTTGATTCCCCACTTATCCACATGGAGACTTATCTTGGGCCAGTCACAGTTCTCTCAGAACTCTCTCAAACCCACCTACTTCACAGGCTGCCTGTTGTGGGGAGGGGAAGGCAAGGGGATTGTAAACCAATTCCAGACTCTTTGGTGTAAAGCAAAAACAGGGTATTAAAATCTTTCTCATTTTACATCAGCTGTTTTCAACCTCTGCCTCAAAGAACCCAGATGTTCCTTGAATGTTGGTTACAGATTTCTCAAGATCTGCAACAGCAGAAAAGCTTCACTGAATGATGCCAGATTGGATTAGGATTGACAGCCTCCAGGGGGGAGCTGGAGATCTCCCAGAATTACAGCAGATCTCCAGATGACTCTATCTATCTATCTATCTATCTATCTATCTATCTATCTATCTATCTATCTATCTATCTATCTATCTATCTATCTATCTATCTATCTATCTATCTATCTATCTATCCAGGGCTTTTTTTGTAGCAGGAACTCCTTTGCATATTAGGCCACGCCCCTCTTCAATAGCCAATCCTCCAAGAGCTTACAGAACTCTTATCACAGGGCCTACTGTAAGCTCTTGGAGGATTGGCTACAACAGAGGAGCATGGTCTAATGTTCAAAAGAGTTCCTGCTCCAAAAAAAGCCCACCCACCCCTTATTTATTTATTTATTTTTAGCCCGCCCTTCCCATAGAACAGGCTCAGGGTGGGTTATATCATAAAAACAATCAACAATAAAAGACCAATTTAAAAACATAACATCTAAAACTACAGGATAACAATAGACTAAAATGGCAGGTTTCTATCTATCTATCTATCTATCTATCTATCTATCTATCTATCTATCTATCTATCTATCTATCATCTATCTATCTATCTATCTGTCTATCATCTTCTTCTTCTTCATCATCATCAATCTTAATCTGCCATCATTCTGCAGGGACCTATTTGCCTATTAGGCCACACCCTCAATACCAAGGCAGCCACAACTGTGTCCTTGTGCATTCCTGCTCAAATAAGGCCCTGCATTCCGCTTCTCTTGGGGAAAAAATGGACTGCATAGCATTAAACCCTACTGAAGTGCCTCCCTTTCCTAAATCCCACTCTCCCAGGCTCCAGCCTCAAATCCCAGGCATTTCTGAATTGAGAATTGGCACCGGGGTTTGGAGCTAGCCCGTCTCTTCACTCAGTCATAGCAATAAGAATGTAAGCGGAGCTTGCAGGATCAGACCAGTGGTCCAATGGTCCATCTAGTCCACTGTTTTCCAAGTAGCAAACAAGTTGTCAAATAAATAAATTACACGCACACAAACACGCACATACCCACACAGAGGAAACCTCTGAATCATAGTTGTAGGTGTTAGCCTCCGGGGAAGGATTCATCCTATGCACTCTGTTTATTTGGATCTCCAGGGCTGCAGTCACACACAATAAATAATGCACTTTCAATCCAGTTCCAATGCACTTTTCAACTGGATTTTGCCAGTTCACACAGTTCACAATCCAATGAAAGTGGATTGAAAGTGCATTATTTAGTGTATGTGATCGCAGTCCTGGAGATCCAAATAAAGAGAGTGCATTGGATGAATCCTTCCCCTGAGGCTAACACCTACAACTGTGATTCAGAGGTTTCCTCTGTGTGGGTATGTGCGTGTTTGTGTGCATGTGTGTGTGTAATTTATTGATTTGAATTTAATTAATTAATTTATTCACTAAATTTGTATCCCGCCTTTAAAAATTTAGCAGGGCCACCAAGGCAATCTAAAACACACAATTAAAAGGTAAAGGTAGTCCCCTGTGTAAGCACCAGTTATTTCCAACTCTGGGGTGATGTCACATCACAACATTTTCACAGCAGACTTTTGACGGGGTGGTTTGCCCTTGCATTCCCTGGCCATCTACACTTTCCCCCCAGCAAACTGGGTACTCATTTTACTGACCTTGAAAGTATAGAAGGCTGAGTCAACCTTGAGCTGGCTACCTCAACCCAGCTTCAGCCAGGATTGAACTCAGGTCATAAGCAGAGCTTGGACTGCAGTACTGCAGCTTACTGCTAGGGATGTGCATTTGGTTCGGCCGAACCGTATATACAGCCGAATCACCACTGATTGAGGCCAATTATGAGGCAGCCGAATACGGCTCGCCGTATACTGCCGAATAGCTATTCGGAAGTATTCGGCTGTCAATGGAAAAGGCGGGAAAGTAGCTTCTGCAGCCTCAGGGGAGCTGCTTGCCTACTTTCCCGCCTTTAGTAGCCTCTTCCCGCCTCTCCCATAGCCTCCCTGGGATCAGGGAGGGGGGGAGGGGGAAGAGGAGCCCCAGCAGCCAATCCAAAGCATGCATTTGCAAAATGCATTGCAAATGCATGCTTTGCAGGGCTGTTGTGTAGCTGATGGCCCAGCCATCAGCTACATTGTTGTTATTTTGATCTTTTGCTTACTTGGGTATCCAAGTAAGCACTGTTGTCTGGCCAATCAGAGAGCAGTGCTATTTTTTGAAATTGCTCTCTGTAGGGCCAGAGAACCTTTTTAAGGAGTCTTCCTGGCTGGACTCCTCCATTGCTGTGTTGGTGTATGTGGGTTGGTGTGAGAGATTGTGCTGCTGCTGGCTGGCCCTTGGCTTCAGCTGCTGCCTGCTGCTCTCTCACTCAGCCTTACCAGACTTCCTTGGAGTAGAGAAGACAAGGTAAGACAGTTTTGGGGTTCTTGTTTTAGTTTTTGTTGGTAAAAGGACTAGAGTCCCTTTAGAAGTAGGAAACCAGCCAGGGAAGCAGTGGGGCCCTTGGATGACCATGGGGTAAAAGGATTACTGAAGGAGGATGGGGAAATGGCTGAGAAGCTGAATGCATTTTTTGCCTCCGTCTTCACCATGGAAGATGAGAAGTGTTTGCCCGCCCCAGAACCACTAATATTGGAAGGGGTGTTGAAAGACCTGAGTCAGATTGAGGTGACAAAAGAGGAGGTCCTACAACTGATAGACAAATTAAAAACTAATAAGTCACCGGGTCCGGATGGCATACATCCGAGAGTTCTGAAAGAACTCAAAGTTGAACTTGTGGATCTTCTAACAAAAATCTGTAATCTTTCATTGAAATCTGCCTCCGTTCCTGAGGACTGGAAGGTAGCAAATGTCACCCCCATCTTTAAAAAGGGTTCCAGAGGAGATCCGGGAAATTACAGGCCAGTCAGTCTGACTTCAATACCGGGAAAGTTGGTAGAAACCATTATCAAGGACAGAATGAGTAGGCACATTGATGAACACGGGTTATTGAGGAAGACTCAGCATGGGTTCTGCAAGGGAAGATCTTGCCTCACTAACCTGTTACATTTCTTTGAGGGGGTGAACAAACATGTGGACAAAGGAGACCCGATAGATGTTGTTTACCTTGACTTCCAGAAAGCTTTTGATAAAGTTCCTCATCAAAGGCTCCTTAGAAAGCTTGAGAGTCATGGAGTAAAAGGACAGGTCCTCTTGTGGATCAAAAACTGGCTGAGTAATAGGAAGCAGAGAGTGAGTATAAATGGGCAGTCTTCGCAGTGGAGGACGGTGAGCAGTGGGGTGCCGCAGGGCTCGGTACTGGGTCCCATCCTCTTTAACTTGTTCATAAATGATTTAGAGTTGGGAGTGAGCAGTGAAGTGGCCAAATTTGCAGATGACACTAAATTGTTCAGGGTAGTGAGAACCAGAGAGGATTGTGAGGAACTCCAAAGGGATCTGTTGAGGCTGGGTGAGTGGGCGTCAACGTGGCAGATGCGGTTCAATGTGGCCAAGTGCAAAGTAATGCACATTGGGGCCAAGAATCCCAGCTACAAATACAAGTTGATGGGGTGTGAACTGGCAGAGACAGACCAAGAGAGAGATCTTGGGGTCATGGTAGATAATTCACTGAAAATGTCAAGACAGTGTGCGTTTGCAATAAAAAAGGCCAACGCCATGCTGGGAATTATTAGGAAGGGAATTGAAAACAAATCAGCCAGTATCATAATGCCTCTGTATAAATCGATGGTGCGGTCTCATTTGGAGTACTGTGTGCAGTTCTGGTCGCCGCACCTCAAAAAGGATATTATAGCATTGGAGAAAGTTCAGAAAAGGGCAACTAAAATGATTAAAGGGCTGGAACACCTTCCCTATGAAGAAAGGTTGAAACGCTTAGGGCTCTTTAGCTTGGAGAAACGTCGACTGAGGGGTGACATGATAGAAGTTTACAAGATAATGCATGGGATGGAGAAAGTAGAGAAAGAAGTACTTTTCTCCCTTTCTCACAATACAAGAACTCGTGGGCATTCGATGAAATTGCTGAGCAGACAGGTTAAAACGGATAAAAGGAAGTACTTTTTCACCCAAAGGGTGATTAACATGTGGAATTCACTGCCACAGGAGGTGGTGGCGTCCACAAGCATAGCCACCTTCAAGAAGGGGTTAGATAAAAATATGGAGCAGAGGTCCATCAGTGGCTATTAGCCACAGTGTGTGTGTATATATATATATATATATTTGGCCGCTGTGTGACACAGAATGTTGGACTGGATGGGCCATTGGCCTGATCTAACATGGCTTCTCTTATGTTCTTATGTTCTTACTTGTCCAGATTTGGGTGGGTGAGTACTGGGTGGGTAGGGTAGCCTATTTGGGGTTGGGGTTAGGTTCTGCTGGGGGTGGGGGCCTGGGGTGGGGGGTTGCTAATTTGCCCATATCTTAATTTAGTGAGAGGACTTTTAAAAGTGCAGTGTCCTTTTACTTCTTCTGATTTGGGTGGCTTGGATTTCTTGGGGTTAGGGTGAAGGGTTTTTTTTGGGGGGGGGGCAAAGTTCCTGTATTGTTAAAAGTTGAGTTTTTTACTGTTTTAAAAGTATTCAGTGTTTGATTTGTTGCTGCTGTGTTGTGCTGCTGCTGTTACTTTTCTCTTCAGGTTATTGGGGTGGGGGGTGCTGTTTGGCCTAATTTTCATTGTTTAAAAGGCCACTTTTGTCCCCCTTTTCCTGGTTCTGGTTTTAGGGGTGGAGGTGTAGTTGTTGACTGATTTGGCCTGAGTTTTCTTATTGGTGAAAGGCCACTTTTTAAACACTTGAGTTGCTTGGCCTTTTTTCCTGTTGTCACTTTTCCTGGTTTGGGGGTGGGGGACTTGGGGTGGGGGTGTTGTTGACTGATTTGGCCTGAGTTTTCTTATTGGTGAAAGGCCACTTTTTAAACACTTGAGTTGCTTGGCTTTTTGTGATTCTGCTGGTTTTGTTTTGGTTTTTTTTAAATTACCTCTGGTTGGTGTGGGGGTTGGTGAGGGCATGTGTGGGCTGGGTCACTTTCTTGTTGTTATAGAGTGATTTTTGGAATCTGAGTGTGCTCTCGGTTTGGCTAGGGCCACTAAATAGGCTGCCCCACTAATAAGGGTGTTTTTAGGGATTGTGTTTTTTTGAAATTTAAAACAAAATTAATCCAGTTTAGGGCTTTATCTCCATTCACAATTCAAGTAGGCCAGGTAGGGGTGCTTTAAAAAAGGTTTTAGGTTTCTCATAAAAGGCAGCGTGACTACTAGGCCACATCAGGCTCCCTTTTAAAGAGACTAGGGTTGCAGCAGCGGTGCATCTGGCTTTCAGCCACTGAAAGCCGGTGCATCCTTAGATTTCCATAGGGTAAACCACAGCTTCTCTCATGTTATAGGGGACACCTGATTTCTAGTTTGCAAGGAAATCAGGTTTGTCCCAGGATCTAGTTAGGAGAAGTTTAACTAGGAGGATATAACAAGGATTGCCTTCATCTCAAGGTAGCCTTTTAAAAACTGCAGCCAGGTAGAGGCAGGATCACCTAGTCTCCTGAACTTTACCAGACTACTACCCCAACCCAAAGAAGGACAGGTTAGGGACCAAAAAAAAAACAAATAAACAAGCTTTGGTGGAAGGGTTTTTAAAAAGAAGTCCGGGCACCTGTTGGTTCAGGGTACAGTGCAGTGAGTTAAGTTTGTAAAAAACCCCACTCTCAGTTCAGGTTCTGTGAGACTGGCCAAGGGTGATATGAGTGACAGGCAGCAGAAGAGGGGCCCTGGGGGCAAGGCCAAGGAAAAGACTAGAGGGGTGGAGGGGAGGGAAAGGGGGAGGACCCAGGTCTCCCCCCCACCTGTGCGTAGGGCCACTCCACAGCTGCCTACCAGCACTCCGACCTCTGGCCAGAGTGTGATGAAGAAGAAGGCCCGCCTTGGGTCCTTCATCGAGGCTGCTGCTGGGGCGCCCCCAGCAGAGGTGCCATTATGTGCTGGCACTGCGCAGGGGTCTGCTGCTCGGGCAGTCTCTCCTCCAGCTGATGTCGCTCGGCCTCAGCAGCTGGAGGAGGGGCAGCAAGAGCAGCCCTCCTTGGAGATGAGCTTTGGGGACAGTTTTCTGTCCAAAACAATTACCCCAAGGAGGGTGCAGAGTGTCATGCAGGAGCTGGAGGAGAAGCTGGTTGAGAAGGACCAGCCCCCTTCTTCGGTTCCTTTGGGCACCAGCAGTCCTTCAGGGGATGGCCAGGAGGGGAGGCCGCATGGGGTGGAGGGGGAAGAGATGGAGACACACAAGGTGCCTCCATCTTCGCCCACTTCCCCCCGGTGACCAGCCCCTCCTGCCACCCTGAGACACGATGTGTCTGCCCCGAGCACCTCAAAGGAGGTGGCTCCGGACACCAAAGCTGCCAGTCAGCTTGGGCATCCGTACACCTCTGAAGTCTAGAAGCATTTCTGACTTATGGAGGAGCCATGCTATGCGCAGTGCAAGCTGTGCAGGGCCCAGATCAGTCGTGGGCGGGACCCTGCCCACCTGACTCTGGGAGGGGGGATGCAGAATCACCTGCGGAAGCACCACCCGGGGTTGCTTCTTAAGAGGAAAAGCAGGCTGGTGCTGTGTTGCCCAAGCAGCCAACAACACCACCCAGCCAGGAGGTCCGCCAGGTCGATCACCCTTGGGCTTCCATTTTCAGTGGTCGAGAATCCTGGGGTGCTAGGGTTGTTCGAGTACCTGGCGCCCTGGTACAAAGTTTCTGCTAGAACCACCCATAGGGTATAATGATGGAATAGGGGCACCCTCTTTGGGTGCCCCTGGAATGGGATCCCCTGGCCCAATCTTTTTGGGACTTGGGGGGGGTTGGAGGGGAGAGTCCCCTGCAGATCCCCTGCAAATTTGGAGGCTCTCCCTCAAACCGCCTCCCCTCCAGGTGGCTTCAAATATACATTGATTTCAATGGCTCATAGGGTATAATAGGGCCGTATATTCGGAAATAGCCGCACATCTACCTTATATGCGGCTATTCCAAATGCGGTATTCGGTAGTATACGGGGATTCTGAATTCCCCCCCCCCCGTATACTTCCGAATCCGTGTAATACCGATTTTTTTTTTTGCACATCCCTACTTACTGCACGTGTTCCCATTAGAGAACCGTTGACATCAACCTTCTCCCCTGAAACACACATCATTAAAGCAATTAAAAACATAGGTCGTTTTCGCACTCACCTTCCGCTGGTGCGACCCCCCTCTTCACCGCGCAGGATCTGCGCGGATTTCGCACTAAACGCTGCGGAGCAGCCAGAAAAGCCGGAAGCTCCCGTCGCAAAAGCCGCGCAAACGCCAAACTGCTTTTTGGCGGTTTCAGTTTGAGAGGCTTTTGTGCCGGGAGCTTCCAGCTTTTCTGGCTGCTCCGCAGCGTTTAGTGCGAAATCCGCGCAGATCCTGCGCGGTGAAGAGGGGGGTCATGCCGGCGGAAGGTGAGTGCAAAATGACCATAGAGTTAAAATGCATACCAAACATTAGAAAAACAACACCAGCAATCAGAACACTGGTTAGTGTTGGAGAAATGTACAAAAAAAGGACTCCATTTTGTGTGCCTAAAAGCTCAAAATCTTTGGAAGTCCTTCTGAATTTCTGAACTCTGCCTGAATTCTGCAAATGTCATAAACACTGCTAACATCATCAAGGAGATGTTAGAGTGTATGTGCTTGCTTCAAGTAGATCTAGCGCTGTACTCAATACAATAAACAATTGCCTGGTGATGTCTGTTCTAAGACTAGCTTCAGAGATAAGATTCGGAGGTTAGAGGATGAAGACATAAACCACAAACAGTTGCCTGCCATGAGTAAAATGCCTGCTGTCTTAAGGATTATGGTGCCTTAGTAACCCAGCTCTAGAAAGTGTGTTAAAGAAATGTAAATGGGTGACCTTGGGTCAATTAATAATAGCATAGTGAATATGTAGTGAATAGGTCACAGGGTAACTGGAGATGGAAGATTAATGATAGTATGTAATGCATGGCACATCTTTTTTAAAAAATATAAAAAATAAAATTTTATTTTATTAAATCTAATTCAATAGAAAGGGAGCATAGGGAAAATAAATAGTTTCAGTTTGCTTTATTACGGTCCATGACCAAATACACAGCACAATAATAACAATATAAATCAAAAATACAAAAATTCAAATTAAGACCATTGGATGTATATAACAAACAATTTTTTAAAAAATACATAATATGCTAGGTATTAAGAATTGAGAAATAGCCTACAATTCATTCTATTAGGCAAAAAGGAAACATTCCCCAAAATTTCCAAAACAGTGGCCCAAAGCAAATCTTAATCTATAGCTATATCTATATAATTTTCAAAGAAAGGGTTATCCATTGTCTTTCTCATTATATACTGGTCCCATAACTTATCATATTACATTTAAATTGTGGGGTATGTGGGGGTTTCCAATTTTTAGCAATTGTCATGTGAGCTATCACCAATATTGTCGAGATTAAAGATTTCTGATCTTTACTCGCTAAATTATCAGACCAGATATCAAATAAAAGAAGTTTAAACTTCCTTTATGTATGGCACATCTGTAAGGATATTAAAGAAGTTATTTTCAGTGTTTGGATAGGATCTCTCTCTGTAATTTGAACTGCTTGAATAAATTATTTTCTGCTGAAGTCCACTGTCTCCATTCGAACCCATCATTTTTGGGAACGCCCCAAAATTTTGCATCATTAGGAAGGAGGGATCATTGGGGAAAGGCCAACCAAAATTTTAAAAAGTCTTCACCTGCTAGCAGGAGATGGCAACCAAAGGGGAGGGACGGTGGCTCAGTGGTAGAGCATCTACTTGGTAAGCAGAAGGTCCCAGGTTCAATCCCCGACATCTCCAACTAAAAAGGGTCCAGGCAAATAGGTTTGAAAAACCTCAGCTTGGTTGCATTGGCACGCATGGTGGTGGATGTGTAAAACTTGGCTCTCTTCCCAGCCATCCCATTTTCCTCAAATCAACAAAAATCTCCACCTGAATATTACTCCGTGGAATGGGCAGATTGCATGCTCATCACTCCAGGTCAGTGACTGTCAACTCAAATGCTCTAGAAAAATATTTTAAATCATGTTCTTTGCCGGTGAAAGCTTCTCACTTAAAAATCAAAATGGCGAACAACGCCAAAAGCACCTCTCCTCAGGCTGCTATCCTCACTGAGAGAGTATTTCAAGACACAATCTCAGCTATAAAAAATGAACTTGAAAATACTTTCAATACAGCACTAAAATCAGTGACTGATAAACTTGAGTCTGCAGCTCACCCTAAAAGATGTGGCCGACACAGCCAGTTCCACCTTAAATACAGGGCTTGCCAACCAAGACAATGTCAGACAGTTTCAGGCCTTTGAAAAATGGGCCACAGAAAAAAATCTTATTTCTGGACAATAAAACCTGGGATAGGAATATTAAACTACGTGGTTTTGAGGACCATGAGGAGAGCGCCACAGATCTATCTGCTTTCATAGCCTCATAGCTTGCATCAATGATCCAGCTTGAAGACAGCATAGCTCCCTATATCAGTAAAGCCTACCGACTGCCCCCCCCCCCAATCTAGCCAAAACAAGAAGCCCCCGGGATATAATAATAGAAGTGGCAGATATCCGAGTAAAGAAGAAAATTATGTCCTTGGCTCGTGATAATGGTGGACTGTCTTATAAAGAGAAAAAGATTTCGGTCTTTCCAGATCTTTTAGCAGAAGTGCTACATATGCAACGCACCCTCAAGCTGGTAGCCCAAAAACTCGCTGCCGCGAATATCAGATACCATTGGTCACCCATGGACAAGCTACTTGTCCGTCAACAGGAAAAAGCCTGGACCATCAAGGACCTGGATGCTGGCTCTTATATGCTGCAATCTTTACATTTAGCAATGCCTTTGGACCTGGATCAAAAATCGCAAAAACGCAAGCTGGCTTTTACGTTTCCACCTAAAGGCACTAAGCAATCCATTCGCCCACTGGAACTCACTTCGAACTCACATCAACAGCAAACTGAAATGTAAAAGTATACTTATGTCATATAATATTTTTTTTATTCTATGTTCTTTACATCGTTAAATGGGAAATGGGATGGAAGGGACTAAAGGGGAGTTAAGTTTTTCTTGCCCCGGCAGGGATGGGATGGCGGGAGGAAAGGGCTAACTTGGATCTACCCCAGAAAGGAGGTTGCAGTTTATGCAGTCATCCTTGCAATTTTGAAACTGAACTGTCTTCTTTACTGGGAGGGGGGTGAGGGACCTTTCTTCTTTTCCTTATGTTACTAATTGTTCAAATGGTACAATCTGAAGAAAGAGTGGGTGGGTTAGGGAGGGGGTGTATTGCACTATTCATGTTAGTTCTGGGTTTTTGCTTAGCTAACTTTGAGTATTTACATGTTTGTTGCAAATTTCAAGCAGAAGTTATAAGCAGCAGGAGTGCAGTGCTCTGTATTGAGATGAAATGTTCTGGCACTCAAGTTCTTTTCCTAAGCTTTTTAAAGCAGAAATGGATAATTTCTAGTATTCGGAAAGATGTTACTAAGTACATGTTTTTGCTAAATAACAATATTCTCTTAACAGTAGAGTTCTGGAGGCAGCCTTTGCAAGTTTTAGTCTTTTAGTTACCTTGTTTGTTTGTTTTTAATGAATGTTCTTTATACTTTTGAAAACTCTCTAACCCTGCCCCTATCTGCTATCAGGGAAGAATTAATGGTCACCCATAACTTTGCTGAGCCACACTATAAACATGTATCAGTCTGTGTAAGGCCAGGTTCTCAAAAAAATTTCTCACAGCACAAACAAGAGTATTCATATATTCTCACCTTATCTGTTTTCTTCCTCACTAATGGCTAAAGGTCTTAGGATTCTTACCTTGAACTGTCCAGGTGTAAACAACAAAATTAAAGCAAGACGTATTTTATCCTATCTAAAGAAACAGGGTCTTAATGTTGTCTTTTTACAAGAAACACATCTCCATAATAATATCAATCTATTACTCCAATCAAATTGGTTCCCAGTAACATACGACGCTCCCAGCTCCTCTAGAGCAAGAGGCATTGCAATTTTAATCTCCAAAAATACCCGCTTCCAATGCCAAGAAGTCAAAGATGATCGCGGCAGATATATTTTTGTCAAAGGCATCCTGAATGGCACCTTGACAACCCTAGTTTAGATTTACGCACCAAATTCCGGACAGTTGGAATTTTTACAAGAGGTGACAGCGGAATAAAAACTGTTTTATGAAGGGTCAATATTAATGAGCACAGATCTAAATTACCTGATGGATAAAAAATTAGATTAAAAAAAACCTGTTAACACAAATCCCAAACCAACATTTAAATCTAACTTTAAATCTTCTCCATTGCAGCAAATTATGGAGGAGATAGATTTAGTAGATGCCTGGAGATACCAACATGGTACGGAGCGAGACTTCACATATTATTCCGCTCACTTCTGCACCTACACTAGGATAGATTATATTTTCATTTCAAAATCTCTTTGTAATAACCTAGATGAAACAATTATAGATACAATTAGATAGTCAGATCACGCCCCAGTTATAGGAATTCTACGCAACTCAGAGCAAACTGATAGAAGCTTAACTTGGAAATTTAATAATGCTTTATTAAAAAACATACTATTTACAAAACAGATTGAAAATTAACTATGGAGTACTTCCAAAATAATCTAACAGAGGACGTCCCTCTCCCTATCATCTGGGACACTTGTAAAGCTGTAATTCGGGGCAAAATCATCTCATTTTCAGCCACCTACAAAAAACAACAAGAACAACTTGTAAAACTGTGTCTCAGAACATTAAATTATAAAAAGAAAAGCACAAGCAAACTGGTAGTAAAAAATATATATAAGCAGCTTCTAGAAGAATGAAAAAAAATGAAGGCCTTGGAAGCACATAAAATAAAAAGAAATTTGCTATACCTGAGGAAATCATACTGTTATAAAGGTCCAAAGTTCTTGCGGCTACTAGCATGGAAAGCCAAACGCTGAATCTCACAACTAGGTGTGATGGGTTTAAAAGACAAAACAGGTGCTACTCAATCCTCAACCAAATCTATATTGCACATATTCCATCAATTGTACTCTAATTTATATAAATTACAGAACCCTTCCATTGAATCGATTAATCACTTCCTAAAATCAATTACATCTTTGAATTCATTATTTATTTATTTATTTGTAATTATCTAAAGACCACCACGATTATTTAGAAAGCCCAATTAATGAACTAGATCTTTTAACAATAATGAAATCTTTAAAAACAAATAAATCTGCCGATATAGATGGATTCACCTCTGAATTTTTATAAATTTTATTCTGATTTCCTTTCCCCCTATTTATTAAATCTATTCAATCAAATGTATACACCGGAGTGATGCCCCCTTCATGGACTATAGCAAAAATCATAGTACTTCATAAAAAAGACAAAGATCCACTGGATCCAAAATCATACTGTCCCATGTCCTTATTAAACACAGACAACAAAATTTTCACTAGTATTTTAATTTATAGATTAAATCAATTAATTACATTGACTCTGACCAGGCAGGGTTTATTCCAGGTCGGGATCTTACAGATAACGTAAGAAAAACTGTTGATATTATTCAATATTGTCAGCATAATTCAATTCAAAACACATGTATCCTTTCTTTGGACATCGAAAAGGTTTTTGACTCGGTCGAACCTAACTACTTGCGTGCTGTTTTAAAAACCCTCAATTTTGGGGACAAATTTGTTCATATGGTGAAAGCACTCTATTCTAACCCTACTGCTATTTTGCATATAAATAATGCTAATTCTTCCACTATTACTTTGTCCCGAGGTACGAGACAGGGGTGCCCATTATCCTCCCTATTATTTTCTATCACTCTTGAGCCACTTGCAGCCAAAATCCGTGAAGAACCTTCAATCCAGGGCATCAACATTGCTCAAAATCATCTGGAATTAAGCCTCTTTGCGGATGATATGGCAATATATCTCTCAAATTTCCCAGTCTCTCTTCCTTGCATTAACTCTTCTTCTAACCTTTGGAACTTTATCTGGACTCAAAATCAACTTCGACAAATCTCTTTTATATCCGATAAACATTACACATTCTTTGACTCATCATATCAAACATAATTTTAAATTCAAATGGGTAACTATTGGAAATACCAGGGCATCCAAATTCCTCTGAATCTTAAAAACCTTATCAAAGCTAATCATATGGAAATTCTACAGACTATAAAATCACTCTTTTCTTCTTGGAACTTCAAGTTTCTAACATTGTTAGAAATAATTCAGATAGTTAAATCTATAATCCTTCCTAAATTCATCTTTGGTTTTGAGCCCTCCCAATTTCTGCCCCCCTCTCAATGCTGAAACTTTGGCAGTCTTATTTAAATTGTTTTATTTGGCAATTCAGAAGACCTAGAATCAATTTCTATACAATTCGTCGTCCTCTCACTGAAGGGGGCCTGGCGGTACCAGATTTAACCCTCTACCATGATGCTATCATTTTAATAGGCTTAGTGAAACAGTATTGTACCACATACCAGACAGATTGGAAATGGATAGAAGCATCATACCTAGACCCCAGTTCATTCCAGGAAGTGTTTTGGAAGACCATGTACAAATTTTCTGCTAATTCATATTCCGATATCTTCACAGCGTCAACTCTCCAGGTGTGGCCTCGACGTTTCAAAACTCTAGCTCCATCAACCTCTTTATTATCTACGTTCACTGGCCAAAGCTGGTTTCAGCCAGCGATTTCTTCCACTTCCTTTATCAAATGGAGACAAGCCAATATTGTCGGCAGATTCAATAACGAGTCTTCGTTGAAACAAAGTATCTAGTTTATTGATATCATGGCTTTCGACTACAGTAAGATTGAAAGACTAAAGATCATACAGTAGAATGCAAGCACATAAGGTATACTTCAAAGGGATTCTTGAGGGATTCTATGCAGGGCACATTCACACATTGATGTTACAATTTCTTTCTCAGGCCTGGTTTGGCCTTGAGCGTCTCTTGGCTCCAACCTCCCCCGGTGCCAAGCCTGAGAAGGCACAGATAAACCGTTCACATATTCCCATTTCAAAGCAATACTACATAACAAAGAAAAAGGAGGGGGGTGAGGAGAGTTCGAGCTAGCAGCAATGGAATACAGTACGGCTTTACCCAGGATGCTTTTCTCCTGAACCAGTGATTAGGTGCAGGCCTGACCAGAGTTCTGAGCAGACTTGACAAATATAACCCGCTTTATTGATATCACTACCAAGGGAGACTTGTATGATAAAGCTACCCTCGACACTAAGTACGGTACGAAGCTCCCTTGGTTTGAATTTTTGCAGCTCAGACATCTAATTAACTCCAAGAATTTTAGCTCAAAGATGAGATTAATACTTGCAGACTTTAAAAGAATCCTATATCATGACCCATTAAAGGGCTGATTGCCAAGATATATAAACTTTTGCTCTCTTCAACCCCATTGCAATTGCTACACTATCAAAAAGCATGGCATGCTGATCTCCAACATGCTCTAACAGACGATCAATGGCACTTGATCTGGAGTTCTCAAATCTATAAGTCTAGAGTCCAATTGCAGACCTACAAAGTGACATCACGATTCTATCTAACCCCCACTCAACTATCTCATATAACCTCTTCCGTATCACCTAAGTGTCACAAGAATTGAGGTGGATTAGGTTCCTTCTTCCATCTTTGGTGGACTTGCCCATTCGTTTACTCCTTCTGGGTTCAAATTTTCACTGAAATAACTAATATGGTTGGAGTTTCCATACCCCCCACCCCAGAACTAGTGTTACTGAATTTATGGGAAACCCTGAACGTACCTAAACATACTCAAGAACTAATTTCTCTTATGCTTATAGCAGCTCGACATGCCATCACAACAACATGGAAACAGTTGATCGCACCTTCAAAAAGTTCACGGTTGATGAAGTTATGGGATTATTTTATTTTAGATAAAATTACATTTGATCTTGAGTATTCCCAATTTGATACTAGAAAACACTTTTTTGTCAAAAAATTGATTCCCTTTATAAGAAGAAGATATTGGATTTATATCCCGCCCTCCACTCCGAAGAGTCTCAGAGCGGCTCACGATCTCCTTTACCTTCCTCCCCCACAACAAACATCCTGTGAGGTGGGTGGGGCTGGAGAGGGCTCTCACAACAGCTGCCCTTTCAAGGACAACCTCTGCCAGAGCTATGGCTGACCCAAGGCCATGCTAGCAGGTGCAAGTGGAGGAGTGGGGAATCAAACCCGGTTCTCCCAGATAAGAGTCCACGCACTTAACCACTACACCAAACTGGCTCTCCTTAAATAAAGCATGTATTTATTACTCAATTATAGATAAAGCTCAACATGATCTTTTTCTTTCTAGTTTGATTTTAATCTAATGATGCACCTTTGCCAGAGTTATTATGGTGGCTAAACCAGAATAATTGATTGGTTATGTAATTTGCTTTTATATTCATTTGTTAATTTTTCTCTTGATATGAACTCTCATTTACTGTAAATTGTATCAATTTTACCAATGTTTGCCTGCTGGAACAACATGTATTTACTTGTTTACATTTATGGAAAACTAAAAACTGTAAATTATCAGGTTACCAAATAAACTTGAACTTTTCACTCAGAAAAAAGAAAAACCTCAGCTTGAGACCCTGGAGAGTCGCTACCAGTCTGAGTAGACAACACTGACTTTGATGGATCGAGGGTCTGATTCAGTAGAAGGCAGCTTCATATGTTCATATGAAGGGGGCAGACAAATCTCCCTGGGGAGAGAGTTCTAGAGGTTTGGTGCCGTGACCAAGAAGGCCCTCTTCTGGGTTGCCACCTGCCTGATCTCAGAAGGTTGGGGCACTCAAAGCAGAGCCTCTGAAGATGACCATGGTGCTTGGGCAGGTTCATAAGGGAATACACTGACCTTTAACTATGCTCTGTCAGACCCAGAGTCAAGGAAAAGACAGTTGAAGTTCAAAATCTTTATTCCAGCTTCATGAGCATACACACGCATTGTTGGAACTGACTTCTCTGTCAGTTCCCCCAACTTATAAACCTTTGCCCTGACCATTATAATTCAAGCCAAAGTGTGCCAAGCAAAAACAGGGGTTTTGCACGGGATTTTTGCTAAGCTCCCATCACCGCAGGTGCCCACTATCAATTCATGGTTCACATCTCCTCCAGCTCTTTGCCCTTGGTTACCTAGCAACTAGCCAATACCCAGACATGCCATCCTCCCTCCAGATAAGCAACAAGTTACAGTTATATCAAAGGCATAGCAAGCGCAGCATAGCATTGTACAATTGAATACACATGACAAGAGGAACAAGATGGAGTGACTCTTGACATGCTCATGCTAGGGATTATGGAATCAAAAGTCATATGGAAGTTCCTTTTAGTTATTATGGATTTTTGAGCCAGTTTGAAGCAGTGCTAGTTTTGGTGTCTTGGTTAAGAATTAGGAACTCTAATCTGGAGAACTAGGTTTGATCCCCCACTCCTCCGCATCCAGCATCTGGGTGACCTTGAGTCAATCACAGTGCTCCCAGAGCTGTCCTCTCAAGAGCAGTTCTCAGGTATCTCAGCCCCACCTACCTCATAGGGTGTCTATTGTGGAGAGAGGAAAGGAAGGAGATGGAAAGCTGCTCTGAGACTCTGAGGGAAGGGTGGGGTATAAATTCAACCTCCTCCTCCTCCTCCTTAATTGCAGCCTCAACAGTTTAATTCATTTGTTAAAAATCAGGGGTCATTTCACAGAAAAAGAAGTGCTGTAGCTCATTAAAAAGGTAAAAAGGTAAAGGTAGTCCCCTCTGCAAGCACCAGTCGTTTCCGACTCTGGGGTGACGTTGCTTTCACAACATTTTCACGGCAGACTTTTTACGGGGTGGTTTGCCACTGCCTTCCCCAGTCATCTACATTTTCCCCCCAGAAAGCTGGGGACTCATTTTACTGACCTTGAAAGGATGGAAGGCTGAGTTGATCTGGAGTCAGCTACTGAACCAGCTTCCACTGGGATCAAACTCAGGTCATGAGCAGAGGGCTCTGACTGAAGTACTGCAGCTTTACCACTCTGCACCACGGGGCTCTTTCGCTGGAGCTCATTAGCACAATCATTTGCATATGCCCCTGACATCACCGAAAGGTGTACTAAATTATATCAACTCAGCAGCTACCTTAAAATACTTCTGGAATTCTAATTGTCATGATAAAACCTTCCTCCCATCATAATGTTTAAATTATTTTCTTCTACGTGGCCACAGTGGCATGAGGCAGATTTCCATCTGTTTGCTTTATATGTTTTGGCTATTTTCCCATTTTTTTTGTGGGGGAAAATATTAGCAAGTTTGTCAAAACTTAGAGGTCAGCATAATTCTCACAGGGGGGTTGAACAATGAAACCCAGAAGCAAGTATTTGCGGGGGGGGGGGGTGTTCAAAAAGAAAGAAAGAACACAATATCATTTAGAGGTTCCAGAGCTCCCCTTCTATGAGCTCTTGATCAAAATTAGGCCTGTTAAAAAGTCAAGAAAAATAACCACAGCACTATACATAATGTGTCCTTCTCCAGTTAAATATGAAAGGCTTAGGTCTCCAGGCTGTCCAATTCTTCATCTTTAGAGATAGAATAGCAGTTTGAAAAGGTAAAGTAAAGGTAGTCCCCTGTGCAAGCACCAGCTGTTTTCGACTCTGGGATGCCATCGCATCACGACGTTTTCACCGCAGACTTTTTACAGGGTGGTTTACCACTGCCTTCCCCAGTTATCTACACTTTCCCCCCAGCAAGCTGGGTACTCATTTGACCGACCTCGGAAGGATGGAAAGCTGAGTAAGCCTTGAGCTGGCTATCTGAACCCAGCTTCTGCTGGGATCAAACTCAGATTGTGAGCAGAGAGCTCGAAATGCAGTACTGCAGCTTTACCACTCTGCACCACGGGGCTCTTTTTTAATGATGTAAACTCCATGTTAATTAAAAGCCAGCTGCAAGAGAGTGGTTTTGCAGGCCATGTGGAACTGGGCAAGGTTCCGCAAGGCCTGCACTTCCTCTGGCAGTTGGTTCCACCAGTGGGGGGCTGCAATCGAGAAGGCCCTTTCTCTGGTGATTTTCAGGTTCAATCCCCAGCATCTTCAACTAAAAAGGATCCAGGCAAATAGGAATGAAAAACCTCAGCTTGAGACCATGGAGAGCCGCTGCCAGTGTGAGTAGACAATACTGACTTTGATGGACTGAGGCTCTGATTTAGTATAAGGAAGCTTCATATAACTTTCTTGGTGGCCTCCCAGTCCAATACAAGCCAAGACCAATGGAGTTGCTGTAAATCAGCTGTGACTTGGTGGGGCGAAAAATATGCAACACTAGGGAAAAGGCGCATGCAAACCCCACTCCCTCAGCATGAAAATCTCACTAGCTTTACTGAAACTCTTTTGGTTTCATGAAAAATTCCACAGACGCTTCAATTTCTCCCAAGAAGGAAACTTCACATCAAATTTAGCGTCAGGCAAAAATTCAATGTCGGTCTAGCATGTGTAGATATTTCTGCCTCCTCAATATTATTTTTAGTTCTATCAAAACTCTTTTGGCATCCCTCAAAATCATTCAAACATTTTGCCTGAGGAAGAATATCCCCATTTTCTTTTAATACCATTTTTGGTGCTATCTAAGTGCCAACTCGAGAGAAAACCTAGAAACCAGTTTGAATTCTTCAGAGGGACAGGGAAATAAAAATTTGATTGGTAAATAAATAATCTATATATAGGGAGAGAGAAAACAGAATATTGCAAAGAAAGTGCTAGGCTTCCATTTGTGCTTTGCCTGAGGAGGTAAACAGGCTAGATTTGGGTGTCTCATTACAGACTAAACAGTTTCACACATTGGATTTTTCAAGCGATGCTTGCAGTTTTAACAGAAAGCCTGAATTCATTCTCACAACCTGTACTGAAGAAGCTCCTGTTCACAGCATAGGCAATCCAGATAATTGATGATGATGATGATATTGGATTTATATCCCACCCTCCACTCTGAAGCTCAGACTGGTTTCACACTGTGAAATTGACATGATTTTATCCCATTCAGAAAAAAATCCGCTAAGTTTGAACCATTTCTGGGCAATCAGACAGCTGCTGAAGCGACAGGATCCCGGCAGCAGTCAGTGGTTGCCCATTCACACTGCTAGCCCGGCTCAACCACGGCCCCACTGTGGAAAGAGTTGTCTCTTTAAAAAAGGCCCCAGTGTGTACGCTCAACTGGAGAAGTGGAGAAGCGCACCTCGGAGAAGGGTGAGGGGGTGGGGGGGGAAGCCTTCCAGACCTTGCTGGAAACAGCTTGGGGCGATCACACAGCTCTTCCACTTATGAGTCACCCCAGGGCATTCAGACAGCAGCTGATTATGCGACTTACATCCGATTCAAGGGGATGATACTGGGAAAATCTAGATAGCTTTTTAATGTGGACAGGAGGCGTCTGGAGACAGGGTGAGAACGGGTGCAGCTTAGAGGGTAGATGTACTTGTGTAATGGTGCACTTTTAATCCAAATGGGAGGCAAGGCTAGGTCGGAACAAATCTCCTGTGTGAAACCACCCATAGAATCTCAGAGTGGCTCACAATCTCCTTTACCTTCCTCCCCCACAACAGGCACCCTATGAGGTGGGTGGGACTGAGAGAGCTCTCCCAAAAGCTGCCCTTTCAAGGACAACTGCTGTGACAGCTATGGCTGACCCAAGGCCATTCAAGCAGCTGTAAGTGGAGGAGTGGGGAATCAAACCCAGTTCTCCCAGATAAGAGAGCTCTGGCTGACCCAAGGCCATTCCAGCAGCTGTAAGTGGAGGAGTGGGGAATCAAGCCTAGTTCTCCCAGATTAGAGTCCACACACTTAACCACCACACCAAATTGCCCTTTAAAAGATGTGAATAATATTCCTCAGCATTTCAAAGTTGGGGAAAGAGGTCATAATGTTAGTTCAAGATCCACTATAACCGCCCCCCCCCCCCCACACCCATATGAAATGGTGTGAATTGGAACAGAATTATTTCTGGACTTCAGGAGAAGTCAAACACATTCTGATTTAACAATCATTCTATGACTTCAGTGCTTGGGTTTCATGTTCCCAGGCAAAGGAAGAGGCAGCAATGGAAGGTGGTGACTCAGCAGTTATGTACTTAGAAGGGACATCATCCAGCCAGAAAAGTTAGTCAATCTTCCTGTTGAATGGGATTGTCCTGATTGGCATGCCTATGTATGGTCTCTCTCCTTACATTGCTAGAAAATTCTTTATCTTCTATAGCAGAAATGTAAAGTTGACTTCATTTTGAATAGGCGAATGTAGACGAAGCAAAAAGCCATAGACAATAGTGAGGTGATATTGGCCTCTTTGTCCACATCAAGAGCCCCAAATAGAATGGTGAGGTAGGGCTGGACTCTCTGGTTGTGTCCCACTGTCAATTGCACCATCCCCCCAATGCAAAGTGCCTTCCTCTGCTCAAGACCCCCTTCCAGGGGAAGGTGCTGCCATTAAATAAATACATCCATAGGATCCAACCTTTTTGTGGTCAACTCTTTGATTTTCTTCCCCTTAAACAGGGGATTTAGTTAAAAGAAACACACACACAGTTTTAATAAAATAGTTAGTTCTACCCAGTGTTCCCTCTAAACTGAGTTAGCATGAGCCAGCTCTCAATTTTTTAGCCTCCAGATCACACATTTTTTGTCTTACCTCAGGAAAAATGGCCCCAGAGAAAAATAATTGATGCAGAAGCTCACAACTTTAATGGCAGTAGCACCCAAAGTAGCATTTTTGCTTGCAAGACTCTGCAGCTTAGAGGGAACCAGCCCCATAGCTAAGTGCCAAAGTGGAAGGGGTTCACAGGAGGACTGTAGGAGGGGGGGCATTGTCAACCAGCAGGTCGAGGAGGAGCCGGCACCACTGAGGGTGAGCCTAACGGGACGGTTGTATTTTGTCGTAGTGAAACTGCTGAACCCTAAACTGAAAAGGTTCATGCAGGTGCTGGCCCTACTAGACTCAGGGTGTAATCGGGAGCTGATCACCCCCAATCTGGTGGAAGCTCTGGGACTCGAAAGCTTCCCGCTACCCTGCCCGATGCAGTTCGAACAAATGGATGGGTCGGTGATGCGAGGGGAGCCATGCAGACTAGAGACCCAAGTTTTGCCAATGGGAATTGAGGAACACTGGGACCAGGAGTCCTTCGTCATTGCCCCCTCGTGCTCCTACCCCAGAGTCCTGGGGGTGGGTTGGCTAGAGAAGCACAAACCCCGCATACAATGGGGGGCCCAGACTATTAGGTTTATAGATCCCCTTTGCAAGACGCACCTCTGCAATCCGGCCTGGGGCCCGCGGGCTCCGGTGGCCAAGGAGAGGGCATGTATGTCGATGGAGGAGACCCACGTAGTCCCAAAGGCTTACCAGGATCTGATGGGAGTATTTAGCAAACAAGGAGCGAACCAACTACCTCCCCACAGGGACACGGACAGTGCCATAGAGCTAATCCCGGGGAAAACCTTGCCCAGAGCCAAACTATACCCCATAGGCTGGGCAGAGAAGAAGGAGCTCTGCAAATTCTTAGACCATAATTTGGAGAGAGGATTTATCAGACCGGCAACCGCCCCCCACACGGCTCCGGTACTGTTTAGAAAGAAGAAGGATGGCTCGCTTAGGCTTTGCAATGACTTTCGCAGGATTAATTCGATTTCCACGAGCAACGCCTACCCTATTCCCCTCATCCGAGACTTGTTAAGCACAGTATTGGAGGGCAAGATTTTCACTAAGCTGGACTTGAGAGACGTGTGCGCATCAAGGAGGGGGACGAGTGGAAGACTGCGTTTAATACACCTATGGGACAGTTTGAATACCTTGTCATGCCCTTCGGACTACAGGGGGCCCCGGGCGTATTCATGAACTTTATAAACGATGTTCTCAGAAAGTTCCTATTCAAGGGGGTGGTGGTGTACCTGGATGACATTATTTACTCACAAGACGAACAGTCTCATGTGAAGTTAGTGAGAGAGGTGCTAAGCACTCTGTTGAAACATCAGTTGTATGCCAAATTGTCTAAGTGTGAATTCCACAAAACCGAATTGGATTACTTGGGATTTCGGGTGTCAGGGAAGGGGCTGGCGATGGACCCGGCTAAGGTGCAAGCAGTGCTAGAGTGGGCTCCCCCTAGAACATGTAGACAGCTCCAATCATTTCTCGGGTTCGCAAATTTCTATAGGACCTTCATAGAAGGGTTCGCCCAGATTGCCCTCCCCCTAACCGAGTTGTTGAAGACCAAAGGGAAGGGGCCAGAGGCAAAGCGGCTGGGAGCCTGCCTCAATTGGAGTCCGAAGTGCCAAACGGCCTTTGATAAATTGAAACGCTTGTTCACTAGAGAGCCGGTCCTGAGCCACCCCAATGAGCAGCGATCCTTCATTGTGCAATGTGACGCTTCCGATGTGGCCGTCAGAGCCATACTAATGCAGAAAGATGGGGAGGGGCGACTGAAACCTTGTGCCTATATCTCCAGAAAGTTCTCAGGCAAGCAAAGAAACTGGTTGGTGTGGGACAAGGAGGCTTTCGCTGTAACGTTTGCTCTGAAAACATGGTGGTCCTGGCTGGAGGGAGCCAAGATGCCTTTTGAGATTTGGACCAACCACAAAAACCTTGAAGCCCTCATGGGCAAGAGGAAGCTGAGCAAAAAGCAAATTAGGTGAGTGGGATTCTTCTCCAAATTTGACTTCACTTTGAGGCACATTCCGGGGGTGAAAAACTTCCTAGCGGACACTTTGTCTCTCCTCCTGCAACATGAGAGCCAGAGGGAGGAAGTGGTAAAATCTTTAATTCCCCCTTCACAGGTAGCCGCCGTAGTAACTACATGGTCGCAGAAAAAAAGGGACTTAGGGGAACTGGGCACCGAGAAACTGGCCATGGAAACTGAGAGGGAGGGAGACGACTGCCCAGGAGACATCCAAAAGAGGGAGGACGAGCTGTGGTATAAAGGGGAGAAGCTTTATGTCCCCAAGAGCTTAAGAGCGGAGGTGTTACAATTCTGCCACTCGAATAAACTGGCAGGGCACTTTGGCTACATCAAGACGCTCCACTTGTTCAGTAGACAATTCTGGTGGCCGTCCCTTAAAAAGGACGTGTCGGAATTCGTAGCCTCATGCCCCATTTGCATCATGGCAAAGAGAAGGGGTGGTAAAGCCCCGGGGCCGCTCAAACCCCTAAAAACAGCCAAGCGCCCCTGGTCAGTGGTATCGATGGACTTTATCATGGAGCTGCCTCCCTCCCATGGGAAAACGGTGATATTGGTAGTAGTGGACACTTTTTCAAAACAAGCGCATTTCATCCCATGTGCCCAGCTACCCACAGCTAAAAAGCTGGCGCTCCTGTTCTTCAATCATGTGGTCCGGCTTCACTCATTCCCTGACAAGGTCATTAGCGACTGTGGCCCGCAATTCGTTGCCAACTTCTGGTGGGAGTTTTGCAAACTAGCCAGAATAGAGCAGTGATTGGGTTCTGCCTACCACCCTCAGACGGACGGACAGACAGAACGCGTAAACGGGCTTCTAGAACAATATTTACACTGTTTCATTAACCACCAACAGTCCAACTGGGTAGACTTGCTCCCCAAAAGCAGGTATAGTTCCACCAAGGCTTCACCCTTCTCTACCATCCATGGGTATGAAGGGAAGCCAATGCCACTATTGCCCGGGGGAAACCCTCCCCCTGAATCGACGCCTTTTGAGCAATGGTGGCAAGGGCCGAGTGGGAGCTGGCAAACAATCCAAGAAAATCTAGAAGCAGCCAAAGAAGTCTACAAAAAACAATATGATAAGTCCCACGTCCCATGTATCCACTAAGAACTTGCCACTCAGCCAACCTTCTAAGAAACTGGCATATAAGTTCTTGGGGCCCTTCAAAATCTCGAGAGTGATCATTCAAGTAATGGTAGAACTAGAGCTGCCAAAAATGTTTAACAAAGTGCACCCTGTATTTCATTGCAGCTTACTCCGTCGGGACCCCGGGGCTTCTGTCTGGCACCCTCGAGCACCAGCCTCACAACCTATCCTGGTTGGGAATCAGAACCACCACGAAGTCCAAGAAATCCTGGACTCTAAAGTCAAGAGGGGGGTTCTGCATTATCTAATAAAATGGAAACACTTTCTCTCCAGCGAAAATGAGTGGGTAGCAGAAAAAGATATATCAGCCCCAGACCTAATCAAGAGGTTTCATCAGACACGCTCCCACAGGGCAGTAGATGTGGCTTAGGGGGGCAGTATGTCAAGTCTGGCTTTAACTCTTGCTCAACCAAAGAGCATGCTGCGTAGAATCAAAGTATAACCAAATGCTGTTAGCAACCTTTCCCTACTTCCCCTCCCCTCCTTAGAGAATCTCCCTGCTTTGAAATGGTGATGTGTGAAAAGTCTTATCTGAACCTTCTCAGCTCAGGCCCGGGAGAGAGGAAGTAACCTGAAAAGCATCAAGGCCAGCAGGCCTCTAACCAACATGAGAATGTATTGGGAACATCTATGTGTGAATGTTCCCGGCACAATTTCCCTACCCGTAGGAATGCCTTTGAAGTGCTCTTTATATGCAATGTATCTACTGTACGTCTTTAGTCTTTTCAAGCCTTGGCTTAGGCCACAAGTATCCAGTATCAATAAACTAGTTTCTTTGTATTTACATCGACTCATTATTGAATCTGCAGACTTGACAGGCATGGGTGTGAGATCAAGGAGCTGGAGAGGCTGGGGGCCACCCCTCTCCCTCTCAGAGAGAAAGCCAGTTGGGTGTAGTGGTTAAGTGTGCGGACTCTTATCTGAGAGGACCAGGCTTGATTCCTCACTCCTCCACTTGCACCCGCTGGAATGGCTTTGGGTCAGCCATAACTTTCACAGGAGTTATCCTTGAAAGGTCAGCTGCTGTAAGAGCTCTCTCAGCCTCACCTACCTCACTGGGTGTCTGTTTTTTTTTTGGGGGGGGGGGGTCAAGCATGCGGGTTCAATGACGAGTCTAAGTTGATACTAAGACTACTTTTATTGATGGACCAATACTTTGGTAACAGGTTCTTGAAAGTAATGCCAACCATACATTGATACAATACTTTTAAGGCCTACTTAAAAGGAATTCCAAGAGATGGGGTTGCGGGGTAGCATTCACATATAAACTATCATAACTGTCTACATTCCCATAGTGTTATCAGGACTGTGTCCTTGCTTTCCCAGATGTCTCTTACTCCCTTAACGGAATGTATGGGAAGGTACTGATTACTTGGTTTAGTTTCTCACTACTCCTAATTACCAGCTATAAAGCAAGGAGGAGGGAAAGGGAAGAATAATAAACTAACAAAGTTAGGTCCTCCATGATATTTCACAAACCAGGTTAGGCAGGACCATAAAAAAATTAATTAACAGTGGAATTTTACCATGCTTGACAGGAGAGAAGGTAAAGGAGATTATGACTGCTCTGAGACTCTGAGATTCAGAGTATAGGGCAGGATATAAATCCAATATCTTCTTCTTCTTTTCTAGATCTCCATAGTCTGGAGATGAGCTGTGATTTCAAGGGGTCCCCAGGTCCCACCTGAAGGCTAGCATCTCTTCTAGAATGTCTGTGGGAAGAGAGTTTGAACATGGGCTAGATGTACTGAAATGTGTTGATGTTTGTTGAAGACAGGATTAGTACTGCTGTTTATATTCTGTTAGCCTAGAGGAAATTGATTTGGCAATATGAAGCCAAGATGGATGAGATAAATTCAGGGATGGTAAATAGCTCATAACTCCTAAATTTATATCGCAGTCATCTACAAAACAGCATAACAACACTTGCCAATAGAACAAATTAGAAGCCCAGTAGCACCTTTAAGACCAACGGAGTTTTATTCAGAATATAAGCTTTCGTATGCATACACACTTCATCAGACAATAGAATGGGGTACAGTGAGCAGTGCTACATGTAGCTGGTGGGCAGTGGTTAAGAATGCAAAATGGTACAAAATTAGAATCCAGTGGACAAATGGTGAAATTAACAAGGTCTGGATAGCATTTGCGTGGGAAACCAATAAAACAGTAACATGTCAGAATGGGAGTCTCAGTCCCAGAGTCAAGGAAAAGACAAGTAGAGTTCAAGATTTCCAGCAACATGAGCATACACACACGTTGTCGGAACTGACTTTCCTGCCAGTTCCTCCAGCTTATAAACCCTGACCATTTTAATTCAAGCCAAAGTGCGCCAAGCTAAAGCGGGGGTTTTGCGTGGGGTTTTTATTAAGCTCTCATCACCACAGGTGGTGTTATCAGTTCCTGGGTTCTCCTCCAGTTCTCAACCTTGGTTGCTTAGTAACTAGCCAGTTCCCAGACATGCCAGCCTCCCTTCAGATAAGCAACAAGCAGCAATTCATATCAAAGGCAGCATAGCAAGCAAGCACAAGCATAGCATTGTATAATTGGATACGTATGGAAAGAGGGACAAAATGGAGTGACTCTTGACAGGCAGAATGAGGCAATAAATGTTGTCTGTTAATTGCTCTGTTGATTGTAAGTCTGGGTTAAAGAGGACATACTTTGAGGAAGCTGTTTTACTGCAAGGGAACTTCAAGAGCAGAATGGCGAGGGAAATTGCTGAATTACAAATCATAATTTGCTTTCTTAACCACTGCCCACCAGTTCTATGTAGCTCTGCTTACTTCATCCCATCCCATTGTCTGATGAAGTATACATATATATGAAAGCTTACCTTCTGAAAAAAACTTTGTTGGTCTTAAAGTTGCTACTAAACTCCTACTTTGTTCTATGCTATCAAAAGTTAGCAGTGCCCTCCCACTCTCTCTATCAGACAAACAGGTCAGTCCCTAAGCAAAAGAATAGCCAGTTTGGTGTAGTGGTTAAGTGTGTGGACTCTTATCTGGGAGAGCCGGGTTTGATTCCCCACTCCTCCACTTGCACCTCCTGGAATGACCTTGGGTCAGCCATAGCTCTGGCAGAGGTTGTCCTTGAAAAGGCAGCTTCTGTGAGAGCCCTCTCAGCCCCACCCAGCTCGCAGGGTGTCTGTTGTGGGGGAGGAAGATATAGGAGATTGTAAGCCGCTCTGAGTCTTTGATTCAGAGAGAAGGGCAGGGTATAACTCTGCAGTCTTCTTCTTACATGGACATCAATCTGACATCTATTTTGAATATCCAATGAAGGAAGCTTTTGACAATTGATTCCTAACTGTTTAAAATGTTAACTATGGACCCAAAAATATGTAAGCTATGACTCACAGTTATCATCTTTTCTTGTCATATATCTGGAACCCTTCTAGTTATTTTTGAATTGAAATATGCCACTAGGTAATATTCCTGTACTCTTTTTCCTTCCCCCTTTTGCCCCAACCTTTTCTTCTTTTACTATAAACTTAATACAACTACTTAAAAGAAAAAGAAAGGTTACCTTCTGAATAAAACTGTGCTGGTCTTAAAGGTGCTACTGGACTCCTCCTTTGTTCTATCGCTTCAGACCAACACGGCTGCCCACCTGGATCTAACACCTGCCAATGTTATGCCGAAGGACATGCTTAATTCTTCCACTGAAACTGTGGTGACTGGGGGAAAAATGCCCAATGGTGACCAATGTTCCCTCTAAGCAATAGAGTCTTGTGAGCAAAAATTCTACTTTGTGAGCTATTAGCAGGGCTTTTTTTGAGCAGGAACATACAGGAATGCAGTTCCGGCTGGCTTGGTGTCAGGGGGTGTGGCCTAATATGCAAATGAATTCCAGAAAAAAGCCCTGGCTGTTGGTATTAAAGTTGTGAGCTGCTGGCATTAAAACTGTGAGCTACTGTATTAATTATTATGCTCTGGGGCCATGCTTCCTGAGCTAAGACAAAAATGTGTGAGCTGGAGGCTAAAAAGCTGTGAGCTAGCTTACGCTAACTCAGCTTAGAGGGAACACTGATAGTGATGATATTGGATGATGATATTGGATTTATATCCCACCCTTCACTCCAAAAAGTCTCAGTGCGGCCTACAATCTCCTTTCCCTTCCTCCCCCACAACAGACACCCTGTGAGGTGGGTGGGGCTGGAGAGGGCTCTCATAGCAGCTGTCCTTTCAAGAACAACCTCTGCCAGAGCTATGGCTGACCCAAGGCCATCCCAGCAGCTGCAAGTGGAGGAGTGGGGAATCAAACCAAGTTCTCCCAGATGGCTCTCCAGTTTGATAGTGACTCTTATGGCTGCAATCAGAAACATCAAATAATGCACTTTCAATGCACTTTCCAACTGGATTTTCCTGTGTGAACTGGCAGAATCCTGTTGGAAAGTGCATTGAAAGTGGAT